>NW_028270177.1:12093083-12438083 GCF_037043375.1 Chiloscyllium plagiosum
ACGTTTTGGGCATAAGCCCTTCTTCAGGAATGAGGCTGGTGTGCCAAGCGGGCTGAGATAAAAGGTATTTAGTCATGTTCTAACTGGGCACAGGGCATCAAGCAAACTGTTGCGAAGACGTTGCACAAGAACGTAAAAATATGCCCACCCATACAATGGATGACATTTCAAGGGAACCAACTCTTCTCTTTTCCACTCAGCAGAGAATAAGAAAAAGTTGGCTTTATTGAGGGCGGAGGGGATTGGATTTTGAGGCTTCAAAGTTCAACTTGCATATCAACAGGCAACAGTTCAACAGGTAGGCAGCCCGGGATTCACTTACCGTGGGACAAACCTCTGGCCCAAGAGTAGCTATTCCTTTCTTTTCTGCATTTTGAACAAACATCACAATGTGTTTGTAGGTATGGTTGTAGAGTTTAGAGACCAAAAGATGCACCTTCATGTATTTCCCGATTGGCAACTTGGAAGAGTTGATGGTTTCTTCACTAGGTATAGCCTCATCTACAGTTCCGAAGAAATAGGAAGTGAGAATGAAACTACAGGTTTTGCTTTGATAAACGTTGTGTAACTATAAGCTCTGGAGAGTGGCTAGAATGCAACTTTCCCCATTTTGTAGGTTCCAGAGCAAGAGAAAGTAACTCAAGTACAACAGAGAAGAGATATTCGTGGTCAGAGTCTCCTCTTCAATGTCAAAAAGGTAACAGCACACCATATTCAGGTGGTGCCTTGTGGTAGCCAAAATATCTACTGATAGATGGGATTCTGTGGTAGGATTGTTCAGCAAGTGCTGTCCAAAGTGTGCAAACGACTACATTAACAATCAATTTAAGGTAAATCAATTGTGTTCATAGCCTGGCTCATTTACGAATGCTAGATGGAACATGCACAGAGACCTGTTTTCTGTAAAAGGAATATGTTCAAGGTTTGCACCTCTTAAAATAAACTTAGAACTGGGGAGCCTCTAGTTCCCATTGCTTTCTCCACAGCAATACCTTGGCCACAGCTGAATTACCTACCAACCAGCACTTTTTTCTCCAGGAGTGCAAATAGTTACAATCGTTTCATATTAACAATCCTGCCATTTGCCCCAATGACAGCAAGACTCCAAACCTTAGCAACATCCCTCTTTTCAGCAAGCTTTTTAAACAGATTCCAATTAGTTGTTATAATAATTGGTTGTTCTGCACTTTGAAAGTGATATCAGTATTTTACTGCTGCTTTCATCATCAATGAAGGACAGACAGTCCATTACAGATTTCACTTAATAGAATGTATCGTTCTTTTAGTTCTCATGCAGCTTGTAAATGATTCACTCACAGGGTATTTCATGTTTATGCAAGTTACTAATATTACTCAAGTCTCCAAGGAAGTCCTTCAAGACAATTATGGTATACACATGGAACCAAAGTGTTATAGTGACTTTTAAAATACATTTTCTTCCATCACACTAGAGAAATGCCTCATAAATATGCATGCAATTCAAAAGGATACATCATCCATCTCTCCTCAAATCACTGGAGATTTAATAATGATGCTAGATAGATTATTTCATGTTGCATTAGAACTCCCCCTGGTTTTGCTCAACGTTGCAAAATTACAAACAACATTTTGTAACCTGTTAGCACATTCTCAACAAGCTTTGTAACTTGTGAATGCTTTAGGAGCAAATCCCAGTGGGAAACTGGCATGGAGCAGGACTAAAGAACTGGCAAAAATGAAAATCTAATTTGGTGGAGGTAGAAAACATTGGATCAACTCTTTGTTCACCAGTTACTAGTCTTGCATCCCCCTGATCAGAGAAACAGGGCCATAATATCAAACACAAATGACAGTATCTCTGGCAATGCAATACATCCTCAATGTTGTATCGAGAAGTCCAAAAAGGATCAAAAATAAAGGTAAATGGAAGATTAGGACAGCACATGGTTGGCATAAGGACAAAATACAGGCAAATGGGATTAAATTAATTGTGAAAATTGGGCATCATTGACAGGTTGGGCTGAAGGACCTGTTTTCATGCTGTAAACCTTCATGATTCTTCGGTTTTAAAAAGGTCCAGATTGCAATTATTCTTAATCAAGCAGTTCATAATGGTTAGAACATACCTCTGGACTAGGTGAGAGTTGAACCCTGACCTTCTGGCCCAGTCTACAATGCCCCAAATAGCCCTGACTGCACCGGATATTCCCAGGTAGTCTCCCACATCAGAGTCTGCTTATGTTCAGAGCTCAGGGGTATCAGACGAGTATGACAATAGCCAAACCGCAGTAAAAAATTAACCAAGGTCAATTTGCCTCAAATACAAAATTTTAAGTTGTCATCTAATTGGAGGTGATTATTTACCCTCTCAAAACCTTTAATCATCTTAAACAAAAAAGCTCTTTCCTACAGTGAGGGGGGTATCCAGAGCAAAGAGTCTGTTCAGCGGATAGTATCAGAATGCATTTCTTCAAATAAAAAGATGTGGAAATTGGAACTCCCTCCCCTCAAAAAGCCCTTGAAACAAGGATCAATAGAAGATTTCAAAATAGAGTATTTTGTTAAGGGCTGTACAGGTCACTGGACTAAGGCAGGCAAATAGAATCAAAATTCAGATCATCCATGATCTAATGGAATCAGGAACAGAATGGACAGGATGAAATATCTACTTTTGGTCTTCAGTGACTGGAGTTTAAACCTCAGATACATTGTGTCTCAACGTCAAAAAATTCCTATGGATGGTATTTTAACCCTTTGAGTCAGAACTTCCTTGTCTAAATTCTGCTCCTGTCTAAATGAATGCAGATGCCACATTGCTAATATGGGCACACAGTACTGTGTGCACAATGCAATGATTTCTGACCTTTTTCTTATCAGGAGAAAGACAACAGTTGAAAACATTGGTCAGCATATCTGAGCCATATGCGTACTCTGATGTAGCTAACAGGGGTGACGGTAGTACAGTGATAGTATCATGAGAAAAGTAATCTATAAAGCCCCATGTAATGCTATATGAACACTGGGTTTAAATCTGATCACTGTTGGAACTTCAATTCAATTATTTAATCTAGAAATGAAAGGTAGTTTCATGGTCTCTATTACTGGATCAAGCATGGATTGTCATCATTGAAAAAACATAAACTAATTTGGTTCACCAAATTCCTTTCAGGGAAGGAAATCTACCTACTTTACCTGGTTTGGCTTAATGTGACTCCAGATCCAAAGACGACTCTTAACTGTCCTCTGAAATGCTATAAAAACCACTCAGTTCAAGCACAAGGAAGGGATGGACAAGGTGCTGGCCTTACCAACAGTACGCACATTCCAAGAAAGTAGAAAAAAAAACTGGGATTTTTGATTGGAGAAACCCTCTGATTGTAGATTAGACTCAAGCACAATGACAACACAGGAAGCCATTCAGTCTATGTTGGCTCTCCAAAAGAGCACTATCCCACACTCTTGTACTTTTTAACTCTGCAAACTTTCTCAGATAATTTCCCTTTGAAAGTCGCAACCGATTCGGTTTCCACCAACCAGTATATTTCTAACCCAAAATATGTACTTTAAATACAGCTAGATGAAAACTGCAAGAAATGTTTGAATACTATATCTGCCCAAAAATAAGAAGAGACAGTAGCTCTAGAGTTATGATATTTGCATTCAGATGAAGCATCAATTCATCATTCGATTCCTAGAAGATATCACCCTCTTGTGGAAGGTCAAGGGATTTGGCTTTTCTCCTCCAAAGTTTGATGATAAGGTATAAGAGGCAAGAACTGATGTGAAATGCTATACAAACCAGACAAGGATAGATCACACCAATGTCATTCAGAGAGGCTCAGCCATGTTTGTACCTCAGTGTCACCTATCAAAAATACAGCATCAAATTCAGTTTGCATACTTCAAAAAAAATTGTTAACCAGCATCATATTTGATGTTAGTTCAAATGCAACTGAGGAGTTAGTTCTACTCCTGATATTGGATAAAGCACAGAAATTTTGTTTGCTTGTCAAAGTAGCAATCCCATTTTATTTTCATTCATTTTAAAAATGTTTCTTTTTGGTCTTAGCACTCCACTGGTTTTCATTCAAAAGGGACAACATTCCATAAGCAATCTTAGGATAGTTTAGACAAAAATCTATATCCACATCAACATTTAAATAGTTTTACAAATGACACTCCAGTTTGAACAACTTGCACAATAGCGCCATATCCATAGGAATAATCCATTCAATCCACATTGGCATATAGAACATCAACAAAAAATATTTGAAGTGTGAAGATTACTAAAATCAATTTATATTTATTAGTTTTTTCAGATCCCACGGCATATGCCTACTTTGATTATAATGATGTGGAAGCCTGCTGGGATTTCATACCCCACTCAAATTTGTCTATTGTGCTTCATGAAATCTTAGACTGAAAGGCCTATTTCTGCAGTGTATCAGATCAGCACCAGTGCTTCTCCACTCCACAAATCACCCAGTTTAATTCTATTCTTCAGGTCCAACCTCATACCCATCATCATGCCAGGTTAATTTAAGAAGCTGGTTTGCTTTTATATAGCATTTCTGGACTTTGTTTCAAAAATAGTTACATTTCACTATATCCTTAAATTGAAGGAGAATATTTCGCCAAGCAACCCCATAAATTGTTTGTGCATTTTAGTCTAAACTGGAGTCTTGCTGCTGACTATGAAAATGTTCTGCATTTCCCTCAGTGTAACCCGTATGATACACAAATTCCTTCCCAGCTCCACTGAAGACATTTTTTTCTGGAATATCCAAATACATATGCTCATCTGTGATGAATCAACACTGAACATTTTCCACTTCATTTTCTTCACATAATGGGTATCCAATATTGGACTCAAAGGTTTTATTTTAAATTCACTCATGAGATGTGGGTGTTGCTGACTAGTCAGCATTTATTGCCCAGCCTTATTTGCCCTTGAAGGTGGTGGTGAGTTGCTTTCTTCAACTGTTGCAAGTCCATGTGCTGTAGGTTGACCCACAATGCCCTTTAGGGAGAGAAGTCCAGGATTTTGACCCAGTGACACTGAAGAAATGGCAACAGATTTCCAAATCAGGATGGCAAGTGGTTTGAAAGTGGCTCATGGTGGTGGTTTTTCCCATGCATCTGCTGCTCTTCTCCTTCCAAATGGGAACGGTTTTGGTTGTGGAAGGTGCTGGGCACGATATGGACAAATGCAACATTATTTTCTCCCCTCTTGTAATGTAAGCCTAGAGATCAAATTTTTTTAAAAAAAAGACCTATTTGTTTGTGCTGCAACCATTATGCCTCCTGTATGTGGTCACCATGCTTCTAATTTTTCACCCAATTTAAAAGCTTAATATTTAATAAAAGGTTACCGTGGTTTCCTTTTTCACATTACATGGCACATTGTATGGAAGAAACTCAACAGAAATATAGGTTAAGAAATAGAAGTCTGTTTGTTCTGCAAGGTACTGTATTGAATAAATGGTAGCGGCTACGTAAATATCCATAGGAACATAAGAAATAGAAGCAGGAATAGGTCAACTGGCCCTTCAAGCCATTCAATAAGATCATGGCTGATCTTTGTGGCCTCAGCTCCACTTACCCACCCTCTCACCATAACCCTTAAATTCCTTTACTGTTCAAAAAAAAAAATCCTAGCTTGAAAAACATTCAATGAGGAAGCCTCAACGACTTCACTGGGCATGGAATTCCACAGATTCACAACCCTCTGGGTGGTGAAGTTCTTTCTCAATTCAGTCCTAAATCTGCTCCCCCTAATTTTGAGCTATGCCCTCTCGTGCTACTTTCACCCACCAGTGGAAACATCCTCTCTACTTCTATCTTATCTATTCCCTTCATAATTTTAGATTTCTTTAAGATCCCCCTCATTCTTCTAAATTGCAACGAATATAACCCTGGTGTACTCAGTCTCTCCTATTAAGCTAACCCCCTCAACTCCAGAATCAACCTAGTGAACCTCCTCTGCACCCATTCTACTGCCTGTACATCCTTTCTTAAGTAAGGAGACCAAAACTGCTCACATTACTCCAGGTGTGGCCTCACCAGCATCTATACAGCTGTAACATAACCTGCTTTTAAACTCAATCCCTTTTGCAACGAAGGACAAAAAATTCCATTTGCCTTTTTACATGTTACATGTACACACCAACCTTCTGTGATTCTTGCACAATGACACCCAGGCCCCACTGCACAGCAGCATGCTGGAATGCTTTACCATTCAAATAATAGTCCATTTACTATTATTCCTAACGAAATGGATGACTTCACACTTACTAGCATTGTACTCCATCTGCCAGACCTTTGCCCATAACTCCCTAAATACTAAGGTCCCGAAATGTGATCAGTACAGGCCAGATGCTTCATATTTCTGCACAGGGAGAGAAAGAAAATTGCTCGGAACCTTCCGGATTTTGAGCAGTAAAGGCCCTTAAAATCATTGAATGATACAGTACAGAAGGAGACTACTTAACGTGTTTTGCTAGCTCTTTGGTAAAGTGATCCAATGAAGACCACACCCCTGCTCTTTCCCCATACACCAGTGTAAGATTTTTTATTTAAAATCTTCAAGTATTCAATTAATTCTTTTTTAAAGACGTTACTATTGAAGTTTCCCAAGAGTGAGTAGTCCATGAAATCTTGAGATCAAATGTAAGAAAGTGACAAGGAAATGATTTTTGTGAAAACACTGAATAAAACGGATTCCTACCATTTCCATCTTCACTTGGCAAATAAAAGTCAGCTCGCTGCTGCGATCGGGATAAAGCAGCATTCATGTTGTTGGTTATTGATCTTCCAATTCCACTGCTCAGGACCAAAATCACACTTTCGTTAACAAAGACTTTCATTTTCTCAAATCTGCAGACGGCCACATTTACTGCTTTGTCAGAGACATGAAGGAAAGGATTGGTGACTTTATCCTTTATGCTTCTCATCTTCCCAACTGCCATTTCTTTCAGATCAGATGCAATCTGCAACAATATCACATACAGATATTGCCACATTCTAAATCCAAGTTAGTGCCATAAGCAGAAGGAAATAATGGAAACAAGCAGAAAACAAAAAAAAAATAAAAAGACCAAACCGAGTTTCTAAACGAATAGGGAAAGAAATGGGCTTTTCCAAAATGTTAATCTTTCTTTCCATTTTTTTCTATTATATGAATTATATGTATTTGCAGGATTTATTCTATCATTCCTTTTCCTTAATCCTACTTGTGATTCCTTGAAATTATACTTGTCAAAAACCACTAAATCCCCACAGAAGATCAATATTTGCAATCTTTCTTCTGTAAGAAATTATATTCTTAAGTGCAACTAAAAATGCTTCGCCAACCCCCCCCCCCCCCCCCCCCAATCTTCTGGTGGACTTGGTTATGTTATGGATCCACCTGACCGCCATGTACATTCCTATATTCACTATTAAGTCAAACCCTTCAAAACGCAGTACATACACTGACACTGAAAGTGCGTTGATGTACTACAGTCCATCTAGGAAGCCCAAGTTGCTGTGGCAATGTGCTATTTTACATGCATACTGTAATATGGAATTATGATTAGCAGTAGTAGAGGATCCAACATTCCTTACATCGGAACTGACTCCTGTTCTTACCACCTGCTGTTGCAAGGATTTACGGAGTCCTAATCCACGCACTCAACTGTGTTATGAATGTACCTTCTTTGACCATCATGTCCTGGGGGATGACTCAAACTCTGAGCTTCTGGCTCAGAAGCAGGGACACTACTCACTGCATCATAATGCAGTTTTTCAAATGTATAGGAGCCTTCATGTAAAACAAAAGGGAGACTTTCAGTTTTGGTAAGGGTGACACGGTGGTTAGCACTGCTGCCTCAGTGCCAGGGATCTGGGATTGATTCCACCCTTCAGCAACTGTATGGACTTTGCACATTTCCCCTGGGTCGGTGTGGGCTTCCTCCAGTTCCTTCCCACAGTCCAAAGATGTGCAGGTTAGAGTGGATTGGCCATGCTAAATTGCCCATAGTGTCCAGGGATGTGCAGGTTAGGTAGAGTAGCCATGGGAAATGCAAGGTTACAGGAGTAGGGGTGGGTCTGGGTGGGATGCTCTTTGGAGGGTCAGTGTGGACTCAATGGGTTGAATGGCCTGCTTCCACACCATAGGGATTCTATGATTCTAAAAACTATGCAATATTTGAAATTTCAAAACTCTCAATAAGTTGTTATTGTTTATAGCTGTGATCATATTGAAAGACTGATACTCACTTTTGTGGAGTCCTTGTGAACTACAGGAAATTTCTCCTCGAGATGGTCAAGTCCTTTACAGGCATAATCATTGACAACTGCAACTGTAAGCCATAATATTCCTGGTCATCACATGTATGGGACTCTATTATACCAAAACTCAGCATTATGTATGGGTAATACTTATTCTAATGTTAAAAGGAGCAGATTTGGAACTAAAAGTATTCTTGGACAATTATGTGTTGCGTCTGCGTGATGTGGGAGCTGTTGGATCCCACCGTGGTTCATACTGGCCACACTTGTAGCAAGTGTTGGTTACTTGAGGAACTTCTGCTCAGGAGTTGATGAGCTGGAGTCTGAGCTTTGAACATGGCAATTCACCAGGGAGGGATACTGTGCTTCAGGAAGCAGTCATATCTCTTAGGTTAACTACCTCGAATTTGGTCAGGAGTCAAGGACAGAAGGGTGTGACTACAAGCGAGGCAGGTGGAGGGATCCAGGAAGTGAACCTCAGCCATTGAGCTTGTCTAATAGATTTGAGATTCTTCCCCTGTATGGATGAGATGGGTGCTGCAGGGAGGATAGGCAAACTGACCACAACGCCATGGTATAGGGAGTTATTCAAGATGGAAAAAAAAAAAGTGGAATGTAGTTGTAATCAGGGAAGGTGTAGTCAGGGGAATAGACAAAGGTCTCTGTGGGAAGGATCAAGAATCCCAAAGACTGTGTTGCCTGTCTGGTGACTGGGTTCAGGATTAGATTCCCTACAGTGTGGAAACAGGCCCTTCAGCTCAACAAGCCCACACAGACCCTCAGACAAGTAACCCGGCGTCACGGTGGCTAGCATTGCTGCCTCACAGCACCAGGGACCCAGGTTCCATTCCCACCTCTGGTGGAGTTTGCACCTTCTCCCAGTGTCTGTATGGGTTTCCTCTGGGTGCTCCAGTTTCCTCCCACAATCCAAAGATGTGCAGGTTAGGTGAACTGGTCATGCTAAATTGCCCATAGTATTAGGTGTATTAGTCAGGGGTAAATATAGGGCAAGGGAATGGGTCTGGGTGGGTTACTCTTCAGAAGGTCGGTATGGACTTGGGTCAAATGGCCTGTTTCCATACTGTAGAGAATCTAATTAACCCACCCAGACCCACTTCCATCTGACTAATGCACCTAACACTATGGGCGATTTAGCCTGGCCAATTCACTTGGAGGAGAAAGTGAGGACTGCAGATGCTGGAGATCAGAGCTGAAAATGTGTTGCTGGAAAAGCGCAGCAGGTCAGGCAGCATCCACGGAACAGGAGAATCGACGTTTCGGGCATAAGCCCTTCTTCAGGAAGGGCCCTTCCTGAAGAAGGGCTTATGCCCGAAACGTCAATTCTCCTGTTCCCTGGATGCTGCCTGACCTGCTGCGCTTTTCCAGCAACACATTTTCAGCAATTCACTTGACCTGCACATCTTTGGAAACTGAAGCTCCCGGAGGAAACCTCACGCAGACACCGGGAGAATGTGCAGTCACCCGAGGCTAGAATTGAACCTAGGTCCCTGGTGCTGTGAGGTAGCAGTGCTAACCACTGAGCCACCATGCCACTCCTAGGCTAGAGGGGGAAACAGGAAAGATCTAATTGTCAAGATCCACATAGGAACGAAGAACATAGGTAGGAAGAGGAAAGAGGCTCTGCTGTGGAAAAATGAACAGCTTGGGGCTAAATTAAAAAGCAGAACCAAAAAGGGTAATCATCTTGGGATTACTTTCCGAGCCATGACCTAATTGGCACAGGGTCAACAAGATTAAAGAGGTGGTATGGGAGAAATGGATTCAAATCCATAGGATATTAGCACAAATACTGGAGAAGGAAGGAGCTTTACTTTTTAAAATGGGACAGGCCCCACCTGAATCATGCCAGGATCAGAGTCCTGATGAATTGCATAACTCGGGCCGTGAATAGGGCTTTACACTAAATACCCTATAGTGGGGAAAGGGTTGGGCAGAGTGGGAGGGTGGGGCAGGGTGGTCTCGTTACTTGGAAAATTACAAAAATCAGAAGATAAAAGAGAAGATAAGATTGCAGGTCAGCACTGGGGTTGATTGTAAATAAAAAAGGACGTGACCAAACACGTGAAGGGCATTGTATCAAGAAACCATAGAAGTGTAGGGAAACTCAATAATAGAACAAACTTAAAGGCTTTGTGTCTTAATGCACAAAGCACTCGTAATAAGATAGATGAACTGACAATGCAAATTGAGGTAAATAAAAATGATCTCATAGCCATTATACAAACATGGTCTGGGAACTTACCATTCAGGGATATTTAACATTTTGGAGAGACAAGAGGGATGAAATGGGTGGTGCGGTAGCACTGTTAGTAAGAAATTAAATAAGGATGATTGAGAGAAATGATCTTGGCTTGGATGATGTACAGTCCCTCAGGGCAGAGGTAATAAACAGCAAGGAAATGAAGGCATTGATAGGAATATAGTGTACAGATCCCAAAACAGTAGTCGCACTCTGGGATAGGCTATAAAAATAAATAAATAGGAGGATGCATGAAGAATACAGGAATAATTATGGTGACTTTAATCTTCATGTTGATTGGGTTAATCAAATTGCAAAAGGGTAGTTATGACAGCAAATTCAGAGCGCATTAGGAATAGTTTCCTAGAGCAAAGTGTCATTGAGCCAACCAGGGAACAGGCTGTCCTAGACCAGATAATGGTTAACGAGGCAGGTTTAACAAATGACCCAAGTAAAAGACTGCCTAGGAGATAGTGATCATAACATGATTAATTTAATATTCTGTTCAAGAGTGAGAAGCCAGTGTTGGGAACTACTGTGTTTAAGTTAAAGAGAAGGTAATTACAATGAAATGAGGATGGAGCTAGCTAAAATGAATTGGGTGGATGGATCGGCAGGAATGGCAGTAGGTAAACAGTAGCAAATACATGGGGAGTTAATTAATGACTCTCAGCAATCAATTTGCATAGACATATTGATAGTTTAAGTACTGAGCAAAAAGTTGGCAAATGGAGTATACATGAGGGAAAATGTAAAGTTTTCATTTTGGAAGGGAGAGCAAAATAACAGAGTCTAAAACAGAAACAGAAGAGAGAAAGCAGAGCAGTGACCTCCATTCTGAAGTTCAGGAGTACTGAAGAAAGGTAGTTGAACCTGAAAGTTTAACTGCTTTCTTTCCACAAGTGCTGCCAGACCTGCTGAGTTTCTCCAGCTATTTCAGATTTCCTCATCTACAGCGTTTTTGTTTGAAGAACAGAATATTTAAATGGAGATAAATTACAGAAAGCTGCAATATAAAGGGACATGGGGGTTATTGTGGACAAAACGCAGAAAGCTGGCAAAGGTGGCAGGTACTCAGGGAGGCTAATGAATGTTTGCCCTCATTTCAACGATGTTGGAGTGTAAGAATAGGGAAGGCTTACCATGTTTATACAAGGTGCTGGTTAGACCACACATTGAGTAATGAGCAGTTGTGGTCCCCTTATCATTTCATTGGAGACATTCAGAGAAGGTTCACTAGGATGATGTCTGACATGGAGGGATTGTCTTATAGGCAAAGGCTAAATACAGTGGAACACTACTTACTGGAGTTTAAAAGAATGAGAGGTGATCTCATTGAAGCATATAGGATTTTTAAGGGGCTTGACAGGGTAAATGCTGAGATTTTTCCAAGAGGGGAAACACTTTAGAACCAGATGGTGTAGTCGCAGAATAAAAGGGGCATCAATTTAAGACTCAGGTAACTTGAAGAAACTGCTTTTCTCAGAAAGTGGAGTGTCTTTGGGACTCCTTGTGACAAACAACTGTAGAGGCTATGTCCTTCTGTATATTTAAGTCTGAGGTCAATAGATTCTTGATCAGTCCGAGATTTCAAAGATTATGGGGGAAAAGGCTGGAAAGTAGACATCAGGAGTGTTGGATCACCCTTGATCCTACTATAGAACCAGAATCATAGATTCACTGCAATGGGGAAGCAGGCCATTCAGCCCATCAAGTCCACACTGACCCTTCAAAGAGCATCCCACCCAGACCCACCCCAGCTCTATAACCCTGTGGCCAATCCATTTAACTTGCACATCTGTGGGAGGAAACCAGAGCACCTGCAGGAAACCCATACAGACACAGAGAACGTGCAACTTCCAAACAGACAGTCACTGGAGAGTGGAAGTGAACCCAGGTTTCTGGCACTGTGAGGCAGCAATGCTAACCATGGAGCCACTGTACCACCCTATTGCGTTGTGGAGCAGGCTCAAGGGGACGAAAGATTACCCCCATTCCTATTTTTCATGGCGACTTACAATGGTTAAGAAGTTAGAAGAACTTTGTTCACTAAGAATACACGCAGGGCCATGGACAGAAGTCATGTGCCCTAGTACTGTTCATGGCCAAGACCCTCAGCCTGACCCCAGAACAGTGCTAGGGACCCCGGGTCAATTCCTGCCTCAGGCTGCTGCCTGAATGGAATTTGCACGTTCTCCCAGTGTCTGCATGGGTTTCCGCCAGGTGCTCCGGTTTCCTCCTACAGTCCAAAGGCGAGCAAGTTAGGTGGACTGGCCGTGATAAATTGCCCGCAGTGTTCAGGGGATACGTAGGCTAGTTGAATTAGCCATGAGAAATGCAGGGTTACAGGGATAGAGTGGGGGATGGGTCTGGGTGGGATGCTCTTCAGAGGGTTGGCCTGTTTCCACACTGTAGGGATTCCATAAAACAACAGAGAGCCGCAGGGCCTGATTTTGGGAGCCTGGAGTTTCTGTTATTATGTACTCTGAGGAATCCTGAGGAAAGTAAGGCTTTAGCACACAGGCCTTGTAATATAAAAGGTGAGGTTCACCTAAAAGTTGATAAAGTCAAAAACCAATCAAGGTAGCAAGTGGCAAAACCCAGTTATATCTGTTCTAAACAGATAATTCAGTTCAGTCAAAACCAACCAGAACAAAATAAAAGCATCACTACTTGTTTCTGAAGAAATCAAAGGCTGACAACACTCTGAAGACAAGCAGAAGTGTGAGGGAGAGAGATTAGAAACGCAAGACTATTAATTCAGGCAGATTCCTATACAGTTAGTTTTTCTATAACGTGATGGTTGTGTTCTTGCACAACGCTACATTATAGGAAAAATCACGCTTTAGAAACAGCACTTAAAGTGTTGGTGATGTAATCGCGTTACAGCCAGTGCACATTTTAAAAGTTGACGCTTTACAAATAGTATCTGTAATTTGTCAATCACGTTACAGCAGGTTCACGTTGAGAAAATGCACATTATACAGCAGAATGACCTGTACTGAGCACAAGGTTTGTTTCATAATTCGTATCACCTTACTTTGAGGTTGAAGCTTCTCAAGAACTGGTCGGATGCTTTTCAGAGCTATAACTGCGGTTCTCTTTATTCCTTTCTCAGAAACCTCCCAAACTGATGCAACAACAGGATACTTGTCCTTGGTTTTGTTATAAACATTACGGAAGGAGTTGCAAGTGGAACTTACTGCCATCAGGCTGCTGAACCTCTGTATGAAGTTCCTCTAAAATGTAAAAAAGGAACGAGAGACAAGTTTCATTGATTTATTACTGTCACAAGTACCGAGATATCGTGAAAAAGTATTGTCTTACGTGTTAAATAGGTAGTTTATACTATAAAAGTGCATCAGGGTAACAGAACAGAGTGCAGGATACAGTGTTACAGCTACCAAGAAGGTGCAGAGAGAGATCCTTCTTAACATTAAAAGAGGTTGATTCAAAAGTCTGATAATAGCGGGGAAGCTGCTCTTTCTGAATTTGTTTGTACGTGTACAGAAACATTTATATTCTCTGCCTGACGGAAGAGGCTGGAAGAGAGTATAATCAGGATGGGAGGGGTCTTTGATTCTGTTGGTTGCTTTCCCCAGGCAGTAGGAAGTACCAATGGAGTCCATGATCAATGGGAGGCTGGCTTGTATGATGGATGGAGCTGTGTTCACAACTCTCTAGTTTCTTTGGTCTTGAGAAGAACGGTTGCCATACCACACTATGATGCAACCAGATAGGATGCCTTCTATGGTGCATCTATAAAAATGAGGTGTTATGTTTTGATATGCAAATTGATTACTTTTAACATTTAAACAACTGTTAATGCTACATAAAGTTGTTTAGGCTGGGACTTGAGAACCAATTTACTATTAATAATGTCAGAAGTTCCTGCTACAACACCCCCATTGCACTTCAAGCATTAAGATGGTTTACTCAAGCTCGTGGTGAAGAGCTAATGCTAATCGAAATATCGACAGTCGATTTTGCTTTAATGTGGTAGTTCCATTCTCATGCAACCGTGTGATAAGAAAATCGCATAATCACAGCACCATTTAAATCAATGGGGCTGGAATCGCGTTATAACCAATACATACTTGAAATATTTGTGCTTTGGAAACAGTGTCCCTAATTCATCAATCATAATACAGCAAATTCACATTAATGAAACACATGTTGTAGCGGAACGACCTGAATTTCTTCCCTGGCATCCAGTGACAGTGTAGCTTGTATAATGTTCTTTCTTACCCGACTTGTCATGCAATTGCTTTGCCCATCTTCAGACATGATGGTAACCTGTAAATAGTAAGTGCACATCCTTTTTAAGTCTAAAAGCAAACTTCGATGGATGCAGGAGATTTGAAACAGAAACATGATAATACAGAATTATGGTCTGTGGAGGGAGAAAGAGAGTTAATTTCTCAAGTTACATGACTTTTTCAGAAATCTACATCTATGTCCTATTACCAACATCTGAAGCAGAGAGAAATAACATCACTGGATATATTTAAATGACTACATCCTTAGAAGGCAGTACCATAGCAATGAGATTAGTCTGCAATTGCTAGGTAAAATAGTGCTCAGTTTGCAGAGGCTGACGCCTAAAATAAAGGTGAAGTAAATTAAGGTATAGCATTCCAGTGTGGTATTGTACTGGTGACGAAAAGATGTATGTGGATTATAACCTTCTAATCCATTGTAACGGGGGACCCTGGAGAGAGAGAGAGAGAGAGAGAGAGAGAGAGAGAGAGAGAGAGAGAGAGAGAGAGAGAGAGAGAGAGAGAGAGAGAGAGAGAGAGAGAGAGAGAGAGAGAAGTAGATAGCAAGTTAGTTGAGACCACCAGTGAGCCTGACGTCAGTGGTGGGCAAGTTGTTGGAGGGAATCCTGAGGGACAGAATGTACATGTATTTGGAAAAGCAAGGACTGATTAAGGAGAGTCAACATGGCTTTGTGTGTGGGAAATCACGTCTCACAAACTTGATTGAGTTGTTTGAAGAAAGAAAGAGGATTGATGAGGGCAGAGCGGTGGACGTGATGTAAATGGACTTCAGTAAGGTGTAGACAAAGTTCCCCATAGGAGCCTGGTTAGATCTCAAGGAATACAGGGAGAACTAGTCATTTGGATACAGAACTGGCTCAAAGGTAGAAGACAGAGGGTGGTGGTGGAGGGTTGTTTTTTCCTGTGACGATGTAGAGTGCCACAAGCATCAGTGCTGGGTCCTCTACTTTTTGTCATTTATATAAATGATTTGGATGTGAACATAAGAGGTATAGTTAGTAAGTTTGCTGATGACACCAAAATTGGAGGTGTAGTGGACAGCAAAGATTACAACAGGATCTGGACCAGATGAGCCAATGGACTGAGAAATGGCAGATGGAGTTTAATTTAGATAAATGCGAGGTGCTGCATTTTGGGAAAGCAAATCTCAGCAGCACTGATACACTTAATGGTAAGGTCCTAGGGAGTGTTGCTGAACAAAGAGATCTTGGAGTGCAGGTTCATAGCTTTTTGAAAGTGGAATCACAGGTAGATAGGATAGTGAAGAAGGCGTTTGGTATGCTTTCCTTTATTGGTCAGAGTATTGAGTTTAGGAGTTGGGAGGTCATGTTGCGGCTGTATAAGACATTGGTTAGGCCACTTTTGGAATATTGTGTGCAATTCTGATCTCACTCCTATCGGAAGGTTGTTGTGAAACTTGAAGGTGTTCAGAAGAGATTTACAAAAATGTAGCCTGGGTTGGAGGATTTGAGCTATAGGGAGAGGTTGAATAGGTTGGGGCTGTTTTCCCTCGAGCGTCGGAGGCTGAGGGTGACCTTATAGAGGTTTTTAAGATCATGAGGGTCATGGATAGGATAAATAAACAAAGTCTCTTCCCTGGATGGGGGAGTCCAGAACTAGAGGATGTAGGTTTAGGGTGAGAGGAGAAAGATATAAAAGAGACCTAAGGGGCAACTTTCTCACGCAGAGGGTTACGTGTATGGAATGAGCTGCCAGAGGAAGTGGTGGAGGCTAGTACAATTGCAACATTTAAAAGGCATTTGGATGGGTAAATGAATAGGAAGGGTTTGGAGGGATATGGGCCGGGTGCTGGCTGGTGGGACTAGATTGGGTTGGAATATCTTGTCGGCATGGACGGGTTGGACCAAAGGGTCTGTTTCCATGCTGTACATCTCTATGACTCTACTGCAGGGGTAACTAAGGGATTTATTCCTTTTTTTTTAATTTATCTGTTATAAATCTAGGGTTGGGGAGGGCGAAGGTGAGTGAAGTAAAAAGAGGGGTCATCATTAATGAAATTATTTTATGCATCAGAATCATAGAATCCTTCCAGTGCAGATAGAGGCCCATCAAGTCTACACTGACATTCTGACAAGCATCCCACCCAACCCTGTCCATTTCCCATTGGTGAGGGGAGCAGAGGTTGGTGGCATACTGATAATTTCAGTGGGCAAAAGGAAGTACTATAGATGCTGGAGATCAGCCCTTCAGTCCTGGAGGCCTTTTGCCCGAAACATCGATTTTCCTGCTCCTGAGATGCTGCATGACCTGCTGTGCTTTTCCAGCACCACACTCTTGATAATTTCACTAATCTAGTAATCCAGAATCGGAGTTTATAGGTCATAGCATATCAAGTGATGAAACCTGAATCCAAAGATCTGGAATAAAAAAGCTGATGACTACTATTAATTGTTGTAAAAACCCATCTAGTTCACTCATATCATAGAATCAATCGTAGAACCCTTACAGTGTGGAAGCAGGCCATTTGACCCATCAAGTCTACAGTGTCCCTCAGAACAGCATCCCACCCAGACCCATGGATTAACTAGTTCATTCAAATCATTGTGCTTTCTAGGACCATGTCATGTGCAAACTTTGCAGTTGATGATGGCTACACTTTAAAAGTAATAATAGGTTAAGAAGAAATTTGAAACAGCCAGGGACATACCAGAAAGCATTTTATGAACACAATATATTTCACTTGATGGGGAATGGCCGCCACAGAATCAAAATTGGGATTGGTTCACCATAAATTTGGAGGAGGTTAGAACTTTGACGAGTTGAAAAAATGGTCAAAGTGAGGCATGCACAGAGTACTCAAATAGGACCTTTGCATTGATAAAGATTGAATGGACTAGAACCAATCTGCTATTGTAATGGAGGTACAGAGCAAGGAAAGGGACAAATAATCAAAGTTAATAAAGTGGACGTCGAGCAAGCCAAACACTCAAAATGGAGAGACATCAAGGAGTAGTGATAGAGCATCCAAATGAATTCAACAACTTGTCTTACCATAGCAGCCCCGCAGGTCAAAAATATTGGCTGTTTGTGGACTCTATTTAAATATATAATTAAGAACATTAAAATAGACAATTTGAGCCGATGGCTGTATGCTCCAAAGTCCTTAAGCTTCATCATTTAATCACTATTTTGCACGCACCCCTTTGAGGAATTCTGACTTCGATCAAACGCAGGCAACTTCAAGGATTGTAGACACAAAGCTATTCCCAAGCTTGCAGAGAAATATTTACAAAGCTTTGACCCTAAAAGAAGCCCACGCGAATGGAATCAGCGCCGTACAGTCCGGCAAACTAGATATCGTTAAAGGCAAACTCACTTCCCTTCAGAAGTTAGGGCAATCTCATTGCACAAAAGCATGCAACTGGAAAATAACAGAGAAATGTTCAGTAGTGTTTAAATCATGGATTTACTCAACAGTGGGGATGGGAAGGACTGAGCCCACAAAACCGGACGCTTGCTTTGTTTTTGCTCCTAAAAGGTTCTGACTGTCCCCAAATACTCACAGTTCAGCGATATCCCAGCAAGGAATTACAATCAAACCGTGCGGAGTAACGAAAGAAACCTCCCTCCATCCTGAAATTAAATAGCATGTGGAGCCCACCCCTCCACGCCCATTGGACAGCACCGCTATCTGTTACAATTGCTGGCAGGGCTGCTCTTCAAATAAAATCATTAATTATTGCTATTATAATCCTACACAGAAGGAATAAAAAAAGGTGATGTCCTTACTTCTGTGTTTATATCTCACCCTGGCCTGGAGGGGTGTTAAAATTAAAGCGCTGTTGAAGTAGAGTCCCTTCCTCTGGGCTAGAAGGTCGAGGTGTCAGTCTAGCCTCTGTATGTGATGGAAACTGAGGTGTCATACAGGTTGAATAAAATAAAGCAGTGAATAATTAATAATCAATAATTTTTATCATTCTAATTCTTCTCTTGAATTGTGTGCGTAAGAAATAAAGGGGATATTGTGGCAAAGTAATACTGTCCCTGCTTCTGGGTTCAAGTCCCACCTGCAATGAAAACATTTCATGACCTGCCTGAACAGGTCGATAAAGTTTTTTGTTTTAAAATGAGGGATGTAAACTTGATGCTGTCAAATTAGACAAAAACAAACAGTGGAGAATGGGAAGCAGGTTACATTTTGAGTACCAGTGCAATTTCCGGAGATCAGTTAGCAAGAAATAAAAACAGGACGTGCTGGTTTGGCAGCATCTGTGGAGAGAGGAATAGAGTTTATTGTTTAGGCCTGTGATCTGAAACATTAACTCTTTCTCTCTCCACAGATAGGTGTCACATCTGACCTGCTAAGGGTTTCCAACATTTTCTGCATTTGTTTCAGATTCCCAGTATCCATAGTACTCTTTGAGGAGAAAGTGAGGTCTGCAGATGCTGGAGATCAGAGCTGGAAATGTGTTGCTGGAAAAGCGCAGCAGGTCAGGCAGCATCCAGGGAACAGGAGAATCGACGTTTCGGGCATAAGCCCGAAGAAGGGCTTCCTGAAGAAGGGCTTATGCCCGAAACGTCGATTCTCCTGTTCCCTGGATGCTGCCTGACCTGCTGCGCTTTTCCAGCAACACATTTCCAGCTCCATAGTACTCTTAGCTAACAAGTTACGAGGGCATTAGAAGATGGAAAACAAAATGCTAGGTAAAGGAACATTGTTTTCTTTTCATTCATACACAGGATGTGGATAACACTGGCTTGACCAGCATTTATTGCGCATCCCTAATTAACCAGACAACAGTTAAGAGTCATCCATATTGCTGGTGGTCTAGAGTCACATGTAGGTCAGACCAGGTAAGGATGACATTTCCAAAATGACAGCAGATTGTGGCAACAGAACATTTCTCACTGTGTTTCCCTAATATATATGACAATAAATCATTCATTCCCTAATGGACATTAGCGAACTAGATGAGTTTTTTCTCCAACAATTGACAATGATTTCCTAATCATCATTAGATTATTAATTCCAGATTTTTTATTAAATTCAAGTTCCACTATCTGCCATGGCAGAATTGGAACCCAGGTTCCCAGGACATTACCTTAGTCTCTTGATTAATAATATACCAATAATAGCACTGGGTCGTTATTTCCCATTATTCTTCCCTATCAGAGGAAAGGGTATCATCAATAGACTTTTCCAGCGGCCATTCTGATATGCCAGCTCAGTTAAACTGATACAGAAATATTGCAGCTGAAGATACACAGACCCACAGATGCTGACAGGCCTGCTGAATAATTCCATCGTTGTCCCTTTTTACAGCTCAAAACAACATTGCCAGGGAGATTGAAAGATTGTATTCCCCTCCAATTTCATTTCTATGGGTATCATCTGTCATGAGAATAGATCATGAAAACAAATTACTTATGGAAAACAAATTACTTATGGATGTACTGAAATCTTAAGTAGAAAATGTTTTTAAAATGATGGATATATAGGTGAAAAGATGGCTGAGAATGTGAATTCAGAGGCTGTTGGAAACACCCCCTGGTGATTACATTGCATCCTGAAAGGAACCATGAAATGTCACAGCTGACTAATTAGATTAGATTACAGAGTTCTTCATAGGCCCTTCGGCCCAACAAGTCCACACCGACCCGCCGAAGCGCAACCCACCCATACCCCTACATTTACCCTTTACCTAACACTACGGGCAATTTAGCATGGCCAATTCACCTGACCTGCACATCTTTGGACTGTGGGAGGAAACCGGAGCACCCGGAGGAAACCCACGCAGGCACGGGGAGAACGTGCAAACTCCACACAGTCAGTCGCCTGAGACGGGAATTGAACCCGGATCTCTGGCGCTGTGAGGCAGCAGTGCTAACCACTGTGCCACCGTGCCGCCCCAAATGTCAAGGGAATTTTAGACAGCAGCTGTTCAAGGGGAGAGATGTCATCTAAAAAATGGAACTTTGATCTCCTGTGGTTACAGAGATAATGAGGGGCTGATTAGTGACTCTCAGAAGAAAACTATCTCCTGTAGGTTGTGTTGCAGACTGTAGTCATATGTAAGTTGAAAGAAAGGTAGTTCTGACTAAAAGGCAGTTCATGTTTTGAGCATAGTGACCCTTCTTTAGAACAGGGTTAGGGTTCTAAAGAAGGGTAATTGCATTTCGAATGTTAACTCTGCTTTCTCTCCACAGATGCTGCCAGACCTGCTGAGTTTCTCCATCAATTTCTAATTTTGTTAGAGTCCCTGATTGCTGAAAATGTCATCCATTGCTGGGGAAAACTGGATAAATTCCTTTGAGTCAAATGCAGAACCAATAATCTCTAAATAACCACTCAACTACATTACTGAATTCACCCACCTGAATAGCCTCAATGTTTTACAATATGTTCATCACAGCCAAGCCAAAGACTGGCTCATACATTTTTTATTTTCTCATTTCTAAGCTCTGTGTATGTTTGTCACACTATTATATTTTCTTATGTTTTAGTAACTAATAAGCTAAGATTTTAATTCAAGAAAGCTTGGCTTAATTGATGCTTTTAAAACAGAAATACATTTTTGTTGGGAAATGAAATTCGTAAGGGAATGGATTCTTTTATAAAGTAACCCTGTTGTCAGCAACCAAAGGAGGGGCTGTGTAAAGAAAGAGAACCACTTCATCGCATAGCCCCCCCCCCCCAGAGCGTAGCCATTTCAGGGAATCTCATCCAGAATCATAGCCGATTGATGTCACTTGCCCGTATAGAATTAGAATCAGAATCCCAACTGTGTGGAAACAGGCCCTTCAGCCCAAGTCCACACCAACCCTCCGAAGAGTATCCCACGCAGATCCATTCCCCTATATTTACCCCTGACTCATGTAGCTAACCTACACATCCCTAAACACTATGGGCAATTTCGCAGGGCCAATTCACCTAACTTGCACATCTTTGGGTTGTGGGAGGAAACCAGAGCATCTGGAGGAAACCCACGCAGACACTGAGAGAATGTGCAAACTCCAAACAGACAGTTGCCAGAGGGTGGAATTGAACCTGGGTCCCTGGCACTATGAGGCAGCAATGCTAACCATGAGCCACCGTGCCACCCCTTGTAGACCAGTTACAACCTCTGATAATGTTCAGAGCAGCAGACATCTAATGGGCTATGTGAAAGTTTGTGTGAAGTTGTATTAAAAGTGGTCACCGTAGTCCTACGGGACTATAGTGTTGCTCTGTCATTAGAGAAAGACGACTGGTTGTGATTTAAAGTAAGGGTCACCATACCTCAGGTGAGGTGAGAAGGTGAGGAGAGTTCTTCATAGTAATCTCAGCTGGTGGGGAAATTGATTCCACTCTGTTGGCAACACTGTATCATAAACCAGCTGTCCAGCCAACTAAGCTAATGGACCCTGATGAAGTTGTAATAACTTGTTATGGAATGCAGTTTGGTCATTGATCAGCATGCAAAACTATTAGAAGATATACTTAAGAGAATTTACAAATGCTGAGATGTAATTTAATGGTTATATCATATTCAGGGAAATTGAAAACTGATGATTGTGTCAGTTAGATAGCTTTAGTATATAGTTGCCCAATAGCACAAGAGCTATGTTACAATCTTTGTTCAAATGACTTAATCACTGAAGCATTCTGGATTAATGATTATATGTTTAGTTCAACTCCCTGACAGAATAAATAGTTCTTTGACGCCAATTTCTCAATTACATCACTGTTTAAACATAAATATTCAGAAAAAACATCAACACAGACAGAAAATAAATAAAGCAAAGACCTATCGGTAACTACTTCATATTTCAAAAGGTTACTGAACTTTATGATCTTGATTTAGAAAGGAAATAATATGCACATTGGCAAAATACTAATTGGAAATCTATTTTTCTTTGTTATCATTGTATTATATCTGATACTTGAAATAGATAAGAGAATCTAGCTTATTATGTAAAAACTGAATATTTTTCATTCACTGAAGAGAGATTAATAACTTGCATACACCCACGAAGCAAGTGGGTGATGGTGATAGATAGGTTTTCCTGTCTGGATTAGATTTGAATGCAGACTGAGAAAAGTCAGAGAATTAAGGATGGCTGCTGATTGTCCGTGGATTCAACACACAAGTTTTCTGTGTCATGGGGAACTCAGATTGAGGCACCTGGAGTCATTGTTCCTGAAAGGCTTATCCTGTGACTCCCTGTCATCATAGATACAAAGTCAAATTGGGTATTTTGCACATGTTGATTAGATTTGCATGTCACAATGTTCGTTATAGGTTAGCATCCCACAGATCTCCACTCCTGCTGCCTCCTTCAGGGCCTTGGTAGCTTGGTTGGGTGACCAGAGAGGAAAAAAGATAGGTCACACTGTACAGAATTACAAAACAAAGCAGTGAAGCATGGCTTCAGTTAAAAATCCTTTTGCACACACATTTTAGGATGCTTGTTTTTTTCCCCACATTGATCGGGGAAAGAAGGATGCACACCTGATTGTGTCGCTGAAAAATTTAGACAAGTAATGCTTTGAAACAGAGTGAATGATAGAAATGGAAGAGATATAGCAAACATGGTTCACATAGCAAGTTCATTCACATTAGCCATCTCTGCACCTGTAACAATCTCTAATTTCCTAACTCTAGAGTAACATCTCCTTTGATAGAAATCACACCTACCTTGTACTGATATTGCCAAATAGAACAGCCATGTTCAAGAGGATTACATATTGGGGGAGATGAAATACATCCTTATTACTATTGTAACAAACTATGTATTTTGAATGTTTATTCACAAAGGGCAAAGCAACTCATCCTTTGTTAATATATTATTTCAACATACATGGCTGTCCTCCACTGAATGACAAAATGCAGCAAAGTCCTTGTTGTGAACTGAATTGACATCTTCCTCTGCCAATGATGTGGACACGTGTTTGCCATGATCAAGGACTGATAATCCGTGGACAGATCTCTCAGTCAGAAGAATTAGGATGAGTAGAATTACAATGTGTAAAGCACATATTACATGACATGACATTGCCTGGGTCCAGAATAAGGATTAAAAACTTTAAAGATGACAAAATGAGGGGGGGGGGGGGGGGGGAAAGGGCACAAAATATATTCTGTTCTCAATAGTTGAACATTCAAGATATTTTTTTATCCTGTAAAACCCTTCAGAGTATATAATGTCAGTGTCAGCAAATCCTATCTAAAGCCCAAACAAGGTCTTATTACCAATTCAGACAGGATTCAAGGCACCGATCATTGTGTCTTAGATCTTGCTGTTTGTGATTGGCAGTTTTAAGCTCTGGACTGGGCAAGCTGATTTTAAATGTGACAGTTGGTGACGACTGCTTCACTTCACAGTCAAGTCTTGAGAACAATGGACACTGAATCTAGTGTCTTACATATGACTTAGCAAAGACAGCAAATGAGAATTTAGAGCTTTTATAGGTTTGGTACATATACTGCACATTATGTCATTTATACTTTGCACCTTTTATTCTCTTGTACTTCATATGAATTTTATTAAATTTCCAAGTGATCTGACATGCTTAGAAAGTAGGTGAAAAATAATAATCAGTTCTGGTGGAATTTGGAATATTCAAACATGCAGTCCAAAGGTAAGAGTTCACTTTAGTTATGAAGAGAGATTGGCTAGACTAGGGTTATTTTCCTTGGAGCAGAGGAGACTTTGTGGGTGGGTGGGTGGAGGGGGGACATGACTGAAATGTATACAATTATGAGAGACATAGACACGAAGAAACCTTTCCCATTGGTGGAAGGATCAATGACCAACAACATAGATTTAAGGTATGAGGCAGGAGGTTAACAGAGTTTTTTTGTGAGGACATTTTCCCCCCATCAGTGGGTGGTGAGAATCTGGAACTCTCAGTCTGCATAAGCCCTCATAACATAAGAGGGATTTAGATGCACACTTGCGATGACAAGGCATAAAAGGCTCTGGGCTGGAAAATGGGTTAGGACAGGTGGTTGTTTTGGTTGGTGCAAACTCAATTAGCTGAAGGGCCTCTTTCTGTGCTGTGGAACTCCATGATTGTGCACACAGATGTGCTTTACCGTAAATATGCTCTGCATAAGGTCCATGTTTAGTTGTGCTTCCACATGAGTATGACTTAGCTAACAGCAATAAAAGGTGAGGATTATAAAACAACCCAAATCATAAAGGCGTCCACTCTAAAACGGTCTCTCGGGTTTACTTACAGAAATAAAAGCAACATATTTTGAATTTTGTACATCAATAGCAAGAAAAGTGGTGAAAATACTTAACAAATCTTACAGCATCTGCAGAGAGAAAATAGTTAGGGTTCAGGCAAGTATGTGCATGATATTTGACTCGACCCACTAACTCTGTTTCTCTCTCCATGGATTATAAGAGACCTGTTAAGCATTTCCACCACTTAGCTGTTATTGATTACTTAAGCACTGGACTCGAAGATACCTCATGCGTGGGAATGAAAACAGAAACTGCTGAGAAAACCCAGCAGGTTTGGCAGCATTGTGGAGAGAAACACTTAACATTTCAAGTCAGGTATGACTCCTTTTAGAAAATGATGATGTTATGCTATTGACAAAGGGGAAGGAGAATCAAGTGGAACAAATGGTGAGCGCGAATAGAGTTAAGGACAAATAGAATGCTAACGGTAATATAGAAGAGATATAAGTGCAGAATAGGGGTTCAAAGGTGCTTTCATTGTATGGAAATAACTTGCAAGACTTTTTTCCAGACAAGTGACAAAGTACTGAAGGAATGCAAGCTTTTCTGGGTTGTCAAATAAGCAGAATTTCAGCTTCACATTAACATTTAGGATTAAAACATTTTGTATAATCTACACAGTATGTTTCCAAACGTTTAATGCTAACTTTATCATATGGCCTACCTAAATTCTAAAGATGTTGACTTTGAAATATTTCTTTCTCCCTGCACCAACCTTGCTTAGATTTAAGACACAGTGTCCAACTCAACTTCACTTTACCTGCTCCCTCAATCTCCTCTTTCTCATTAAATGTGCATTCATTTTAAAATCGGCATTTGCAATATGACTAAAATGAAGGCATTTAAAAATGTAAAACAAGACAATTCCATAATTAATATATTAGTTTATTAGAGTTCACAGAAAACACGACAGTGTAATTTTCCGGTTACAGCAGCATTGGTTTGCAGTAGTCACTATAAACTAGTGGTTTTATAATTTATTTTACAGAAATAGTAACTTCTCAAACATGGTTTAGTCTGAGAAATTTCGCAGGGAAAAAAGTTATTTTACTATATGAGGAATCAAATTGCATAAATAGTCCAAGTCTTTTCAAGTCATCTCTCAACTTAAGCCCACATTTCTTTCAGGCGAAGTTCCTTGCCAAGAGTATCCCATCACAAAATTCCCTTTCATATTTTTAAACAAATGTTCAAAATGTCACATTGGTTTGCATAGTTTTTTTTTTAAAGAAACAAAATTATTCAGTATACATAGTTTTTGTTTCTAAATTCAGTTGCTATAGCTTCCATTAAACAGCCTCTAAAATGCTCAAGTTAAATATATTTTCATTTTCATAAACTTTACCATTTTTGATAAAAAAACAATGCATTTTCTAGCCACTTAATTTACTATTTCAATTGTTACCCTAACTGACCTAACTGTTTTTTCTCCCAAAACATCTTACCTTGCAGTTATCTTGCAACACGAACTACCCTGCATTTATGTAACACTAAGGCACGGAAAACAGTAGTGCGAGACCTAGCTAATAAATCCTGACTTGAAGTGGACTGGTGCTGGCTGTAAATTACATCTAATGTCCAGATAAAAGCATTAATAATAGGTTTTCCTTAATATTCTGGTGGGTACGTGCACTGTGTAATTATTGTATGTAGTCACACAAAACCCACGTTCAATTCTCAACCTGGGCTGAGGAAAGGGATCTCAAACAGACTAATATTGAAGATAATCATATGCTGAGCTTAATGTCCTATTTCAAGGATCGAAAGGGTAAAATGTAGTTAGCCTATCACTTGAGCCTTGCAGGAAAAGACTTATGTGAAAATCAGGTGATGTTAGGAACTGTGATGCATCTTCTCTTCACCAGTTTAAGAAAGTCAAAGAAAAAGCTGGGCCAAAAACAAAATATAGGGATTGTTGGAGAGGCTAGCATATAAAATAAACTTTTATTTACAGCCAACACTGGGATGTGGAGCAAGTCAAGATTCTAACAGCTTATAGCACTCAGTTTAGGAAAGCATGTCGAGCACCAGAGATAAAAATACAATCCTGTTGGCGAGTTTCAAAGCTTTACGCTTTGGAGTTAGAAGAAGATTTTAATACAAGTCTGACAAGCACCTGAACAAACTGCCTCACTCCTTCTAGAATCCAGGTAATACTTCTTAGACTGCATTCATCTAAATTTTGAATTTGGTTCTCCACGCTGTTATCTAAATAATCCAGGAAGACAGGTAAAAAAAATGATTTAAAAAATCACAAACTAGAAAGTAATTATTGATTGACTTCAGTCAGAAAAGTTAGTTCTGCAAAATTTAGCCTGAATTTTATGTTTGTCAGGAATATTCCACAATAAATTGGAATTTAACAGCACCACATCCTTGATGTCAAAAACTCTGTCTCAAAAGCAAATATTCTTCTCATATTCACGCATGAGTGTGTCAGACAGAGAGAGAGAGAGAAAGAGAGAGAGAGAAAAAGAGAGAGAGAGAAAGAGTAAGAGAGAGAGAGAGAGAGAAAATGAGAGAGAGAGAGAGAGAGAGAGAGAGAGAGAAATGAGAATGCCCACATGAAGCAGCTCAGACTTTCATCACATTTCTTGTCCTTGATCAACTTCAAATCAAACATGCAGCCGTTCTTTATTCATGAACCAAGAAAAAATGTTTTAGTTGACTATATAAGCATGGATAAACTACAGAACAGTCTGGAGGTATCATTCAATATCTGTGAAGAGACATTTTCCAACTGAACAAAGTAGTTTAATACAAATTAAAAATTCAGAAAAAGTAAACAAAGCCTCAGTTCTTCAAATAGGGCACTGAGTGCTAAAAAATTAGAAGTTAAAAGATCTCTTTTCAGCAAGTGATGTTATAGACAGAATTCGGTTCAAAATAGTTAACAGTTTGGTAACTGAACTGTTTTCTTAGATGAAAACCCAAAAGAACTGCAGATGTTGGAAACCAGAAACAAAACTAGAAATTGCTGGAAAAAAACTCTAAGTCTGGCAGCATCTGTGGAGAGTTAAAGTTTTGGGTTCAATGACCTTTCTGCAGAAGTTCTGAACTCAATGTCAACTCTGATTTCTCCCCATTGATGCTGCCAGACCTGTTGAGGTTTTCCAGCAATGTGTGTTTCTGTTTTCTCTGATTGCCTGATTGAAATAGTACAAAAAAAGTCCATTTTTATTGTTATATCTATGCCAGTGCTAGGAATGAACTGGAGTTCACATCCTTTCCCATTGCAAATATTTAATTCAAACCCATTTGAGACAATATCACTGTCAACAACTGCTTGAATGTATTATACAGAATTTAAAATGTCTTCCTCTTTTTTTCTTCATGTGGTAATCCTTAATCTACAACCTGTGGTTACCCAGCCAGAGGAAATCATCTTACACTATTTATTCTTGAGACAGATATTTAAAAGACACAGGGGAATCATGTTCATCATATACAGACTTGTTAGTGTCATAGAGCTTAAGTTAAGAGAGGCAGATATATTTAGTTTTATAATCTCATTGTGCTAGTCAGGACACAAATTATAGATAGGGTCATTTTAGCTTGCTCAAATATTGAGTGGCATGCCAGAATCAGTCCAGAAGTGTCCTGTTTGTAGATGGTAGATTTCATAAAGAAGGTTCAATGTTCAAAACCAACAGCACATGTTGGAAGTCAATGCCTTAACCTTTGGCACTCTAAAACACAGCCAAGAAAACAACTGAAGTTGTCATGTTGAGGGCAAAACATTAAAATACACCACATTAGATTGCTTACTTTCAGAATCCACAGCCTGCATTTTGAAAGTAATTGATTTAATTTTTCAAAAATTCTCTGATAAACAGATTAAAGAATAAGACTTTTGTTCATGGTGCAGGTGGTTTGTTTATGGTCTCAATTTCAGTGCTGGGTGCGTCAAAGTTAAAATTGACACAACTGATGAAATAAGACCACAAAGACTCACCACTCCAGGATTGATTCTGAAAATGCCGAGCTTGTCTAAGGGGAGGGATAGATCACAGAGGTTTTTAATGAGGTCGAGTAATACAGGGGGGTTGTTTTTAAGGCTTTGAAAAAGCAACATGAAGAAATCTTCAGAACTGATCTTTAATGCCCAGCCAAAGTCTCTTTGCACATGACTGGTGTTCAGGTGGTTTATGGATTTGCACTGTTGGCCCTTTTGGGCCAGTGCTTCTTCTCTCAGAAGCAGGGTAATCTCATAGACATCTCTGCTCAGACTGATAATCAATGAGAAGAAATAGTAGTGGTTGCACCGCTTATTCCATTTCTCCTTGTCAATACCACCAAGTCCCACTGCTCCCATCCAGAGAATATTATCGCAAATGAAGTACACAGCCCGACTGAGAGAAATGATGGTAAGGCAAAATCGAAGAATTGGGTCCGAAAGGTGTATGTTTCTTCTGGCTGCCTGAACTGCATCCACTGTGTTGCCCAGTCGGAATACTGAAATAAAGCAGAGATTTAATACTGCAACAGCTTTTACCTGTTGACAACAGTTGAAATATAATTAAATTGTTCTGGATGAGGCACCAGCAATTTAACTAGAAACAAGTTCTCTCTCTCTCTGGCCAAACTTTCAAATGGTAAATCTCCTCTATCTTGGGGGAATCACCCCATTGATTCTGCACATCATGTAGTCACTGATGTACAAGGCTGAGGTTGCTATGAATGCGAAGAGCAGGAAGAAAACAGACTTCATTCTCCTGCAACAGGAATCGGTTGTTATCTAAAGGTGGTGCTGCAGGATGAACAACAAAATCAATTTTATACTCACCTAGGAGGCTCACCCTGCCCATTTTGCCAGTAGTCTCCCAATCACACCCAGTCAAAACAAAAACTGATCCTCAGTGTTGGCCTCCCGGACGCCAATCCTGATGCGGACATCTACTCGCTGCCTTTATCAGGCTCCACTTTCACTCTTGGCTTTTGTACCATTGCAACTGGGGCCAAAGCCTCTGCTTTGCCTCTCTGACTCCTCATGTGTGGCTTCAGCACTGATGTGGATGTCACAATGCATGGAAGATATTGGTGTGTTGTCAGAGCATATGCATCTGTGCGCACATAGTGATCCAACTGCACTATGGACAATCAAATCAAATACATAAACAGCCTCTACCAACTAGCTACATGTAACCATTTAAAAAAGGCAGGTATGATCCCATTGTAACAGAATTCACAGATGGAAATATACCATTAGAAATGCTGCTTACAGAAAATGGAGCAGACTATTTTGTGCCAACATGAAAGGACAATCTTATTTACTTACAGCATAATCAATTTCTATTGTATTTACAAATATTGCTTGGAAAATTTTTATTATTAGAATTGAATAGAGAGTTTTCTCCCAAAACTACACAGACATGAATCCTGTGGGCGGCACGGTGGTTAGCACTGCTGCCTCACAGCACCAGAGACCCGGGTTCAATTCCCGCCTCAGGCGACTGACTGTGTGGAGTTTGCACGTTCTCCCAGTGTCTGCGTGGGTTTCCTCCGGGTGCTCCGGTTTCCTCCCACAGTCCAAAGATGTGCAGGTCAGGTGAATTGACTATGCTAAATTGCCTGTAGTGTTAGGTAAGGGGTAAATGTAGGGGTATGGGTGGGTTGCGCTTCGGCGGGTCGGTGTGGACTTGTTGGGCCGAAGGGCCTGTTTGCACACTGTAATGTAATCTAATCTAATCTAAAATTGTAGGGGTCTGAGCAATGATGGCTATGGTGAAATGTGTAGCACAACTGAACAAGAAGTGTGGGTTGAGCAGGAGCATCTTCCACCATTTAAAATACTCTCCACAAGTTGTTTGGCAAGTTGAGCCAGGCGGCTGCAAGTTGCTATTTAAGGGAGATTTATTATTTGTTAAACATCTTGATAACAGCCCAACTCATTCATTAATATTCAGATTTCTATCTTAGCAAAACCGCCAAACAAGCTTGGCATCAAGAAAACACAGCACGGAAATCAGAGACAGTACCAGGCAGATTCAACTCACCACCTCCTCCAAATAAGTCCTATGCTGGACACAGGATACCAACATCTCAGGGCATGGTCCATGGGCAGCAACCACACACTCCATAGGCATCTGACATGTGCCAGTCTCTATGAACCCACATCGCACATCTCCGATCCACTTACAGAATACATCTGTACTTCAGTGCTGCACCGGCAACTCTGATTGTAGCACTACAGCAAGGATGCTATGTACTCAGGGACAGACCCCAAAATCAGGAACTGGACTAGGTTGCATTCTGGGCTCTTTGCTAGCTGTCATATCACTCACTCACTCTGAGCTTACCTGCTTGCACACAGATTCCTTGCCATCCATAGTCTTGTCTTTTTGCACTTCTCCCCCCTCAGCCAGATACTAGCTTCATATTACTTCTCTCTTGCTTTACCATTAAGCACAGACACAAAGCTTGCCATGTCAGCATGCCTCAGTGGAGTCAACAGGCAGAGCCTTTACTCAGAGGGTCCCAGCATAGTAATTTAAAGGCATGTCAATCCAGGACCTGCTCAGTTAGTCAGATTCAGAATTCTCTCCACATTAGTGTTGAGGAGCCAAACGTTGGGCAGCACATCACCATTTTGACGCTTTCCGCTCTACTATGGGTTATCTTTCACCTAAAACAGGCAAAAATAAAGGGAAATGAAAGTGGGTGGCACAACTGTTCCCTTTGTTGCAAGATGGTGTCCGAAGCAAGTGAGTAGGCAGCACAGAGGACGTGCAGACTCAGTGATGTCACAGGTTGGGGGTAGGTGACAGTGAGTATGGAAGATGCTGCGGGTGATAATGGAGAGTGGCAAAGCATGAATCTTAGAGAGATGGGTGCAATAACAGAGACAGAGTGAGTGTGAAGTATCAGAGAGAAGATGGTGCCATTTATGCTGGCAGAGTGGAGGGCATTTTCCTTTTCCTGCAATGCTGTACATTAATCCAGAAATGTAAGACTACTTTATTGCAAGTGGCAACATCAGAGCTGCCTGGCATGGTCTGTCAGGACCTCCACTACTGATCCTGGGAAAGAGGAAGTCAAGCCTGTGCACCACCTCATCCAGTAAGAATTCCAGGTCTAGCCTATAAACCTGGGTACACATTTTCCCCTTAACCTTATCTGCCATATTAGGGGAAAAATGTCAGCAATCATGCAGGGCAACTCCAGACTGACGGTGTTTCTCTGGGTGCACAATGGGTTTTCAAAAATTGCACGGATGCAAGGAATACTTGTGAAATCTGGAATATCTGCTGAGTGCCAAGTTGTTTTAGGACCAGTGCATCGTAAGATAGGGCTGGAATCAGATGTGAGTGACACCATAGGGGCAAGGGGTGTAGTTACTTCTAGTAAGATACAGCAAGAAAACAGCTAGACCTACCAATGAATAAGCCTCCATTAAACTTGGTGCAACTTCCACTTGCTCAAAAAATGTCAGATTCAGCCCTTTAGTTTCATTTCAGAATAGAGGTAAATCGGATAACTGTCACTTGGTAGCACTGTCACTTCTGAAACATAACAGTTAGAGGTTCAATCCTTGTTATAGGCTTGGGAACAAAATTTGGGCTGATATTATCCTGCATTACTGAAAAAAGTGCTACATTCTCAAAGCAGCTGTCCTATGGAAGTAATTTAAACAGAATTCTTTTCCACGTATTCAGGTGGATGCAACATCAGTCGTTCATTTGCTATTTGTGGAATCATGCTGAGTACACACTTGGTGCCATAGTTCCCAATGGATCCCCATGACTGCACTTCAAAAAAAGTGATCATAACATAAGAAAAGTATGATTAGGTTCTTTTTCCAATCAATAGAAAAAAAACTTTTCTATGTATCAGGACAAACAAAAACAAACTAAATGCATGCAATTGCTTGGCACTTTTATACTACAAGCTGCTGTTAGCTTATCTATAAGACTTAGCCCTAGGTCTACTTGGACTGGGTTCCACAGGCTGTGTTAGAGCTCTGCTCCCTGTCTATTTACTTCTCACAGATGACTAGCAAGAAGTGTCCCTTCAGAATCAATCCTGTTTTTCAGTAAGACAAGTAAAATTAGACACTGATGACTAAGAAGGGGTGGAGAAGACAAACTAAGAGCTTAGTAAAAAATAAAAAGAGAGAGGCATACATAAGGTTTAGGAGACTGAAGCCAGACACAGCCCTCAGAAAATACAAAGATAGCAGGAAAGAACTCAAACATGCATCAGGAGGGCCAAAGGGAGCCTTGAAATGTGCAGGTGGAGACACTGCTGGGGCCTTGTACGAAATCTTCATATATGCTTTAGCCACATCAGAGGACTACAGAATAGCCAATGTTGATTTGTTGTTTAAGAAGAACAACAGGAATAATCCAGGAAATTATAGGATAGTGAGCCTAATGACAGTGGAAGGGAAGTTATTAAGGATTCTTAGGGATAGAATTTCTTCAAATTTGGAAAAATACAGTTATTAGTGCTGGGCAGCAATGCTTTGAGAGGGGAAAGTCATGTCTCACAAACTTGATTGAGATTTTTGAGGAAGCACCAAAAATGATTGATGAGGGCAAGGTGGTAGATGTTGTCTATTTGGACTTTAGTAAGGCCTTTGACAAGGTCCTTTATGGTTTTGGCAGGCTGATACAAAAGGTGAAGTCACATGAAATCCACAGTGAGGTGGTATGGCAGATACAAAACTGGCTTAGTCACAGAAGACAGTAGCGATGAAAGGTCCTCAGTGCTGGGATCCCGGTTGTATAACAAACAAAATATGATTTGGAGGAGAATATACGTGGACTGATGCTATACCTCTAGTACGTCAGATGGATCAGTCTTTGTCCAATGTGTGCAGGAGGGTTTCCTGATACAGTATGTTGAAGGGCCGACAAGACGGGAGGCCACCCTCAGTCTAGTGCTTAGTAATGAACCGGGCCAGGTGTTTGATTTAGTAGTAGGTGAGCACTTTGGAGAGAGTGACCATAATTCGGTTATGTTTAATTTAGCAATGGAAATGAATAGGTACATGCCACAGGGCAAGAGTTATTGATGGGGCAATTATAATGCAATTAGGCAAGACTTAGGATGCATAGAATGGAGTAGCAAAATGCAGGGAATGGGGATAATCGAAATGTGGAGCTGGTTTCAGGAACAGATAGTGTGTGTCCTTGGTAGGTATGTCCCTGTCAGGCAGGGAGGAAGTGATAAGGTAAGGGAACCGTGGTTTACGACAGAAATTGCATCTCTTGCTAAGCGGAAGGAGGCTTATGTGACGATGAGATGAGATGGTTCAGATGAGATGATGGAGAGTTACAGATTAGCCAGAAAGGATTTGAAGAGAGATAAGAAGAGCAAAGAGAAGACATGAGCAGTCTTTAGCAGGTAGAATAAAGGAAAACCCTAAAGCTTTCTATAGGTACATGAAGAATAAAAGGATGACTAGGTTAGGAATAGGGCCAGACAAAGACAGAAGTGGAAAGTTGTGTGTGGACTCTGTGGAGATCGGAATGGTGCTAAACCAATATTTCTTATCGGTTATCACTCAGAAAAGGAGAATACTGTAGAGGAGTAGAATGAGATACCAGATATTAGACTAAAAAGGATAGAGGTTAGTAAGTGTTATCAATTCTAGAAGGAGCAAAAGTAGACAAGACCTCTGGGCTGGATGGGAATTAACTGAGGATTCTTTGGTAAGCTAGGAAGGTGGTGTTGGAGCCTTTGGCTTTGATCATTGTGTCATCGTTGTCTACAGGTTTAGTACCACAGAACTGGAGGATTGCAAATGTTGTGCCCTTAATCAAGGGCAGTGGAGATGTTCCAGGTAATTATAAACCAGTGAGCCTTACGAGGAAAGGTTTTGGAAAGGATGATAAGAAATAGGATTCGTAATTATCTAGCAAGCAACAATTTTATTACAGATAGTCAACATGGTTTGTCAAGGGCAGCTCATGTTTCACAAACCTCTGAGTTTTTTGAGAAGGTGACCAAGCGTGTGGATGAGGGTAAGGCAATTGACGTGGTGTACATGGACTTCAGTAAAGCCACACGGTAGCCTGCTGGAGAAAATGCAAAGGCATGAGATTGAGGATGATTTAGCAGTTTGGATTAGAAACTGGCTTTCTGTAAGAAGGCAGAGAGTGGTAGTTGATGGAAAATATTCAGACTGGAGTCCGGTTACTAGTGGTGTGACACAAGGATCTGTTTGGGACCACTGCTGTTTGTCATTTTTATAAATGACTTAGACGCAGATATAGGTGGATGGTTTAGTAAGTTTGCAGATGAAACTAAAGTTGGTGGAGTAATGGACAGTGTAGAAGAATGTTGCAGGTTGCAGGGGGGCTTGGATAAACTGCAGAATTGGACTGGGAGGTGGAAAATGGAGTTCAATGCTGATAAATATGAGGTGATTCAATTTGGGAAGAATAACTGGAAGCTTTAATTTTGGGTCAATGGAAAGATTCTTGGTAGTGTGGATGTGCAGAGGGATCTTGGTGTCCATGTACACAGATCACTGAAAGTTGCCACCCAGGTTGGTAGTGCTGTTAAGAAGGCATACGGTGTGTTAGGTTTCTTTGGTAGAGGGATTGAATTCAGGAGCCATAATGCCATGCTGCAACTATACAAACTACTAGTACGGCCGCACTTTGAATATCATGTACAGTTCTGGTCGCCCCATTACAGAAAAGATGTGGAAGCATTGGAAAAGATGCAGACGAGATTTACCAGAATGTTGCCTTGTCTGGAGGGAAGGTCTTAGACAAAACGCTGAGACACTTGGGTCTGTTCTCATTGGAAAGAAGGCAGCTAGAGGGGATTTGATAGAGACATACAAGATGATCAGAGGATTAGATAGGGTAGACAGTGAAAGTATTTTTCCTAAGATGATGAGGACAGCTTGTACATGGGGGCATAGCTACAAATTGAAAGGTGATAGGATTTAAGATAGATGTCAGAGGCAGGTTCTTTACTCAGACTGGTAAGGGCATGGAATACCCTGCCTGCCAATGTAGTTAACTCAGCCACGAGGAAGATTTAAACAATCCTTGGATTAGCACATGGATGATGATGGGATAGTGTAGGGGGATGGGCTTAGGTTTCCTTGATTCTGGACCTCTTTTGACTTGACTTCACACAACTGCGAGGAGGGTCAAAAGAGGGTCACCTAGCTTGTACAGGCTTTAACTGTTTGCAGAAGCTGGCGTGTGCGCATTGCATATCGTGTGAGAAACCTCGGGGAAAAAAAACCTAACACCTGTCCAAATGTTGTAACTGTACCTGCATCTACCACTTCCTCTGGCAGTTCATTTCACATACAAATCATGCTGAATGTGAAAACATTTCTCCTCAGGTCCCTTTCAAATCTTTCGCCTCTCACCTTGTCTATGTCCCTCATGATTATATAACCCTCTACATATAATCAGGGATACCCTTCAGCCTCCTATGCTCAGGGAAAATTTCCCATGTTCTTCACTATCCACCCTCCTTTCCTTTGTCTGCCTGCACTATGAGTGACTTTGCATGTCAGCTCTGATATTCAGTCTACATTACTCTTACCTCAGAGCAAGATGTTGTAGGTTCAAGCCCAATTCCAAGGATTTTGGGCACAAAAACCTCAGCAAACAGCCCTGTGATAGACTGATGTACAGACAGAGATGCTGCCTTTTGAGATGATAAAGCATGGCCCACAATTTATTCACAATGAAAATTTGAAATGTATACCACCTTACTCTCCTTCTACACTAATGCTAATACATGTCACTTTATAAGCGTTCAATAAAGCATCCAATTGCTGCCCTCTAGCTGTTTATACTTGACCATAATTTATATAATTAACAGCCTTGTCTGTTGTCTCAGGTGGACATAAAACTCCCATGGCAATAAACAGAAGAGCAGCAGGGGAATAATCTCCGGTGTCCTGATCAATTCGCATCTTCTAATCATCCACACTAATCCCGATTACCTAATCATTTTCATACTGCTATTTGTGGAAATTTTGGTGAACACAAACGAACTACTCAGTTGCCGATATGTCAACAACTGTACTCATAGAACATTACAGCGCAGTACAGGCCCTTCGACCCTCAATGTTGCACCAACCTGTGAAATTAATCTGATGCCCATCTAACTTACACCAGTCCATATGTATGTCCAATGCCCATTTAAATGCTCTTAACATTGGCGAGTCTGCTAATGTTGCAGGAAAGCCATTCCACCCCCCCCACTACTCTCGGAGTAAAGAAATCAGCCCTGATATCTGTCCTAAATCTATCACCCTACAACTTAAAGCTTTGTCCCCTTGTGTTAGCCTTCACCATCTGAGGAAAAAGGGTCTCGCTGTCCACCCTAGCTAACCCCCTGATTATCTAATAGGTCTCAATTAAGTCACCTCTCAATCTTCTTCTCTCCAACCAAAACAGTCTCAGTTCCTCAGCCCTTTTCTTGTAAGACTTTATTTCCATACCAGAGTTGAAAAGTGTGGTGCTGGAAAAGCGCAGAAGGCCAGGCAGCATCCGAGGAGCATGAGAATCAACGTTTCGGGCATAAGCCCTTCTTCAGGAATGAGGCTGGTGTGCCAAGCGGGCTGAGATAAAAGGTGGCTGGATGGGTGGGTGGGAGTTTGCAGGAGGGGCGCTGGGAATACAATAGATGGAAGGAGGTGAGGGTGAGGGTGATGGTGATTGGCCAGAGAGGTTGGGAAGAAAATTGCAGGTCAAGAGGGTGGTGCTGAATTCGGGTGTTATCTCAGCCCCAACCCCCGAATTCAGCACCGCCCTCTTGACCTGCAATCTTCTTCCCGACCTCTCCGCCCCCACCCCATCTCCGGCCTATCACCCTCACCTCCACTTACCGTATTCCCAGCGTCCCTCCCCCAAACTCCCCCCGCCCCCCGGTATCTTTTATCTCAGTCCACTTGGCACACCAGCCTCATTCCTGAAGAAAGGCTTATGCCCGAAACGTCGATTCTCCTGCTCCTCAGATGCTGTCTGGCCTGCTGCACTTTTCCAGCATAATTTTCAACTCTGGTCTCCAGCATCTGCAGTCCTTACTTTCTCCTCCTTTATTTCCATACCAGGCAACGCCCTAGTAAATCTTCTCTGTATCCTTTCCAAAGCTTCCACATCTTTCCTATAATGCATTGACCAGAACTGTATGCAATACTCCAGTGCAGCCTTACCAGTGTCTTGTACAGTTGAAGCATGACCTTGTGTCTCCAAAACTCAATCTCCCTACCAATAACGCCAACACACCATATGCCTTCTTAACATTATCAACTTGGATGGAGAAAGTGAGGACTGCAGATGCTGGAGATCAGAGCTGAAAATGTGTTGCTGGAAAAGCGCAGGTCAGGCAGCATCCAAGGAACAGGAGAATTGACGTTTCGGGCATAAGCCCTTCTTCAGGAATTCCTGAAGAAGGGCTTATGCCCGAAACGTCGATTCTCCTGTTCCTTGGATGCTGCCTGACCTGCTGCGCTTTTCCAGCAACACATTTTCAGCTATCAACTTGAGTGGCAACTTTCAGGGAACTGTGCACCTGGACACCAAGATCTCTCTGTTCATCTACACTGCCAAGAATTTTACCATTAGCCCAGTACTCTGCAGTCCTGTTATTTCGTCCAAAGTGAACTACATCACAGTTTTCCACATTAAACTCCATTTGCCACTTTTCAGCCCAGCACTGCATCTTATCTATGCCCCTCTGTAACCCACAACATATTTCTGCACTATCCACAAATCTGCCTCCCTTTGTGTCATCTGGAAATTTACTAACCCATCCTTCTACGCCCACATCCAGATCATTTATAAAAATGACAAACAGCAGTGGTCCCAAAACAGATCCTTACGGCACACCACTGGTAACTGAGCTCCAGGATGAACATTTCCAATCAACCACAACACTGTCTTCTTTCAGCTAGCCAATTTCTGATCCAAACTGCTAAATCACCTTTAATCCCAAAACTCCGTATTTTGTGTAATACCCTACCATGTGGAACCTTATCAAACACCTTACTGAAGCCCATATACACCATATCAACCGCTTTACCTTCATCCACCTGTTTTGTCACCTTCTCGAAGAACTCAATAAAAGTTAGTGAGGCACGACCTACCCTTCACAAGACCATGTTGACTATCCCTAATTAAATTATTCCTTTCCAGATAATTGTAAATCCTATCTCTTACAATCTTTTCCAACATTTTACCCACAACTGAAGTAGGGCTCACTGGCCTATAATTACCAAAGTTGTCCCGACTCTCCTTCTTAAACATTTGCTATCCTCCAGTCTTCTGGCACTACTCCTGTCGACAATGGTGACATAAAGATCAAAGCCAAAGGTTCTGCAATCTCCTCCCTGGCTTCCCAGTGAATCAGAGGACAAATCCCATCTGGCCCAGGGGTCTTATTTATTTTCAGATCTTCCAAAATTGCTAAAACCTCCTCTTTCTCAACCTCAATCCCATCAAACTTGTAGCCTGTATCGCCGTATTTTCACTAACATTGCCTTTTTCCAATGTGAATACTGACGAAACGTATTCGTTAAGCACATCCCCTATGTCTTCAGATTCCAAACACAACTTCCCACTACTTCTTTGATTGGCCCTAATCTTACTCTAGTTATTCTTTTAGGATGCATATACCTATAAAAGGCCTTAGGGTTTTCCTTGATCCTATCCACCAACAACTTCTCACGTCCTCTCCTGGCTCTTTTTACCCCTCTCTTTAGATCTTTTCTGGCTAACAGACAACTCTCAAGCCCCCTAACTAAGCTTTCACGCCTCATCCTCACATAAGACCTCTTCTTTGTCTTGTCAAGAGCTTCAACTTCTTCAGTTCCCTCTCTTGACAAATACCTCCCTGCATGATAGATACATACTTATCAATGACCCACAGTAGCTTTTTCTTGAATAAGCTCCACATTTCAAGTGTGTCCATCCCCTGCAGTTTCCTTCCCCATCCCATGCATCTAATTACATCATAACTGCCTTTCCCCCAGTTATACCTCTTTCCATACAGTATATACCTATCTCTGCCCATTGCTATTGTAAATATAACCAAATTATGGTCACTATCGCCAAAATGCTCACGTACCTCCAAATCTAACACCTGGCCGGGTTCATTCCCCAGTACCAAACCCAAAATGGCATCGCCCCTTGCACACATTGTACAAAAACTGACCCATCTAAATTACTTGAACTATAGTATTCCCAGTCAATATTGGCGAAATTAAAGACCCCATAACAACTACCCTGTTACTCTCGCTCCTATTGAGAATCATCTTTGCTATCCTTTCCTCTACATCCCTGAAACAATTTGGAGGCCTATAGAAAACTCCCAACAGTGTGACCTCTCCTTTCCTGTTTCTAACCTCAGTCCAAACTACCTCAGTGGAGGAGTCCTCAAACGTTATCTCAGCTGCTGGGATACTACCCTTGATTAACAATGCCGCAACCCCATCTCTTTTACCATCTTCTCTGTTCTTGCTGAAACATCTAAATCCTAAAATCTACAACAACCATTCCTGTCCTCCCTCTAGCCATGTCTCTGAAATGGCCACAACAAAAATCCCAGGCACCAACCCATGCTGCAAGTTCACCCACCTTATTCCAGATGCTCCTGGCACTGAAGTACACACATCTCAGACCAACACCCTGATTGCCGGTGCCCTCTCATGACCTTGTAAACCTATCCCTGACCTCATTACCGACAACCTCCTGTACACTGGAACTACAATTCAGGTTCCCATCCCTCTGCTGCATTAGTTTAAACACCCCCCAACAAAGAGTATTAGCAAACTTCCCGTCCCCCAGGATATTGGTACTCCTCTGGTTCAAATGAAGACCATCCTGTTTGTCGAGGTCCCACCTTCCACAGAAAAAGCTCCAGTTATCCAAGAATACAAAACCCTCTCTCCTGCACCATCCTTGCAGCCACGTGATCAGCTCCACACTCTCCCTGTTCCTCGCTACACTAGCATGTGGCATGGGCAACAAACCAGAGATAACAATGCTGTTTGTACTAGTTCTAAGCTTCCATCCTAGTTCCCTGAATTTCTGTCTTAGATCCCCAACTTTCTTCCTACCTAGGTTGTTGGTGGCTACGTCGACATGTCTTGGGGCTTCTCCCCCTCAAAGATCCCGAAAATAAGATCAGAGACATCACGACCCCTGGCACCTAGGAGGCAACACATCAATCATGAGTCTCTCTCGTTCCCACAAAACCTCCTATCTGTCGCCCTAACTATGGAGACCCCAATGATTAAAGCTTTGCTCCTCTTCCCCCTTCCCTTCTGAGGAACAGGGACAGACTCTGCGCCAGAGACCTGTGTCCCATTGTTTACACCTGGTAAATCGTTCCCTCCCCCCACAACAGTATCCAAAATGGTATACTTGTTGTTGAGGGGAACCGCCACAGGAGATCCCTACACTACCAGCTGGTTCCCTTTCCTATCCCTGATGGTAACCCATCTACCTTCTTCACGTGGCTGTGGAGTAACTATCTCCCTGTAACTCCTCTCAATAACCCCCTCCACCTCCTGAATGATCCAAAGTTCATCTAGCTCCAGCTCCTTAATACAGTTCTTGAGGAGCTGGAGTCGAGTGCACTTACTACAAATGAAGTCAGCAGGGACACTAGGCGGCCTTACGTCCCACATACTGGAGGAGGAACATTCAACTGCCCTAACCTCCATTCCCACTATTCTAAACTCCCAAATAGACTGCTGAAAAAAAACATTGAAACACTTGAAAGAAAACACTTGTCACCTTACCAACTGACGCACAAAACTTTTATTTTAGTTAGGGAAGGAGGATGGGTGGGAGAAACTACCCAAGTAGTGTTTCGGGTAAAGCGACTGCCCCAAATATGTGACCTCCTGACCTCTCCAAACACCTCCAGGAACTGAAGAAAACCAGTACTAAAAGCAATTTAAGCTGTATACTCACATATCCCGACAGATTTCACTTCAAAGGTGAAATGTTAACGGTAAAGCACTCTGCGGCATCCTGAGATTGAGAAAGGTGCTATTAAAATGTATTCTTAATTATTTTAATCCTTACTTCTGTTTCCCATGTTTGTTATCCTCCAAGTTCACTTAAACTACTGCTCCCGCAATACAAATTTCTCTACCTTAACTTAATAGGCACTGGGCTTGATATTACTCATGGCTTCTCTAACCTGATCATTTGTAGAACTGACAAGGTCATTTCTGACGACCTCTTGATATATCACAGCACTTGCATGCATCTTATGCCTTTTCAACCACATTTCACATTGTATCGGCCACCAGAATAGACAAGTTGGTTTCAAGGGCAATTTCAATTGCCCAATTTTCCAACTTCAAGGATGAAATCAAACAAAACAAAACAAAAAACTTAAAAGGTATTGACTCGAAGCTTCAAATTTAAAGTGCTCTTTAACTGACCTTAGATTTAGTCAGATTACGCCGTAGAGCTTTAATCCATTGTCTCCGCTCATCTGGCTGCCACTTTGGCTGACTTCTCCAGTCAGATCTTTACCATTTGTAAAGATCACATCTTTCTCCTTTCCTTCATTTTTGAACTGATAAATGACATTATCTAGCAGACTGTGCAAATAACACTGCTGTCATTTTAAAAGTCATTTTACTGATGCACATTGTCGGTTGTATTCAATTATCTGTTTCTCCTGGAACAGTGAGAGTAAAAGCAGATATTATGGAGCTGCTAAGTTCTGAGCTAAGGGACAAATGCTTGACAGGTGACCATGGCTTGTAGTGGGCCTGCGCAGCAAAGAAAAATCAAGAAAACTCTCTCTCTTTCCTCCCATCCAGGACAAAGAATTACATTTTCTTGGCAACACATCCACACAATTCAGTCCCTCCACCACCAATGCTCAGTAGCAGTACTGAGTACTATCTACAAAATCCACTGCACAAATTCACCAAAGCTCCTTAGACAGTACCTTCCAAACCCACTACCTTTACCAGCTGGAAGGACAATGGCAGCAGATAAATGGGAGCATCATCACCTGTAATTTCCCCTCCAAGCCACTCACTATCTTTACTTAGAAATATCTGGCCATTCCTGTGTTGCTGGGAGAAAATTTGGAGTTTCCTTCCTAACAGCAGTTGGGGGAATACAGAGACACCAAAGACTGCAGCGGTTCAAGAAGGCAGCTTACCATCTTCTCAAGGGCAATTAGGGACAGAGAATTAGGACTTAGCCAGCAACGTCCACATCTCATGAATGAATAAAATAAAAGTTTTGTTTTCGACTCTCTTCAGTGATTTTATAGTAGGGTGCTTAACTGTTGAACTTTAGCGGTAAACCCATTTTCAGCTGTACTTTTAAAAACAAAAAAAATGAATAATTACATTATACTTGTTATGATCCCAGCTGATTATAATACTGGACACGTCAGATGTGAAAGTGAAACCTGGTTTGATAGATAAGTTTTATTTTTCTTTTCTATTTGTATAGGATGGTGGTTTAGAAATATATTCATACAAGTCTACCAGTATACTTAAAGAGCAAAGTTTATTTTGCAAAATAAGCATTAAAAAACTGTAAAGAAGATAACTTAGAAAAGTCTTATTATAAACAATAAGAAGATTCAGTCGTTTTCCCAGTGTTACCTTTCACAGAAGCTGAAACCCAATCAAGTGTCACCCCTATCTTTACACCTTAACTTCTTACTCAACAAACTCTTTCTAGCCACACTTGCTGCTGAAACAGCTCAAGACTTCTTCCCAGTTCTGATGGATTGGCGATTTCTGCAAACTCTCAATCCAGACACATCTACAAACTAAAACCTGAACTTCTTCTGAACTCAACCGGCTAGTGACCATCCATATCTGTAGATCATAAAACTTAACTTTGTATACATTCAGCATTTAGCTCGAGTCATTTGGCTTAAGTCATAGCCTTTCCAAGAAATAATAAGTTCATCATTCCAAATGACTTTTTGAGCCTCTCTTAGAAAAGCAAGTCACTTTCATGGAATTGACGATTAAAGTACATTTCTTTCCTTCGGTTTTGGGATCCAAGTTCATAAATATTCCTTTGCTCACCTGCGCACACTCATGGAAGATTTGACATTTGTAAATCTGAAAATCAATTTTAAAGGGAAACTTGAAGTTTAACAAGTGCAATTTCAAGCCAATTTCAGACTCAACTTGTCAATGGTGCAGAAATTCTATTCCCTAACCTCAGTTGACAATCAAGTGGATCTCATGGAATACAGGGAGAACTAGCCATTTGGATACAGAACTGGCTCAAAGGTAGAAGACAGATGGTGGTGGTGGAGGGTTGTTTTTCAGACTGGAGGCCTGTGACCAGTGGAGTGCCACAAGGATCAGTGTTGCGTCCTCTACTTTTTGTCATTTACATAAATGATTTGGATGCGAGCATAAGAGATACAGTTAGCAAGTTTGCAGATGACACCAAAATTGGAGGTGTAGTGGACAGCGAAGAGGGCTACCTCAGATTACAACAGGATCTTGACCAGATGTGCCAATGGGCTAAGAGGTGGCCAATGGAGTTTAATTCAGATAAATGCGAGGTGCTGCATTTTGGGAAAGCAAATCTTAGCAGGACTAATACATTTCTTGATAAGCTCCTAGGGAGCGTTGCTGAACAAAGAGACCTTGGAGTGCAGATTCATAGCTCCTTGAAAGTGGAGTCGCAGGTAGATAGGATAGTGAAGGTGACGTTTGGTATGCTTTGCTTTATTGGTCAGAGTATTGAGTATAGGAGTTGGGAGGTTATGTTGTGGCTATACAAGACATTGGTTAGGCCGCTGTTGAAATATTGCGTGCAATTCTGGTCTCCTTCCTATCGGAAAGATGTTGTGAAACTTGAAAAGGTTCAGAAAAGATTTACAAGGTTGTTGCCAAGGTTGGAGGATTTGAGCTACAGGGAGAGGCTGAACAGGCTGGGGCTGTTTTCCCTGGAGCATCGGAGGCTGAGGGGTGACCTTATAGAGGTTTACAAAATTATGAGGGGCATGGATAGGGTAAATAGGCAAAGTCTTTTCCTTGGGGTCCAGGAGTCCAGAACTAGAGGGCATTGGTTTAGGGTGCGAGGGGAAAGATATAAAAGAGACCTACGGGGCAACGTTTTCACACAGAGGGTGGTACATGTATGGAATGAGCTGTCAGAGGAAGTAGAGGAGGCTGGTACAATTGCAACACTTAAAAGGCATTTGGATGGGTATATGAATAGGAAGGGTTTGGAGGGATATGGGCCGGGTGCTTGCAGGTGGGACCAGATTGGGTTGGGATATCTGGTCGGCATGGACGGGTTGGATTGAAGGGTCTGTGTACATGCTATAAATCTCTATGACTCTAAGTGCTGGAGTATTTATAGACGAAACCTCTTCTCGAGTAAATACAAAAGGATTCCTTGACACTACCTTCTGCAATCAACAACCAATCTTTTCCATTCACTGTTTATGGGATCTTCCTGGTTCCTATTGGCTACCAGGCTCCTCTTTATTAGATTAGATTAGATTAGATTAGATTACATACAGTGTGGAAACAGGCCCTTTGGCCCAACAAGTCCACACCGCCCCGCCGAAGCGCAACCCACCCATTCATTTACCCCTTACCTAACACTACGGGCAATTTAGCATGGCCAATTCACCTGACCTGCACATCTTTGGACTGTGGGAGGAAACCGGAGCACCCGGAGGAAACCCACGCAGACACGGGGAGAACGTGCAAACTCCACACAGTCAGTCGCCTGAGGCGGGATTTGAACCCGGGTCTCTGGTGCTGTGAGGCAGCAGTGCTAACCACTGTGCCACACCATCAGGGACTGTTCTTCAGAAGCAACTTTTGAAAAACAAATGGTACAAACCACCTTGGAATAGTCTGAAAATTGGAAAGTGCCAAGTAAATATTAATTATTTCTTAACAATACAGACCCAAGGTAGGAGGTAAATATCACAAAGGTGCTCCAGTCTCAATGTTGTGGTGGATACACACCGGAAGAATTTTTTAATTGTGATAGAGAACAGGAATTTTCTATTATCAAATGGTTTTGGCACGCTTAGTGATATTGTTTTATTTGTTTAAAGCAGCATTCGCTCTAAGTTATTTGGCTGTGCATGCACATAGCCGTTCAAAGGTTCTATGCATGGCAATCTGCAACTGCGTGTTGATCGTGGTACTGACATTCAGTTCTAGAGGTGGCTGCTATGCAGCCAGAGACAAAATTAAAGGGAGCGCTGTTCATGGGAGGTGAGCTTTCTTGACTAGGCCAGGATTTAGCATCCATCCCTAATAGCCCTTGAGAAGTTGGTGGTGAGCTGCCAACCTTTCTAAACAAAAAGCTGGTCATCAGATAAGGATGTTGCTAGCTAGACCGATGTTTATCACCCATCCCAAACTGCCCCAGAGAACGGTTAAGAACCAACCACTTTGCTGTGGTCTGGAGTCATATGTAAAGGTAATGGTAAAGGTAAAGTCACCAAAGTCTCAGAGGATCATAGAGCTGTCCAAACCAAGTAAAGACAGTAGATTTCCTTCCCGAAAGGGCATTAATGAACCAATTTTTATGACAGGGTGGCATATGGCTCAGTGGTTAGCACTTTTGCCTCACAGCACAAGGGACTCAGGTTCAATTCCAGCCTTGGGTGACTGCATGGAGTTTGCAAATTCTCCGTGTCTGTGTGGATTTTCTCCAGGTGCTCCAGTTTCCTCCCACAGTCCAAAGTTGTGCAGGCTAGCTGAATTGGCCATAGTCCTCAAGGATGTGTAGGTTAGGTGCATTAGTCGGGTAAACATATAATAATAGGGTAGGGGAATAGGTCTGTGTGGGTTACTCTTCAGAGGGTCAGTGGGGATTTGTTGGGTTGAAGGGCCTGTTTCCACATTGTCGGGATTCCATGATTCTCTGAATCAATCTTGACTGGATTGCATGTTTGCCATTAGACTAGTCTTTTATTGCTTTACTGATCCTATTGAACTAGCTGCCATGGTGAAATGCAAATTCATACCCAGAACATTAGCCTGTATAGCAGACTGCTACTTCCATAACATTACCACCATGCATTTCCTCCTTTCTAAACGGCTGTAGTTCTTGGGTTATAGGGACACCCACTATGCTGTTAGAGAGTGCCAGGTTCTTGACCCAGTGACAGTCAATGAAATAGCTCCAAATCAGGATTGCGAGTGGTTTGGGAGGAGAACTGGCAGGTGGTGCTGTTCCCATGCATATGCTGAACTTGTCCTTCTCGGCAATAGAGGTTGCAGGTCTGGAAGACGCTGTCAAAAGATACTTAATGCATTCTGCAGCACATCTTGTATGGTACATATTGCTGCAACTATGTGTGAGTGGTGAAGTATGTGAATGTTTCAGGGAAATTAATGCATTCACATTAAACGTATTCATTGCTGAACTGATTCAACACAAGAAAAACATTTTATATTAACTTGTTAATGTAATTATAAAAACCTCAGAGTAATTTCACCTTATTGGTTATTAAACAGAAAAGTGGAAGTGCTGCTTTATATCCCTCCCACCTCCAGAGTTAGTTATATACTTACACTTGCGTCCTGAACTCATGTTAGATTCCAACTGTTTGAGCTTTGAAACCAGCTCCTTGTTGCTATCATTCTTGTGAATTAGATAATTAAGTAACATGCATGCATACTGAATGGTTCTGAAAGAAAACAAAATGCAAGAAGCACACAACTTATTTTCTGCTACATGCAGTGTTCACTATTAAACAATTTAGCAAATGCACTATCCTTAAATGTGTTGCATCAAAAAAAAAAATGATAGCTCTTCTAAACTGATTTAAGTTCTGTTATACAGTGATTTCTCACACTAACCCTGCAACAGGAGAGAAATTGATATCCTGGGGTGGATTCAAACCAGACTCTTGAGGTGAAGCAATAGCAAGTAACAGTTCTAGCTCTACAAATGTTGTAGGATTTATGAAGAGGCACTTGATGGAACTTAACAATTTAGATAATGAATGTCTAGCAGGAATCACTAATAAGAATTTTGTAATTGCTACACTTCTACAAAGCCACCAATTCAAAACTATCTTTAAAGAGAGTGAGAAGAGAGGTCGTTATGATGAGCACAGAAGCTTTGCTGGAGTAAACTGAAGCAGATAGTTAACCTTGTAAGGAGAGTAAAATAGATATAAAATTTTAAAGCCGAAGAAGATATAGGCCTATTAGAGAGAGCAGAGCAGTGGAATTATTTTTAGGATTGCAATCGCAAAAGCAAAGCACAGTCATGATATGCCAAATTGAATCCTCCTGTGTTGTAAATTTCTGTGGTTCTCTGGTCACATCTGATCATCAATATTATTACTGCAGGGTTCAATGGAGCTGTTCTTAAAATAATTTGTAATGAACAAGGAGACTTTGCTCCTCTGGTGTATATCTAGACCTGTAACAAAACTGAAAACTGAGGGGATCTGAGAACTTATCAGCTTCCAAAGCAAGAGAGAACCTGCATATGGGTTGAAGTTGCAGCTCCTCATCAATTCTGTCATTTTTATTTATCAGGCGACCTTTCTCCGACTAGTTATAGGAACACAAGTAAGCTTGTTCACCCCTTCAAGCCTGTTCCACCATTCAATGAGACCGTGGCTAATCTGTGGCCTGAATCCATAAACCTCCCTTTGGCTTATTTATCAATCTCAGATTTAAACTTAATTACTGATACTGTATCCTGTATCCATACTGTTTGCAGAACAGAGTTCCAAACCTCTACCACCCTTTGTATGTAGAAGTGCTTTCTAACATCTCTCTGAACAGCCTAGCACTAATTCTGAGACTATGCCCCATGGTTAAGAATCCCCAATCAATAGTTTCTTTTTATCTACCCGGTCGTTTCCTGTTAATATCTTGAAGACTTCAATCAGATCACCCATAACCTTCTAAATTCTAGAGAAAACATGCCTAATTTGTATAATCCCACCTCATAACTTAAACCTTGACGTCCAGATATCATTCTTTTAAACCTATGTTGTACTCCCTCCAAAGCCAATGTAGTCTTTTTAAGGTGTGGTGCTTGAATTTGCTCACAGTAGATGAGGTCTAAACAAGGTTTTGTATAACTGTAGCATAACGTCTGTACCTTTGCATTCCAGTCCTCTTGACATAAAGGCCAGCACTTGATAAGCTTTGATTATTTTCTGCACCTGCTCATGCTATATTAAAGATCTATGTGCCTGAACACCAAGTCTCTTTGGACATCCACTATATTTAACTTCATACCACCCAGAAAATAACGTGCTCTTTCCTTTCTCGGTCAAAAATAGATGACTTCATACTTGCTGACATAGAATTCTATCACAGTTTTGCCAATTTACTTAGTCTATCAATATCTTTTTTGGATTTAATGTTATTATCTAACGCTATCTGCACTGCTGCCTAACTTTGAGTCATCAGCAAATTTGAATATATGACTTTCTATGTCAATATCAAAGTCATTAACAAATAGATGTGAATAATGAAGCCGTAATACAGATTCTTGTGGGATACCACTGGTCAAATCATGCCGATTTGAGTAGCTATCCACTATCCCTACTTTCTGTTGCCTGCCATTCAACCAGCTTCCCAGCCATGTCAATAATTTGTCTTCAATTCCATGGGTTCTACCTTAATTAATAAAATTTCATGTGGGAATTATCAAATGCCTCTTGAAGCCCATATAAACAACATCCGCTGTAGACATTTCTCTATCCCCTCAGTCACCTTGTCAAAAAATTCAATTAGGTTTGTCAGGCATGACCTACCTATCATGAATCCATGCTGCCTCTCCCTTATTAACAGAAAATTTTCAAGGTGATCATTTACCCATTCTTGATTACAGATTCTAACCATTTCCTCACCACGGATATTAAGCTAACTGGTCTGCAATTCCCTAGTTTTCTTCTCTCACTCTTCTTAAATAAAAACAGAGTGGTCTCCTCACCAATTGAAAATACACAGGCATTTTGAGGATTTTGGTGGCAAATTCTCTGATATATTTGAGTCCTGTTACAGTGCATCTTGAAAATGCATATATTGCTTCTACACTGCATCTGAGTCAACAGAAATGAATGATGAAAGTAGTGAATAGGGTGCCAACCAAAGGCGACTGTGACCTGGATGCAGTCAAGCTTATCAAATGTTATTGGAACTGCACTCTTCCAGGCAAGTGAAGAGTATTGCATCACACTTCTGTCTTGTGCCTTGAGGTAGTGAACAGGCATTTGGCAGACAGGAGGTGAACTGCTAGCAACAAAATTCCCAGCTTCTGAACCTTTCCTATATTCACAGTATTTATATGGCATAATGCCTTAATAATGCAGTTAGTGAAGTACAGCATTACATGACAAATTTGAAAAACTTCCATATTTGGCAAAAGAAGCCAAGTTAAAGAGGGCAACAATGTAGGATATGATTTGCTGTCCAAGTACTGAAAAACGTTCCCTCCTTCAGCCCCAATGTGTGTTTATTGATTTTTTAAGCTACATATCAATATAGCACTCCCAGGTCTGAGCTCCCATCCTTGCTGTGTCTTCATCATTCCCCAAGATCTCACCTGCACTAAGGATGAATGTTTAATCCTCAGGAAAGGCCTCACCTTTATCCCTTTACTGTCCCAGATTAATGAGTTTGACATACGCCGCGACCTTGAACGTTTCTTCCGCCACCTCCGCCTCTGTGCCCACTTTTTCAACTAAGACACGCGCCCACACACTGAGGACCCCTTCTTCTGCCTCCAACACACCCCATCCACCTGGACACCCAGTGCTGATCTGTTACCCACCCTTGATCTCCTAATTTCAAACTGCTGCTATGACATTGACCGCCTCAACCTGTCCACCCCCACAAACCCACTCCAACCTCCCGCCCTCACAACACGCAGCCCTCCACTCCAACCCCAACATCACCATCAGACCCACAGACAAGTGGGGCGCACCAACCTCTACACTGCTAAAGCCAACTCGCAAACACCTCCTCTTACTGTCCTCTTGATCATGACCTCACCTCCCATCACCAAACCATCCTATCCCAGACCATCCATAACCTCACCTCTGGGGATCTCCCACCCACAGCCTCCAACCTCATTGTCCGTGAACCCCGCACCGCCTGATTCTACCTCCTTCCCACGACTGACAAACCTGACTGCCACGGTCGACCCATTGTTTCAACCAGCGCCTGTCCCACCAAACTCACCTCCTCCTACCTCGACACCATCCTGTTCCCCCTTAGTCTAGGAACACCCCACCTACGTTCAGGACACCACCTTCACCTCCTCCAAGATTTTTGTTTCCCCGACCCCCAACACCTCATCTTCACCATGGACAGCCAGTCCCTGCACACACTGATCCGCCACGATGAAGATCTCCAAGCCCTCCGTTTCTTCTTCTCACGCCGTCCCAACCAGTACCCTTCCACCGACACCCTCAACTGCCTAGCTGAACTGGTCCTCACCCTCAACAACTTCTCCTTCCAATCCTCCCACTTCCACACTACACATCACACATAAACCATATGAGTATATTCCCTGTGATTTCTTTCCATCTCAGCTTCCAAAGTTCACATTTATAATGGAAAATCAAATTGATTTATAAGGTTTTAGCTCACGACACTTTTACTTCTCTAAGCTCCTCAGGTAAACAGCAGAAAAAAATTATATGCTCCAATTGACTCTGCTTCTCAAATTACGAAAGGTTTTACTACTTCATCATTATTAGTAATGCCAATCAAACTCCTTTGGCATTGCACATTGAAGTCAAGAATGAATGCAGCCTTCACTTTAAATGGAATTAAAGTGTGGACCAGAGCATGTAGTCACAATTTACACAATTATACATTCTATTCTTAATTACTGAATCCTATTGTAAATTTGCAGAATCATATTTAAATAGAAAATGCTTCTCTAAAATTGCCATGCTGTAATGACACCAGCCTGTCATTCAATTATTGGTACCCAATATGCGCAGACCACCAATTCCTGCACAACAAACCTAAACAGGAAGACATAACAAGCCCAGAGACTCTAGTCACCCTGCCATACATCAAAGACACCTCGGAGATGACAACCGGACACTCCGGGCCCTAGGCATCACGGTAGCCTACAAACCTATCACCATACTGAAACAGCTCCTGATGAATTTAAAAGGACCCCATACCAACAACCAGCAGAATGAAAGTCATAAACAAAATACCCTGCAAAGACTGCAACAAACATTACATTGAACAGATGGGCAGGAAACTAGCAACAAGAGTACATGAGCTCCAACTAGCCACCAAAAGACATGGGCAACTATCACTGGTATCCATACACACAGACGAAGATGGTCATCCGTTCGACTGGGACAATACATCCATCCTGGGACAGGCTAAACAAAGACACGCATGGGAAATCCTAGAGGTCTGGCATTCAAACCAGAACTCCATTAACAAACAGAGATTTGGACCCCATTTACCAACCTCTCAGAAACACAACTGGAAATGGCATCACCCACCACGACAAACCCAGACAGATAACTAGCAAGCAGGAAGAACACCAGCGCTTCACCGGAGACTTGCTGATGATGTTACCTAGCATAGTGACGAAACGTCTGAGAGCAAATCTACCAGCTCAGTGAGCAAACTTACAACTTGATCCACAAAATCACGTGGATATTAAAATCAGGTTGAGCGAGCTCAATTCTAAACTAACAGGGGTACAGGCAGGTTTGATCAATTTAGGCTGCATATATACTTCATGCTTCCCAACTGCCTGGAACTTTTATATTTCAACAATGTAGAAAATCCTGCAGATTCCTGGATGTGCCATATGCTGAAATGTCTAACGTTAATTAAAATATAGATATTTGACAAAAGCAAAAAGATGTTCACTAAAGTTTAAGTTGAGACAAGGGGGTACTGGCAGGGCTTGGAGCCCTCAAAAAAGTTTCCAAGTAAAGTTTGACACACAGCAAAAAAAGAGTGCACTACCTTCTCCATTTGGTTCATATAGATTCCAATACAACACTAGTTCCAATGCAACAATGCAACTACATACTCGGTTACCACTGAGGATGAATTTGCACTATAAAATAACAGAAAAGGACTGAAACACCAAGCATTTGGGTACACATCTAGCATCTCAGACACAAAATAGTCTAACCTCCAAAATCTAAATGGATTCTCAGTTTATAAGCAGCATAAGCAGATCAATCTGATTAATTCTGTCTAACTTACTTTGAACAATTACTGCATTAAGAAACAAAACAGCATGCAAAAGCACATGTTAAATACATGCATTAAGCCACAAATAATACAGCCTTTGGGATAATGAAATTAAATATGAAGAACTGAAATCTTTCTGACAGACCTCAGGGGAAATGCTGCCAGTCATAAAAAAAGGCAAGGTGCAAATAATATTTGCTTTCTTTACAATGTTGTTAAACCTTTAAATTGTGAAGCAAGTTTAGAACATTAAGCACAGATATCAAAATTAAAGCTGTGCAGCTTGGCAAAAATACCCCGAGTTAGTAAATGAAGATACAACACTTATACTATCAGAAAGGGGGAGGGAGTAAAAATAGTCAGTATGAATGCTTCATTGCAGAAGTCTTACCTGAAGATTCTCTCCCTGCCTTGGCTGAGGGAAGTAAATTTCACAAAAGAATCCATAGCAAGAAAGGGGTGGCAGCAAAGAGCTGAATTTCTTGGACCTGGGATTAATTGTGAAAGAGAACCTTTGAACCCAGAGGGAACGACTCAGAAGACTCAATAACTTGGCCACAGGCTGACACTGCAAAAAGCAGGGAATGCAAAGAGAAGAGGAACACAATAAATAAAAAATTAAAAAAAGACAAACACACAACAAATGGTGCAACTTTCAGATGTTACAAGTGTTGCTGCCTCGGGCTGAGGTCACGCAGGTTTAAGTTATTAAATAAAATTGGATTTGTTCCTTTATTTCGGCTGAGGCCTGAAGCTCTGCTCACTCCAGGAGCCTTGAAGTCTCCATAGCAACTGGGAAACATATCCCTTACAAATTTAACATTTTAACACATTAGACTGCTGCATTCGAGAATTTGCTTTAGCATTTTAAAAGATGACTTAGACTATATTCTCAATAGATTATAGTCACTCAAACAAAAAGTGATTGAAAAAGTTTTAAGGACATTCTCCTTCCCTTCCGCCCAGTTTAAACGAAGACCCCGGACACTTTCAAAGGACGGACCGCACTTCCGGTCCCGGTATCCTAGCAACCAGTGAGCAAGCAGCATCAAACACAATTGCTTCATCCTTGAAGAGGTTTTAATCAGCTTGTCGAGGACGTTTTGCATTCACCACCCCCCCCCCCCCCCCTTTTATTTTACTTTGGTGCAAGTTTCTTCCTGATCTTTTTCCTCAACTATTTTAACTTATTTATTTTCCTCATCCATCCCATTGGCTGAGCTGGAAGCAACAGTCAAAACTGCTCTGAACCTGTGGCTTTGAATTTTAGAAAGTTGTAAGTTTTTGTTTACAAAATAATATTCTTAAGAATATTGGTTGATATGATGCTGATGTCACTCGAGTAAAGGAGACCATGGAATATATTGAACGTTTATATATAGAATAGTACAGCTCCTTTGGCCCTTGATGTTGTTTAGATTAGATTACTTACAGTGTGGAAACAACAAATCTACACTGACCCGCAACGACCCATTCCCCTAACACTATGGGCAAATTTAACATGGCCAATTCACCTAACCTGCACATTTTTGGATTGTGGGAAGAAACCGGAGCACCCGGAGGAAACCCACACAGACACGAGGAGAATGTGCAAACTCCACACAGAGAGTCACCTGAAGTGGGAATTGAACCAGGGTCTCTGGCACTGTGAGGCAGCAGCTAACCACTGTGCCACCCTTTTATCCTACTCCAAGATAAAACTAACCTACACATCCTTCATTTTACTATCATCCATTTACCTATCCAAGAGTTGCTTAAATGTCCCACTGATTATAGTATATCAGATTAGTTTAACCTCCAGTGTTTATGCTGCCATGGGCCTTCTTGCATCCAACTCTGTCTCACTGCATTAGAATATTGTAGGATTTCAGAGTGAGGTCTCACCTTTTTGCATGCTTATCCAGTGCCTGTGAAGGTTGGGGCATTAGAAATGAGGGCACAAGACCAAGAATTGGGTCTTTCCTGCCACTTGTCATTGCTCTCAGTCCTTCTAGCACCATGTAAATTTGACCCACAGTGTCAGTATCATGGATTGTCATGTCAGGTACAACACAGTTAGGTGTAGAGTAAAGCCCCAATTAACATGGCTGAACAAAAGAGTCAATTCTCATTTCAGAATAACATTCTCAAGTTTGTTAGTGTGAAACATTTCTGTGTTAAGTACAAGCCATTTTGTGGTGATATGAGTGAGATTACTAATTTGAAATATATTATAAATTGCCAATAAGGACTGGATTTAGACTGTCCAAATTCATTTCGGCTAAGATTCATATGGTCGGTAGACAGAGGAAACTATCTATGCCAAATTTAATATAAATCCCAAAGAAGAAATCTCAATCCTTAAGTCTTTAACCCGAGAGTACAAGAACATGAGATATAGAAGGATGAGTAGATCATGTGGTTCATCAAACCTGACCTGCCTTTCAATATGATCATGGTTGATCTCCGCTTTCATTTCACTTCTCTGACTATTCCTCAAATTTCTTAATTTTGTGATAAGTTTACTGTAGAAGGGGAAATACTCCAAGAGTCAGGGAATTTTGAGACACTGGGAAGTATAAATTAGTGCTTGAAGGAGTGGATATGAGGTCTGAATTAAATTGAGAATGAAGAAAAATGTAGAATTTGATTTCTGGATGGAACAAGAGAAGGAGAACTGATAAATTCTCTGGGCTGACTAATAAATGGTTTTGTTCATGTTGAAGGACTGTGAGACTGTGAATATTAAAGAGAATGCTAAGCTACAATCAAAAACATCTACAGATTCCAACTCCTTCTGAACATAATTGGATTGAAGATCACAGAGATGACTATTACCTGAAGGATCCGGATCAGTGGCTCGATGAATTGCCTCAACCATTCAGAATGATTGATAAATTAATTGGACACATCATCGACAATGCTTGGGAAAACATTGAGAAAAGAGAAGCAGAAAGAGAAGCTGAAAACTTAAAGATAAAACCTCCGACTCGTGAAGCAATAGAGGAAGTTCAGGTCAGCAAATGTGCTGTAATCCAACAAATACCACAATTCAATTCTATTTTCTGTACTCATTAGCAAGGTATTGTTTGTGATTGCATCATATAACTCTTCAATGCCAGAAATACAAAGATCATAAATTCTGTACTTGATTGACGTTACAACACAAAATTAAGCCAATAGTTTATCAAGTCTACTTTATTTTTTTCTTCCCATGGGCCATCTATCCCACTTTCTTTCTTCTCTCCTTTTTATCTTTAATATTTGTTTACTTTTTGTTTCTTTTGCATATTGTAGCCGTTCAGAACATTGGTTAGGCCACTTTTGGAATACTGTGTGCAACTCTGGTCTCCCTGCTATAGGAAGGATGTTGTGAAATTTGAAAGGGTTCAGAAATGGTTTACAAGGATGTTGCCAGGGTTGCAGAGTTTGAGCTATGGCGAGACGCAGTTTAGGCTGGGTTATTTTTCTTGGAGTGTCAGAGGCTGAGGGGGTGCCCTTATAAAGGTTTATAAAATCATGAGGGGCATGGATAGGGTAAATAACCAAGGTTTTTTTCCTGGGGTGGGGGAGTCCAGAACTAGAGGGCATAGGTTTGGGGTGAGAGGGGAAAGATTTAAAAGGGACCTAAAGGGCATCATTTTCATGCAGAAAGCGTGTGTGTATTGAATGAGCTGCCAGAGGAAGTGATGGAGGCTGGTCCAATTACAACATTTAAAAGGCATCTGGATGGTTATAGGAATAGGAAGGGATTTTGAGGGATGTGGGCAAAATGCTGGCAAATGGGTCTAGATTTATTTAGGATGCCTGGTCAGCATGGACGAGTTGGATCAAAGAGTCTGTTTCTGTGCTGTACGTCTCTATGACTCTATTTGCTAAAAGATACTGGTTGTCAATGGAGTATAGTGCAATGGGCACGCTCAGTCTTGCGGTATCTCACCAATGTGTCTGTCATGTGTGAGATAGATAAGAGATAGCTGTAATTATTGTTATGACTTGTTATATACTGGAGATATTACTGGAATATTTTTTCAAAGTTGATTATATTTTGATTCATCAATGTGGGGAGAGGCATTGCTGGAGACAATGGCAGGCAGTAGTTGATTTAGTAACTTTGAATCCTGCTTCTGATTTCTGTGCAGTAAACTTTAGAGCAACAAAAATATCTATGGTCAGAAAAATATTCAATGATAACTTAGTTTCTGTTATTTCTCTCTCTTTTTCAACAGTTTCCTGGCAATTTAAATTGTTTTGCAAATATTGTGGATGGAAAAAATATTTTTGCTGGCATGTCTGAAGGTGTGGCCATTCTGAACCAGGAGGATCATACTATAAAATATCTTTGGAGGATGGAAAGTGTGGAGATTATTGCCCTTCAAGTAAGGCATGTTGGAGGTCAACTGTACCTGCTTGCTGCTCTAGATGACATGGGTATTTACCTGAAAATATTTATCATTTATAAGTTTATTTGCTTGAATTTCTCCTGTTCTCTTTGCAAGGTCTTTTTTTTAAATAAGAGTTGGGGTCTGTTCTGTTCCCCTTGTTATTTTTGCTATATCTTTATTCCCTGAATATCTGAAGGCTGTTTACTTGTGGGTTATTTTTCGTAGCTCCACGAAGGTTGTTCATAAACTGAGAGTCCAGCACAGTTTGAAGTAAAAGAATATCTAATTTCTAACCCTGAGTCTTGTTAAATCCTATCAGATAAGGTAAAGGATGTGTTCATCTCTGGAATAGAGCACCAATCCTGCAGTCTTGCAAAGGAAAATTATGATGCTATTAATACCTGATTGCACCCCTTAAGTTATTCTTTCACTCGTTGAACATATGCTACAACTGATCACAGTTATGCATTGTACAGTAATTCTATATGCATTCCAAACTTGTAACAAAGCTGACAGAGGCACCACCAGATGTGTACTTTTCTCCAAGCTGTTTTCCACACCTCCCATCATACAAGTGACTGAGTACAATTTATTTTCATTATTCTTTCATGGGTGTCACTGTGTTATGAGCCAAGTTGATGGTAACACTGGAAAGACAAATCCCAAAGTGCAACCTGGCTGTACAGACTATAAATTTCATTTTTCCTATTTGTTTATTGTGACTTCATATACTCACAAGATGGTGCCAGTGTACTTTTAACAAAGAACATCAAAGTTTATTACCCACAAGGGAAAAAAGTCTGGTTTGCATTATTGAAGAACTACTTGAAATGATCTAATTATGAATATCAGAATTAGAGATGAAAACTTTTAGCCTCAACAACAACCAACAGATACTCAGAGTACCAGTGAAAGGTTTCCCTATCTTCATTTTAATGTTCCTTGTTCTAATCACTTGGCTGTATTTGGTTTCTGCAGCTTTCTTCTTGCTGACATTCAAACATTTTCAGAGAAAACACAGGGGTTTCCATACCTTGAGCTTCTTGCAATCTTCTACTTCTGGAGTTTCCTTTTAAGCTACATTATTTTCCCAGCCTGCTCTTTTGTAGACCACTAAACTAATAACACACTTTGTTCTGACTTACCCGACACACACCCTGAAAGAAACCGGCACTTTGCCTTTCTAAATGAACATGTATCATTGCATACTTTCTTGCTAGACAGCAATCCAATATTTTTCCCTCATTTACCCTTGTTTCTACGTTTTCACCTCAATGGTTTTAAAAGGCTCATTTAAATGCATGTAAAACTCCTGATAACCCATTCACAGAAGTCAAAATGAAACTTAAAAGGAATGTCCTTCAATGTTTAACTCATACAATATAGAAATATAAATCAAACTTGATTTCTTCACTTTAAAATTTAAGTTCTTAAACAATCATCTTGTATTATGAACCTATATCACAGCTGGAAAGATCAAAATTGGTTACTCATCCATGATCACTCATCAGTTATGTGGTTACTGGACCATTTGGAAGGCAGTTAAAAGTTAACCACAGTGCTCTTGGTCTGAAGATGTATGTGCGACCAGACCAAGTAAGGATGGTAGATTTCCTTCCCGAAAGAAAAGGCAGTAGTGAACCACATAGGATTTTACAACAGTCAGTGATGTTTTTGTTGTCACTGTTTGGCTTTTAATTCCAGATGTTTTATTCATTGAATTGAAATTCTACCAGCTGCTGTAATAGGATTTGAACATAGTACATAAGAAATAGAAGCAGGAGTAAGCCATTTGGGCTGTCAAGTCTGCTCCACCATTCAATAAGATCATAGCTGATCTTTTTCATAGACTCAGCTCCACTTACCCGCCCACTCACCATAATCCTTAATTCCTTTCCTGTTCAAAAATCTACCTACCTATACCTTAAAAACATTCAACGAGGTGGCTTCACGGAGCAGGGAATTCCACAGATTCACAACCCTTTGGGAGAGCGTTGTGCTCAGTCCTAAATCTGCTCCCCCTTATTTTGAGGCTATGCTCCCCAGTTCTAGTTTCACCAGCTGGTGAAATCAACCTCCTTACTTCTTTCTTATCTATTCCCTTCATTATTTTTCCCAAAGCATTAGTCTGGCATCTGGATTACTGGTCCTGTGATGTTATCACTACACCATCTCCAACATGGGGTGAGTTCTCTCAAAGGCCCACCGTTTGCTATTAACATCAAAGCTGAGAAAAGGAAATATGCAGTAAGAATATAATTATTGTATTTGTTCATGAAAACTGCCAAACTTAGCATTTGTTCCCCAGTTATCATTGCTCTTAAGAAAGTGATGGTGAGCTGCCTTCATATTTCGCTGCAGCCCATGTGGTTTATGTACACCTGCAGTGCTACAGTATGGAGGGAGCTCCAAGGTTTTGATGAAGGAGCTGTGATAAAGGCAGAATATTTTGAAAGAAAATATGTTTTCTTACAATATACATTTTTCTCTGTCTGATGTGGCTGACCTGCTGCAAACTACCAACATTCATGTTTTCGTTGTTGATTTACTGTGTTTGCAGGTTTTCTCGACATGCATGCATTTATAATACATTACTAATATTGTATTATTCTAATATTATTAATTATAATACATTATTAGTGCATCACATCCACCACACATTCTCTTCAAGAATAGGTTCATATGTCACTGATAACCCTATTTACTTTTCCTTTTGTGTTTCAGGTGTTGCACGTCTTCTTTTTTCTTATGGGGATCTCACTTCCCTGATAAAAGTTTTCAATGCATTCGTAAGTCATCTTCCAAGATTCCAGTTATGGACTTAGAGTGTTCATAGCGATCAGGAAAATATCAGGTTTGCTACTGATATGTGTCGAGTCATCTGAATCCATTTGAGGCATTACAAGTTTGGTTTCAACACACCCACTTTAGGAGGTGTTGTCTCATGGGCTTGTATATGTTAATATTTCCTGAATGAAGTCCTTCCATCAGACATTAGAACTACACTACCATCTTTCCGTATTGCTTATTGTATAGATTAATTAAATATTAGTCAAGACTAATTAAAATTAATTAATAGATAATTAATTTGGGTGACCCAGTAGAAAAGTTTTAGAGCAGTTTTCATCTGTTTTAGTTGAACTGCCAACTAGCATCAAGGTTTCATATGCCAATGATGCAATCTGCGCTTTGTACCTGGGTCCTTTAATCAGTAAGACCATGGATTGCAAACAATTGTTAATATCACAGTCACCTTTATCAACATGAACCATTGGTAGGACTGTGTGTCAGGGTACTCGGCTTGAAAGTAGGAGTGCATGTAATGAAAGTTCGCAGAATATCGTCTTCCAAGAGTTGGCAACCTCTGCCTCCATTATAATTCTAAAGCTTGTGATACTTGTCCCCTGCAAAGAAATAATATACTTCCTCAGCTCTGTTCTAAATAAAAACCTCTTATTCCATAATATTAAATTTCATCACCTTAAATTTTTTAAAACACTCAGGAAAAGCATTGGATGTAATATGTGCATTGGATCAACTATCTGAGGATAACAGTCTAGTTAAATGGCCTGAGATTTAACTTTGATAGTGAACTTTCCTTCCTATGTTTCCTTGTTGCTTGTTGTTACTTGACTCTTTTAATGCAGTGAAATCGAAAATAAATAAACATGAATAAGGTATGTCTTCTGTTTTCATGAAACAAAATAGATTTTTTTCTTTTCTTTAGGACAACGTAAGTGAAAAAGTCATTTGTAGTAAATTTGAGATATCAGAAGGTGGAGATTATGCTGGTTTAACTCTTGAAGGTAAAGGTTTCTCTAAATTCTTGAATGTTCCTAAATGTTTACATTTGTTTATATTAGCTGATTATTCAACAGATTGTTTAGATTAGATTAGATTTAGATTACATTACAGTGTGGAAACAGGCCCTTCGGCCCAACAAGTCCACACCGAACCGCCGAAGCGCAACCCACCCATACCCCTACATTTACCCCTTACCTAACACTATGGGCAATTTAGCATGGCCAATTCACCAGACCTGCACATCTTTGGACTGTAGGAGAAAACCGGAGCACCCGGAGGAAACCCACGCAGACACGGGGAGAACGTGCAAACTCCACACAGTCAGTCTCCTGAGGCGGAAAATGAACCCGGGTCTCTGGCGCTGTGAGGCAGCAGTGCTAACCACTATGCCACCATGCCGGCCACAAACTCCACACAGTCCACTGCAAACTCCACACAGTCAATTCCCGCCTCAGGCGACTGACTGCATGGAGTTTGCACGTTCTCCCTGTGTCTGCGTGGGTTTCCTCCGGGCACTCCGGTTTCCTCCCACAGTCCAAAAGATGTGCAGGTCAGGTGAATTGGCCAAGCTAAATTGCCCGTAGTGTTAGGTAAGGGGTAAATGTAGGGGTATAGATGGGTTACGCTTCGGCGGGTCGGTGTGGACTTGTTGGGCCAAAGGGCCTGTTTCCACACTGTAATGTAATCTAATCTAATTGTTCTTTGTGACCGGTTACTTAAGCATGTTGACAATACTTCAAAATAATTCATTAATTTATTTTAGGAGCAGAAAAATCATCATGTATGTTTCGTCTAATATTGTAAGAGATGCATCAGCAAGATCTTTAGCTATGGAAGTAATACAGAGGAAGCTCTGTACAGAGGAAGCTCGATTATCCGAATATCAGATTATCCAGCAAGATTGCAAGGTCCTGATGCTTGGCTAAACAATGTTATCCGGCATTCGATCATCCAGAATTTGATTAACCGAACAAAATACTTCCCTCGCCCATGTCCTTCGGTTAATCGATGTTCCTCTGTATTCATGTCTTGAGCAGACTTGGGCTTCATAGAGTTAAAAAGCCCAAGTCTTCTGGGGCATGTCAAATTCAAATGCAATGGTGGAAGTAGCAGACTGATTTTTGTTTTATTGACTTTAATAGCAAGGAATCTCAAGCAGTGTGTATATATTAGGTTGATCCAATACTGCTTGTTTTGTAACCCCACTGATGGGGTCAGATTGCTTCTACATCTTTTGTACCCACTCTCTATATTAAGCACTCCCAGTTCAAGTACTGCACAGGCCAGATGCATCAATGTAAGAAAACTGTCATGGGAAGGAGAAAGGACAAACAGTCATTTGTATTGTCAATTTGACATAAAATGCAACTTTTATAACTCACCAAATTAATAGGTGGGTGGAAATTGCACTGTACGTTAAGTGTAACTTTGCAAAGCAATGCTTGAGTTAAAGGTATTTCAATGATGTCTTTCTTATTTATACTTCTCACTCATGGGCCAGGATGTTTTTTCAATTCCAGAGATTTTTCTCCATTGTTACCAAAAATTAAAGAGAAGCCTGACAGCTATGAATATCACCCCAACCGATTTTGCAGGTGTGGGGAAGGGTCGCATTTCACATCTGCATGTTTCATGGATGCAGGTCCTCATATAAATTTGCAGTCACCTCCAATCAGGTCTAATTTTGGTGACCTAGGCGTATGAAATATAACAGATTAGGAGCTGGTCTACATTTTGTGCAGTACTTTAGTGAGGTGGGGGTACTCTTTTGGAGAGGTAGAGTATGCCTTTGGATATGGTTCTGGAATACCTTTGGGAGATGTAAGCTTCACTTTGGGTAGTTGCCTTTTGAAATGTTAAACAGAGATATGAATATGCATAAAAAATTAGTACATATAGTGAATATGCATAAAAAAATCTTTAACTGTCAAGTTAATTGGAACAGTCAACAAATTGTTAGAAGCAATTGTTAATACTAATTGTCAAGTTGTCCAGACATTTAAAATGTTTGAAAAAAACTGGATTTCTTGAAAAGATTATTTCTTGCTATTTTCAGTACTGGATAAATGCTAGATGACTGTTTTCATAAATCTCCATTATCACAGTGAGGTTTCATCCAGTACATAGTTTGATCAAATCTCCTTGATTTATAGATCCTTTGAAATGGCACAATAAGTTCCCGTGTTTGTTATACAAGAGATTAAGAGATTTGAAATATAACTTGTTTTTTTAAATCAGGGCTTATTTGGTTGAATTAATGTAAATGTGTTGAACTTTTTTCTATGTTTTTTTTAGATTAAGTCTTCAATAGACATTTTGAAATTTGTTTTATTTCATCTCAGCATGGGTCCTGAAGTCATGGTTGATTTTGTGTGTATTGGCACAGTAGGTGTGAGAGAAAAGTGTGGTGGATGGAACATGGGGTTCGTGTCAGTTTAATTAAATTTGCATAGGGGCTAATAAAGGCATTTAGGTTTGGGTAGAGGGCATAGATTGGCATATCATTCATAAAGGGCCATGGGCTTGGTTAGAGGAGCATAGGTTAGCAGAAGGACTATAAAGGACCTTGGGAGTGTCAGTTAGAGGGGCATATGAAGGTGTGGAGCTTTTGAGGGGATGTGGGATAAGTAGAGGGTATAAGGCTGCATGGGTTAGTATGAACAGGTTATGGGGAGTAATTTGAGGACTTATGGGGTGAGGTCTGCAAAGCTGTCAATTGTTTTATTTCAAACTTAAAACACAGTCCTCTAAGATAGTCTTTCTACTCAGCTCATCTCTGCATCCAGTTCTCATTTGGAGTCACCTGGTCCAATTCCCAGGTAATCCAGCACCCTAGGGTGGAAATGGCATTGTCTGAGTGCAGAGTGAGGAAGTATCTCCACTCAGAATAGGGGAGAAAATTCAGGCCACAGTATTTCACATAATGAGAGAAAGAGTACAAATGAGAGAAGGGTACAAATCACTTTTGGTTTGCCTGCAACAAACATTACTTCCTCAGACTAGTTTGTCTTGTCCTGGTTCTATGGTGCTACTTAAAGAGAATAACTTTAGTTTCTTAGCCAACATTTCTTTCTTAGAAAACAACATCCCTAAAGCAAAGGGCATTGGGATCCTCATATGGGCAACTTTCATGTGGTCTCAGATTTAATATTGACATCCCTATGCTGTTATGCTCTTGAAGTTCTAGCAATTCGCAGTGCAAATGTGGTATGATGTCCACAATAACCTGAAATATCTGATTAATGCCATTTGCAGTGAAACTCATCATGGTTGCAATTTCTGGTCCAATGATGGCTCTTCGATAAGTAAATAAGATATTAAGAAATAGGAGCCTGAGTATGCAATTCAGCCTAGGCGCCTGCTCCGCCATGCACCAAGATCACGGCTGATCTGTCCCAGACCTCGAATCCTTTTTCATGCTATTTCATCATAGTCTTCAATTCCTTGATATTTCAAAAATCAATCCATCTTTTAAAAAATATTTCCAGCAATGTAGCCTGTGTAACTCTCTTGGGTAGAGAATTATAAACATTCACCAGGAGAAGAAATTTCTTTACCTCTCAGTTTTAAATGAGTGTTCCCTATTCTGTCACTATATCCCCTTGTTTGAGCTTCCTCCATTAGTCAAAACTTTTTCTCGCTATTACCCTGTTAAGCCCCCTAAGAATCTTGTATGTTTCCGTAACAGCACCCTCCATTCTTCTAAGCTCTAAGTAATGAACAAATCTGTTAAGCTGTTATGGGGTCATGGAGATGTACAGCACGGAAACAGATCCTTCGGTCCAACTCGTCCAGGCCGACCAGCTATCCTAAACTAATCTAGTCCCATTTGCCAGCATTTGCCCCATGTCCCTCAAAACCCTTCCTATTTATATACCCATCCAGATGCCTTTAAAATGTTGTAATTGTACCAGCCTCTACCCTTCTTCTGGTAGCTCATTCCATATACACACCACCCTCTGCATTAAAAGGTTGCCCCTTAGGTCCCTTTAAAATTTTTCCCTTCTTACCCTAAACCTATGCTCTCTTATTTTGGACCCCTCACCCCAGGGATAATACCTTGTCTATTTACCCTATCCATGCCCCTCATTATTTTATAAACCTCTATCAGGTCACCCCTCAACCTCGAATGCTCCAGGGAAAACAGCCCTAGCCTATTCAGCCTCTCCATATAGCTCAAACCCTCCAACCCTGGCAACATCCTTGTAAATCTTTTCTGAACTCTTTCAAGTTTCACAACATCTTTCCAATAGGAGGGAGATCTTTTGATAAGTCAACCCTTTCATATCACCAATCAGTCTAATGCCAGTTTATCCTTTACTACAAGGGAAACTTTTCTTAAATTCAAAGGAAACACCAATCATAGTACTTCAGGAATAGATTCATCAATACTCTTTCCAGTTTTAATAAGACTTCGCCATTTTTGAACTCCAAAACCCCTCGCAGTAAATGCCAAAATTCCATTTGCTTTCTTAATTACTTGCTGTACCTGCATGCTAACCTTCTGTGTGTCATGCAAAGGAACACCTGCTGCACCTTTTTCGAGTTTCTCTCTGTTTACATAATATTCTACCTTTTGATTCTTCTTATCAAAGTGCATGACCTCACACTTTCCAACATCAAAACTATCTGCCCAGTTTTTGTCCACTCACTTAGCCTACCTGTATCTCTTTGCAGATTCCATATATCCTCATAACACCATGGAGTCCAACCCACTTTTGTATCAAATTTGAACACATTACATCGTGCTCCTCCTCCAAGTCATCAGTATTGATTGTAAATAATTGAGGTCCTGGAGCTGTTTCTTGTGGCACTCCACTCCATTTTACCAACCTGAAAAAAACCATTAATCCAATCATTCTGTCTCCTACGTGTTAACCAATCCTCAGTTCAAGCCAATACATCACCCATGGTACTGTGAGTTCTGATCTTGTGCAATAATGTTTTATGTAGCACCTAATTGAATATATTTGGAAAATCCAAATATACTATATCTAAAGATTTCGCCTTTATCAACTTTGCTTGTTATTTTGTCAAAGGTTCTCGCAAATTTGTTAAACGTGATTTCCCTTTCACAAAACCTTTTGACTGTTTGATTGCATCAAGTTTTTCTAAATATCCTGCTATTTCATCTTTAATCATGGACTATAGCATTTTCCCAATGAGAGATGTAAGGCTAACTGGCCTATAGTTTCCTTCTTTATGTCAATATTTCATAATATGCAAAGGATTTTGAGTTGACCTCAGGCTAACATTGTTCATCTGTATCAGTTGAGGAAGGGGTTTTCATTCATGACTTGGTCTCTTCAGGCACAACAGATGATATTAAGTACAGCAGTGACATACACCTGGATCCAATCCATCATCTCCCAAGATGTACAGGTTCAATCAATGCCTGTGTTGAGAGATGTGACTGAACGCTATATCATTGCAATGCTGCTTTTACTTCACTTCCAATAATGAACTCACCATTTTTGAATAAACGATGAACAATCAAACTAATGTTAATTTAAGATGATGCATTAATTCGTTCCGTGGATATATTGATAAAGGTTGCTTTATTGATCCAGGAATTACCATTGAATAATTGTTTTTAACCATAGGTTATTGGAACAGCCAATTGTCTTTTTGATAAAGTGTGTACTGTATTTAACAAATCATACTGGAAAGTTCTATATATAAGTCAAGAATATCACACAGTAGTGCTGTAAAATATACAAATATTCGATATAATATATTTCCTTAAGGGTTTTCTACAAGGCCACAGGTGTATAACATATTAACTTTACCTGACATCAGAAAAAATCCCTTTGAGTAACACTGATATCCACTTGAACAGACAAACAGTATCTGAGTTTATCATCTCACCTGACAAGACAGTATTCCTTTTAAACTGTCGTCATTGATTTTACTATATTGCATTGCTAGTCTTATTACCTTCCCATTTATTTCCTAGCTTTAATTCATGTTGTCTCGTCCAGGAAAAGGCGAATACTGGCTGGAGGTGTATCGACTGCAGAAGGACAATTGGGCTCAAGAACTGGATCAGTTTGAAAAGCTCATGACACTTAATGGGCAAACAGGAGTATGTAAGAAGTTGATCAACATTCCATTGTTTACATTTAGGCTGCTCACCCATTAAAAACCTATAATGGATTTAGACATATTAAGCATATTTAAAAGGAAATGGGAAATGGATCAGCTTCAAACTCTTGATCAGATGAATTCAGACTTGGCCAATTGATTCTCTTTTCAGACCTGCTGTCCAATTCCAGGATTTTGTGTTCTTTTTCCCTCCTCTCCTGAAGCCACTGTGCTCTAGATGTAGACCCAAAGAAGAGAGATATTGGACTTGAAATGAAAACTCTGTTTCTGTCTCCAAGGTTTTGGCAAATCTAAAGGCCTTTTCTAGCATTTTCTATTTTTATTTTTGATCTCCAGTATCTGTAACATTTTACTTTTGTTATATGAATCATTGTATATTATCACACCAATATATGACCCATGGTATAGTTCCATCCAATATTACTCACTCTGGATTAACTATCTTTAAAAGGATGAATGAAAGGAGAAGGGCAAGGAGAGCAGGCACAAAATCATTTGGTGAAGAAGTAAATGTTGCCGAAATAAGATTCAAATATGCATTGTGTGAAGGTACAGAAATGCAGTCTTGATTGTTCACTGAATGCGGGGCGCCAAGCCGATTAGATTTGACCAAGGTGCCAAGATTTTAATGTGCAGAAGAAGAAAGGGACATGGCGAATGTTGAGGTTAGGGATAGATCTTTGATTACTCTAGGTCAAGTCGACATCAGGAGGAAGGAAGTGTTATGTATTCTAAAAGGCATTAAGGTGGACATGTCCCCAGGTCCAGATGGGATCTATCCCAGGTTATTGAGAGAGGAAATCGCTGGGGTTTAAACAGACATCTTTGCAGCATCCTTAAAAATGGGGGAGGTCCCAGAGGACTGGAGAATTGCGAATGTTGTCCCCTTGTTTAAGAAGGGTAGCAGGGATAATCTAGGTAATTACAGACCAGTGAGCCTGATGTCAGTATTAGGGAAGCTACTGGCGAAGATACTAAGGGATAGGATATGTACCTATTTAGAAGAAAATGGGCTTGTCAGTGATAGGCAGCATGATTTTGTGCAGGGAAGGTCATATCTTACAAACCTAGTAGAATTCTTTGAAGCGGTATCAAAATTGATTGATGAGAGGAGAGCTGTAGACATCATATACTTGGACTTTAGTAAGTCGTTTGATAAGGTTCCCCATGATAGGCTGATGAAGAAGGTGAAGTCTCATGGGGTCCAGGGTGTTCTAGCTAGATGGATAGAGAACTGGTCGGAAGGAAGCTTCTCAAAATGGAGACCTGTGACCAGTGGTGTCCCACAGGGATCCGTGCTGGGACCACTGTTTGTGATATACATAAATGATTTGGAAGAAGGTGTAGGTTGCCTCATTAGCAAGTTAGCAGATTACACTAAGATTGATGGAGTAACAAATAGTGAATGGGACTGTTAGAGACAGCAGAATATAGATAGATTGGAGAGTTGGGCAAATAAATGGCAGATGGAGTTCAATCTGGGCAATTGCAAGGTGATGCATTTTGGAAGATGCAATTCCAGAGCAAACTATATAGGAAATGGAAAAGTCCTGGGGAATTTTGTACAGTGAGATCTGGGTGTTCAGGTCCATTGTTCCCTGAAGGTGGCAATATAGGTCAGTAGAGTGGTCAAGAAGGCATATGGCATGCTTTCCTTAATCGGACGGGGTATTGAGCACAAGAGTTGGCAGGTCATGTTCCAGTTGTATAAGACTCTGGTTCGGCCACATTTGGAATACTGCGTACAGTTCTGGTTGCCACATTACCAAAATGAATGCGGATGCTTTGGAGAGGGTGCAGAGGAGTTCATCAGGATGTTGCCTGGTATGGTGGGTGCTAGCTATGAGGAGAGGTTGAATAGATTAGGATTATTTTCATTGGAAAGTAGGAGGTTGGGGGGGGGGAGACCTGATTGAGGCCTACAAAATCATGAGAGGTATAGACAGGGTGGATCGCAAGAAATTTTTTTCCCGGAGTGGAGGACTCAAATACTAGGGTTCACGAGTTCAAAGTGAGTGGGGAAAAGTTTAAGGGAGATATACGTGGAAAGTTCTTCATGCAGAGAGTGGTGGGTGCTTGGAATGCTTTGCCAACAGAGGTGGTAGGGGCGGGAACGATGGCATCAGGAAGGGCTCATGCCCGAAACGTCAATTCTCCTGCTCCTTGGATGCTGCCTGACCTGCTGCGCTTTTCCAGCAACACATTTTCAGCTCTGATCTCCAGCATCTGCAGTCCTCACTTTCTCCGCCATCATTTAAGATGTATCTAGACAGATACATGAATGGGCAGGGAGCAAAGTGATACAAGTCCTTAGAAAATAGGAGGCAGATTTAGTTAGAGGATGTGAATCTGCACAGGCTTGGAGGGCCAAAGGGCTGTAATGTTCTTGTTCTTAAGAATTAGACATAGGTCCATGCCATCTATACTTTGGCTGCAGGTTGATCTGTAACTAAGTGGGTGGAAAATAGAATGATTTTATATTCCCTCACAAAAAAATCTATACATTTTGCCTTATGATTGATAATTTTGCATACTGTGAATTAATTGTAGAAAAGCCTTTGTAGAAATAACAAAGCACAAATGTTGGAGATCTGAAATAAAACAATAGAAATAAACAGCAAGTTATTCAACATTTCTGAAAAGAAAGACTGGTTAAAATTTCTATTCAGACCTTTCATCAGAATTGAATTCTGATGTCGGAGTTATCTGTGTGATTTTATTGAGTTATGAAGTCATGAATAGTTAATTATTTTACAAGCTGCAGGAATGTTAAGATTATGTACTCTTGATGTAAGAGTCTTACCAAAACATAACAACAATATGGTGAAGTATTTTTAGCATTTTGACTCCCACTATGTCAATTAGTGTGGAACAATGGTGACTGCCTATCTGTTAAAATCACTGTGACACAAGAACAATGGCAATTCATAGCTACTGATACTGCAATTCTGAGAATTTTATAATGAGAAGAAGGAAAGTAGTTGTGATAATTGCAAATCACATATGTCACGTTATTAAAAATGACTTCTTATTGAGCAGAATTCAGTCTTGACAACCTTGAAATTGCACAATGGGATACTAATGTGCATATCTTTGACATGTTTATCTGAAAGCACTCTTTCTGATGCTTGAGGCTGTGATCCTATTTGGAATGCATGGGCAAATAATGACATTTCACACATTGTAATATCAGGGCGAAAGCAGACTGTTGCAATGAACCAAATGGACCATTGTAGCTGACTGGGACATGACAGCCATTTATTTTACAAGGTTACTCCTTCAGAGTAGCGAAGTAAATTGCACGTGTATTAGTGGTTCCAAAACATCTCAAAGGAGGCAGGTTTTCTGGGAGGCTGTGATCATTGAACATTGTTAATTCTGGTCAAAGGCAAACATTCATTGCTGGTGATCATAAGGGATGCTATTATTCCTCATTGCAGACCAGATCAGTAAGGGCCAAGGTTTAAATGGCTCAGTAATGAATTCAAAGGATCTGACTTGCATTCCTGGTTTTCCATCATTTTTACTGTCCCCAGAAGAGGGGGACTTCATTTTAATTCTCAGTATAATCAGCATGTAGATTTCAGATGCAATGAATGAATATGAGAAACAGGATGAGCACTGGGCAATTTGACTCTTAAGTCCTGCCTAGAATGTGAAAAGGATACAATGCCCTTCCCCTACCCTGGATGAGCAATATTCTCTTTTTGAAATGGTAAAATATTCACATTAAAGTAGTTCCATAAGAGGAATGGGCATTAAGGTGTTTGATCTTTTTGGAGTTAGAATGGATGAGGGAGCTAAACATTCCCACTAATGTGTGATCTGTGTACTCTTACTTCTTGATGCAAATGTTACCATTTCCAATTATTAGCCAGAGAACAAAATAGAACTGTGGATGCTGGAGAGCTAAAACAAAAACAGAAACTTAGAGAAACTCAGGTCTGACAGCATCCCTGGCATCATTAACCAGAGAAGATATTTTAACAGTTGAATGCACTCTACAACTACTAATTTGTTTTTGTGTATGTATAATTTAGGTATATATCAAACCTATTCCATATTAAAATTCGTCATGCAAGTAGCCTAGGATTGGTTAGTTTGCATTTTCCAACTTAAAGTGTGAAAAGATCACAGTTTCAGATTAGATCCACATAGTTAGTTCTGAATGAAAATTGTTTTAAAATTCATTCTTCTTTGATGTTTGTTTATTGCTCTTTAAATTTGTTATGCATTTTAGTTTATTTCTAATGAATGGAAAATATTATGTATTCCTTCTAATTGATCTAAGTTTACTGATGTTAAATCGTTAGCTATTTAGAGGGTGATGTTGTGAAGCAATGCAATGGACCACTAACATTACAACTTGCAAGTCTCAGAAGATCCAAGATAAATTCTGTCGGATCTCAACTCTGGATCTTGCAGGCAATTATTCCAGGTTCCCATTGCTTTTTACAGAACATTGCAGTTAGGAGCTGTGCTTGCAAAATCGCAAGTGAAAACCTGACATAGATGATTAATAAAACCCATTCCTCAACTCCCTTTCCAGCCCCTCCTCCTCCCTTCCATTCCTCTGACCGACCCTTCCTTCCAGCTACCAACTGGAATCATTCCTCCCATTAAACAACCAAACTGTATCCTCTACCTGTGTTCACCTATCACTACCTCACCACTCTGCCCCTCTCTCCACCAAAAACCTTCCCCCCACTCCCCTGTTATCTGCAGTTCCCCTTACACCCATCCCCAGTCCCGAAGAAGGGTTACACCCAACTTTTCTGCCTCCTGATGCTGCCTGGCTTGCTGTGTTCGTCCAGCCTCCTGCTTGTCTGCCTACAGATGCTTAATAATCTTCAAGGATAGTTCCAGAAGTTTGCCAGCTGTGTAACATGATGTACTACAGAGTGGAGGTTTGTGTATTTGAGTTTGCCACTCCTCACACTTAAAAATAGATAGATCTTGCAACTGTACAGGACACACCTTGAATACTATGTACTGTTTCGCTTTCTATAAAGAGGATGTATTTGCTTTGGGGTCAATTCAGAGAAAGTTCTCTGAGTTGATTCCTGGGATGAAGGGTTTGACTTATAAAAGAAAAATTGAGGAGATTTGACCTATACTCAGTGGGAGGTGATCCTATTCTGAGGAGGCTTTACAGGGTAGAAGCTGTGTGATTGTTTCTTCTCATGGGGAAATCTAAAACTGGGGGATATAGTTTTAAAACTGTGGGTGGCATATTTGATATGGAGGTGCCAGTGTTGGACTGGGGTGAAATCACATAAACTTGTTGGATTATAACATGGTGTCGTGTGATTTCTGACTTTGTCTTATTTGAGACAGAGATGAGAAATATTTTTTTTCCCAGAAAAAATATTTCTCATCTCTGTCTCAAATAAGACAAAGTCAGAAGTCACACAACACCATGTTATAATCCAACAAGTTTATTTGATTTTACCTAAGTTGAATTCTTTAGAATTCCCATCACTTGAGAGGAGTGGATATTGGCTTATTGAATATACGCAAGGCTGTGTTGGACAGATTTTTGATTCACAAAAAAGTCTGGGTTATAGGGGTGGGCAGGAAAGTGGAATTTAAGTTGCAGTCAGATTGGCCACATTCATATTAAATGGTGTAACTGGCTCAACGTGCCAAATGTTCTATTTCTGTACTGATTTCCTGTCATCTCATGAACAAGTTTTACAATTTAGGACTGTGGAAAATCTCCCGCATCTTCCACACATCTGCTTTGCTGAAAGCATCATGATTTTAAATAGCACTGAAACAGTATGCAAAACTCTTGAGGCAACAAAACCAACTGCTTAGCTGCTTCTAAGAAAGCTATACACCCATTTAACACCAACTGAATTGCATTCTTTCACGACACTATTTGGAAGCATATCTTATGTTTTATATCTATTCTACCTGGAATCACACATGAAACAAATAGATTGTGCAAAATTGAAAAGATACTAGTTTGATTTATCCTCTCTTTCAGAAACGTGCCTTGAATCCGAACTCTGTGCCTTCTTGGCAGATCCAACAAGAATCCACGCTCAGTAACAAGGTGAATGATTCATAGATCTCCTTTAATCATGTTGGTTGTGGGAGGAATGTTGGCTGCAATACAAAGAGAACTCTGAATTATTTTCCCCTGCTCCTATTTCCATGGAATCTGAGATCTTAAGCAATCATCGAAAAAGCACACTGAAGTTTAGTTTAACATCTCACACCAAAAGCCACCCAACAACCAGATCGCACTTCCTCAGTACTATGCATGTATATAGGCATATGTATAGGCTGAGTTCTCAGCCTATACATATGCAACATCTGGTTGCAGGTCTTTAACCCATAGGTTTCAGGAAACGGATCAAAGTATGAGTAAAAGAGCAAAACTGATGCATAACTTGGACAGGTTGAATTTATTACATTCATTCAAAGGTATCTTCCTGTTCTCCCTTTGCCTGGTAGAAGAACCCATTGTCCATTACTTGATACATAAAATCTGATTTGGCATTGCTTATTGGTTCTTTACAACCCGGATCATAGATAGCATTGCTTATTTGCTAGCCCAGCTTCCTCCTTGAAAGGAGAATGTTGCTGATGAGGCCAGTATTTATTTCCCATCCTTAATTCTCTTGAGGAAGTGACAATGATTTGCCTTCTTAAACCTGCTGCAGGTCATGTGAGTTGAGACAATTGGTCTCCAACAGTCAGAATTATCTTCTTTTGGTTTGGGGCTCTTTGATGTAACCCTCAGTCAACTTGTGGTTTGATGTTAAAGATAGTCATACTCACCTCACCACTAGAATTGAGCTATAAGTATCTACACAGACAACATAATTTGTTTGATCTGATTTATTCAGCAATGACAGCTATGAAATATTACAATCTGTCCATGCATGAAACCCAGAACTGGTTTATAAAGTAAATTACCTATATTTTTCCATTTTAGCAATTTAATCAACCAAATATACAAGATATTAAACTGTCACCTACTGTTCTAGTGATGAAACAAAGATACAAGCAGATCACAGGTATGTACTAAAATTAACTTCATATTCTTATCCTTACAGTTGTATCCCAGAAGATGTCATCATCAAAATCTGTATCAGAAATAAACAGTTAATGATTTATGGAGTGATGGTAATGTGATGGTAATATCATTGGACTAGTAATCCAGTAGGAGAAAGTGAGGACTGCAGATGCTGGAGATCAGAGCTGAAAATGTGTTGCTGGAAAAGTGCAGCAAGTCAGGCAGCATCCAAGGAGCAGGAGAATCGACGTTTCGGGCATAAGCCCTTCTTCAGGAATTCCTGAAGCGCTGCTTGACCTGCTGCGCTTTCCCAGCAACACATTTTCAGAAGTAATCCAGTAGTCTAAGCTAACGCCGTAAGGAGAAGTATTCAAATTCCACCATGGCTGCTGGTGGAATGTGAATTCAGTTACTAAATCTGGAATGTAAAGCTTGTCTCAGTAATGGTGACTATGAAACTATTGCTGATATTATAAAAGTCCAGCTAATACACAAATTTTTTTTAGGGAAGGAAATCTGACAACTTTACGTGGTTCAACTTACATTTGACTCCAGACCAGGGAAGGTTGACTCCGAACTGTCCTCTGAAATGGCCTTGCAAACCATTCAGCTCAGGAGCTGTTAAGGATGGACAATAAATGCTGGCCTTTCCAGTGACACTTACATCCCATGAAAGAATTTTTAAAAAATAATATCGAGTCAATGTTCATTTAAGGTTCTGTTTTGTATCAACAACTATCTATAGTTTAGTTGTTAAAATGCATTTGTACTTTATCTAGAAGGAGAAAGGTTTGGTTTTTGGTCTGTGCTGAATTAGATAGTCTAGACAAGTACAATAGTAGTTGTAGGCAGTAGGAATATTCTCTGGGTTTCATGCATGGACAGATTGTAACATTTCACATTATAGCACAGGTTAATATGAACCTCATAGAAAATGGTCAGCCAGATGAGGTAGCGGCAGGCTACTTGTGCCTGTAAAACCATGGGAGGTACTTAATGATGGGGTCTCACCTGTTGGGTCAAAGGCTTCATCACTTCTTTTGGATAAGTCCTGTTGAGATACGTTTCTGTCAGGCATTTAAGTGGTCAGTGCAGGCCTTCCTGGGATCAAGGACCAAAGGGATAAAAATCCAACTCCCTGAGACATGACGGCCAAGAAGATGCCACAGAATGCACATTGCAGACAGCTCCACTGACAGTGAAAGCAATATTATACTTCTATGACAGCACTGTTGATTAGATTTAAAGAATATACAAATATAAGCTCTGACAATTTTATCATAAAATTGAATGGCCACTCAGTTGACAGGGAAGAGCATTTTCATTCAGTGAACAATTTCTGCACTTTTTGAGTAGGCCACCAGATGGAGGGATAAGATGCTTTCATGATTAGTAGATGAATCAATATCCTGCTATAAATTAGAATACATATTTCTAAAATAGTTCTGTTAAAATTTAACACTTTTCACTTTGCAACATGCGTTTAACAAAATAGATCCTGAAAGTAACTATCTCTGTCCAAAGTGCAATTGGAAACTTGTGACCAATGTGTACCTCACCTGTTTACCTAGTGCAAAAATAGATTGAGTGGGAGCTCTCAAGTCTCACAATGAGTGGATGAATTGAGTTTACAGATGAGCCATGTTGTTGTGATCATATCGTGACATTTACCCTTCATCTAACAGTATCTTACCTGAAGCAAAATACTGTAGATGCTGGAAATCCAAAAGAAAAGTAACTTTAGAAACACTCAGTGGATCAGGCAACTTCCACTGACAGAGATATGTAGGTACATTTTAGGATAATGAATTGTTCAATGTAATCAATAAATAGCTTATCAAGATGAACAAATCCAAGGAATAGGGGAGTGGGAGGAAATAAATTTCTGTGAGGACAGAAAGTGATTACCGTCCCTCAATGTTTCCATTATTTAGTCATACCACTGTCACTCCTCTGGCCTTAGCATTAAAGTTGACATGTAATATCTCAGCAGAATAGCTCTTTTCTCTCCGACAACAAGTGCTGCTAAAGGTATTGTACATGCAGGAGTGGGGGAGGTTGAAAACTGGCGTCACTGACAGACAGTAGTGTGGAGATGAAGTAAAATTGATTTTCCTAATCATTTATGAATCACTTGAATTCTTTACTGATGAATTGAGGATCATTGTTGCTCATTGCAAAGCCTGCAAAGCCATAATTTCTATTAGTGACGTCAACTGATTGAACGCCCAGTTGTCAAAATAGCACTCAATGGTGACAAGATCATCAGTTTCTGAGAGAGTGAAGAGGTCTACCCCAAGCTTCATTTTGTGTTGCGTCTGGCTTGCCATGTATTGTGAGTGGCTCTTTAGCGTGCTTAGCTTGGTACATGACACAAGCACTGCACTGGCTGACAATGGTCTTTAATCTTATTTCTCTTGTTTGGCCAGTCCAGCATTTCTTCTACTTTTCTCAGAAAGACTCAGTTTCTTGATGGCATGTATGAATGCACTGCAGCATCTTTATTCTCATCTTTGAGGATCTTATAGGGGTCAGGGCATTGTGGACTGTTGCAAGATGTGTTGCAGAATGCAGGATGCTCAGGAAGCATGTCAGGGCACACTGGTAACTAGCATTGAAAGGCTGCTGCAAGAACATTTCGAATGCAGAACAGACTCCTAGTTCATGGATGGATCAGGCTGCATCTCACGGCTTCTCTCTTGCTTGCTTAGCGCTTGCTCAGTGGATGCTCCTAGCAACCCTGCCTCACTTGGCACTTCCTTTCCGTAGCCATTAGCGCAGTCATACCACCAGACAGCTGGCCGAGTTAATCAGCAGGCCTCAGTCAAGGAGACATACATCTTGCAGTATGGCAGATTGGTATACCGATCTCACAGCTACACTATGTGCCTGTAGCTAATGCAGCGAACACATTGCACGTGTAGCAAGCACACCAAGCAGCGAAGACTCAAAGTCTTCGGAGATTAATCCTCAATAAGCTCCATGGACGCATCCAACAGTCAGGGTCCTAGCAAAGTAGGTCAAGGGTAGCGTCCCACAGCGGGTCAGGGATAAGTCACACTGACATGTCCAGTCAGTCAAGTGGTCTATACCTCTGTAGTCCAGGAGGAGGTCATGGTCAATCCTTTGGTTCAATAGCAGCCAGTCTGCAGGTTAAGGACAATATGTTTGAGATGTTCAGACTCCAGGTCTGGGCACGTCTTGTTCAGGCTGTATGGCTGCTCACTCAAAGCAGTGTGTCGTGGTCAGCCAACTGCATAAATCCACAGAAATTAAGGGGCAGGGGTGTGGTGGGTTGGGGGGGGATTCATGGGAACAAGGAAGATGCAGTGATTCTATGTTGATTTGACATGCAGTAACTTATTTTGCTTTTAAAATAGATTACATTTGGAAAAATCCATTTGATGCCCTTCAAAAGCTTGATGATTCCAACATAATTGGTACAGGCCAAAATCATGTCATTTCTACTCAGCAATGGATTGAGGAGAAGAAAATATTTGAAGAAATGTATGAGTCCTATCTTTCCAAAGACACCACAGAAGAGTCTGAAGAAAAGCAGAGGTTTACTATATCATTAACGCTTTCACTTCATATTAGCTAAGTAATAGAATTGACCGTAGGCCCAATTTGATGCAGAATAAAAATGATTGAGAGACTGACATATTTATAAGAATGAACTCTATGCATCATATAGCTCTACAAATTATCTGTACAGCTCAGAAAAATTATCTTGAACACCTTACCCAACACTGATTTGTTTCCACTTGAAATAATTAGCAACTCTCGAGACATGTTAATAATCATTCAAAATTTACATCAGATAATTTGCCAATTTAATAACTGTGATACAAAATGCTGTACAGTAGCCTCAATGTTGTTAACAGCTGGAAAGTCTCTCAGATTCTTTCCATGTTCCTCCAGTGGAAGGAGCAAATATATAAGGACAGGAAACCGCTTTGGAAAATGGTGCAGAAACAATTACTGTAGCTAATGGCAACCATAAGAACTGCATCACCAGGATGCCTAAGGTAATTCGAGATTACCACAGTATTCTCCAAGAACTCATTTTACTCAGTTTACCACACAAACTCCAACCCAAATTATGGAGTATTTTAAGGGCAATTGAAGCCTTTATTTTTAGCATTTCTTTATTATGAAAATCTGTGTCACTTCACATTGATTACTGTCAAGCCAATTTCAGCCAGTCCAGATAAATTTGAACTACCATTCTCCCCATTTCTAGCTTCTGATTATTTAATGGAGTTTGCTTTTTGCTGTACGGTACAACTTTTACAGGAGTTACCTTTCATATAATACTCTACAACCTGTGCATTGTAAAAGTAAAAGTGAGTCTGTTTCACCAGTCAGCTCACAGTCAGAAGTCTCTTGACACCATATTTTAGTTCAACAGGTTTACTTGAAACCACAAGCTTTCGTAGCTGCCCTTTGTCAGGTGAACCTGAACAACTAAATCTCTTGGATTATAACCTGGTATTGTGTGACTTTTGACTTTGTCCACTCCAGTAAAACACCAGTGCCTCCACATCAAGTCAGCTTACAAGCTGAGACTCACAGAATTCTAGGATTATACAATTTTCTGTATAACTTGGCATCATGCTTGTAAATACAAAGCAATTGTTTAATACCAAGAAGAATATTTAGAAGATGAAATGTGTGCAAAACTAAACATTTAATTACTGATGGATTGAGTCTATAATTTTTGCTCATTAACACAAGAACACATGAAATAGAGCCAAGATAGATTATATGGTCATCATGCACTCACCATCATTTAGTACAATCATGGCTGATCTTGGGCTTCAACTCCAAATATTCCCTGAGAGACCAAAAATCTGTTTATCACTTCCTCATTCAACAATGGAGTATCTATAAACTTCTGGGATGGGAAAAAAAAGATTCCCATGCCTTTAAATGAACTAATTTCTCCTTGTCTCAATTTTAATTTATCAGTCAAAAAACCAAAAGAACTGCAGATGCTGGAAATCAGAACCCTAAAAAAAGAAATTGCTGGAAAAACTCAGCAAGTCTGGCTGCATCTGTGGAGAGAAATCAAAGCTAATGTTTCAGCCCAGTGACCCTTCCTCAGAATTGTTCAGATTCTGCTGGACCTTCTAAGTCTTTCCAGCAATTTTCTGTTTGTGTTTCTAATTTATCAGTCCCTGAGTTATAAATTTTGAGATATCAGAAACAATTTCTGTGTCTACCCTGTCAAGATTCTTCAGAAGTTTATCTGTTTAATGAGATTACGTGTCATTCTTCTGAACTCCAGAGAATATAAACCCAGTTTACTCAGCCTCTCATCTATTATTTCGGGAAAGTAATTAGTGAGCTTTTCCTCTATCACCTCCAATGCAATGATATCCTTCAGTAAATGTGGAAACCTATTATTGTTATTTTTTAGCCAAAATATATTCACAGTTTTGCATTGATCAGTTTATTATAAAAATAATACATCAAAATGAATGTTTTTTCAATTATTTCAGTCAAGCAACATTTCATTTTATTAATCTTGGACGAATTCTTCCAGTGGGTTTGGAGCAGAAAACTCAAGCTGGTAAGATATTGTCTTTTTGTTGGTGATACAGAAAAAAAAGTACACACTATTTATATTTAAATATTTATCTTGTACCAAAGGGGGAATCACTCTTTGATATGTCTCCCATCTTTAAGTTATCTTTGACATCCAGAGTGAGTCTGGAGTTTAACTGGATATGTTTTTTTGGAGATTCAGTATGCATTTCTAGGTCCCTGAGGTATTTGGTGCTGGCATTAGGTCCTTGAATCGCTGTTGTTAATTCCTCTGTGGAGAGGTGTTGCAGTAATGTCACTTGTAATCCAGAGCCCCAGGTTAATGTTCAAGGGACATGGGTTTGAAGCGCACCATAGCCGAAGATGAAATTTGAATCTAATTAGAAAAACCTGGAATGAATGGCGACTGTGAAATGACTGTTGATTATCATAAACAACCACACAAAGGAAATCTGCCATCCTTACCTGGTCTGGCCTACCTGTGATTCCAGACCAATAGCAATGTGGTTGACTCTTTATCATCCACTGGGCCATTAGGGATGAGCAATAAATGCTCATCCCAAATTGCCACATTTTGTGAGTAAATAAAAATGATCCTGATATCAACATCACTTACCTTGATGAGCAGAAAATTGTAACTCAGAAATTAGTGTTCAGTGTCAATTAGGGAAATAACATATATATAATATTAAAACATGTCATCTCAACAATGCAATGCATTCTCTGTCAGGTTATCCTCCAAAAAAAAAAGCAATGTTTCACATGAAGGAACTGCCCCTTTAAGGTGTGCATTAATAGTTACTGAGATGAATGGGCATGTTTCATAATGAAGGAGACTATCAAGTTAAGGCCAAATGGAAGCAAATTAGAAAGCAGCAGATAGGAAAAAGGAAACATTAAAAAGAGCAACAGTACAGCTTATGAATATTTAGTCAGAAAAGAGTAATAATTTTGAATTTGTGTAATAAGCTTGAGAATGTAATGGAATGTGTGCCGATTATTACATAAGCTGTGCAATTTGGGCATGGTATTATGGACCTAATGAACTGACTTTCTGATTTTCTTTCCAGGAATTCCCAATGCCTTATGTTTGTGGTGGAATGGCAGCCACATTCTGTTCCATTATGTACTGAAAATACCTGTAGGGAAAGAAAAGATAGGTAAAAGTACTATTATGTGCAATGGAGCTTGGATCAATGTAATCACCTAATATTAGCACAAATAGCTGTGTTATCTCTCCAGCTGTGATTGGATCAAATATTGGTAAAGTTAACCTTTTGTTCAAAGTTCCTCACCAAAATCTTTGTTTTTAAAAGGAAATCTAGCTGCCTTTTTGGTTTCCAAAACGTAAGAGGCCTACATTTGTATCTTTTCCCTTCTACTCTCAGAGCTTTGTGTACAATTAATTAGTTTGAAATATAATGAATTCTATTGTGTAGGAGGGTTCAGCAGCTGGTTTTATGGTTCACATAGACCTAGGCGATATACATTAAGGTGAGATATGTGGCAGGATTTATGTGCATTCCAGTGAGGTCTGTCTCGATGTTGAGAGCATCTTATGCCATCCTTTATGCTCTTGCTGAGCGGAAAAGCAAGTTATCTCATTAGGTAGTGGTGAGTTGCCAATTAAAGGATACTACAGCTTGTTAAATGCCTTATTAATTGCCAAATTCACCTCATCGGTATTTGGTTTCCTATCTTACCAAAGATGCCAAACAAGCTAGACATCAAGAAATCGCAACATGGGAATCAGCATGGGTACTTGGTGAGTTTAGCTTGCCCCTGGCTGCAAGGAGCTTCTATTTTGCTCAGCACCAGACAGCAGCTCAGGGCACAATGCATGGGCACCAACCACGCATACACCTTGTCCACAGACATTGGTATCTGACATTTGCCAACACCTCATGACCATCATGACATCTCTCCAAAACATTTGAAGGCAGCTTAGGAAATAGAGCATCACTGCAGGGCACACTGGCAACTGGCATTGAAAGATGCCGGAGGGACACTTTGCAGCAGCACAGGGGAAATTTGGAGAGCAGGGAAGGCATCAGGGTGTACTGTCAGGGTTAAGGAGACAAAGTTCAATGTGGAGGATGTGCTCATTGAGTGACATGGATTGAAATGGGCTGTCCATGGGAGGTAAATGTGGGCATGAAGGTTCTGGGAAGGATACCTGAAGATTCTGCCCACAGAATGGACAAAATGAATGTCATTTTGATGGGTGAAAGTGATGGATCAAAGTCTGCTGGACATTAGGACATTGATGGGCCAAATTCATGAAGCATGGATTAGCACACTACAGCAACAGTTCCTTTGCAAATGTTGCTTTGCACATATGCATTGCAGGCAAAGTAAATGTTTGTACCCTGCCAGTGATTGGATTGCCAGTTGATTGCCAATGCTTGTTCAGGTGCATAGCAGCCCCTCAGAGATGGCACGGACGCAAGGGATGCCAGTCTATATTCACTGAATGGTGAGTTGTTCTGGGAACTGAGCATGGTGAATGGGACTGTAAATGGAAATGGGGAACTCGATAGGTGCAGGGTAGATAGCTAATGAGGGGAGTTTATTATGATATGGAAAGGAATCACACTTGGCCTCACAGCAAGAATCTCTCCAAAAGACTACACAACCTGCACTGAAGTCAAAAAAATGTAAGATTTAGCCCAATGAACTGAATGGCCAGTTGAGCTTTCTTTTGTGATTGTTGAAGTAGAATTGTTGCCCATGGGAGCTGTAGTTAAAGCCCTGCAAGCAGAGAATAGCTAGTCTTCTTCGAATGATAATGTGATTCTTTAAATCCACATGAATAGAAAATACTTCTGGGTTTAGTATCTCATCCAAAGCACAAAACCGTTGATGATGCAGCACCCCATCAGTATTGCAATGAAGCTGCAACCAAGATTAGAGACTGAAATCCTGGAGTATCTCTTGAACCCACCAATGAAAAATTGCGAGTTAAGAATGCCATCTTCTGAACCATAGATGCACTGTTACAATCAATGCTCTTATTACACACTCCCATCATGATTCGTGTGTTTTAAAATAAACTTCTTTCCCTTGATTTTTCATCTCTGTCCTATCTATTTCTAAACTTGCAGGTATCGTTTTACATGGGGGCCTTTGCTTTGCTTTTTGGTAATTTCCAAAAGTAAAATATAACTCTCTACAGTGCATAACTTTTGAGGCTTTTCTTTAAGAACTTGGTTTAAATATAAAGACTGGAATGTGGGATAATCAAAATAATTTTGCTTTTTATTTGTCCTACAGAGCTGGAACCAAAAGCTGACATTGTCTGGCCCAATGCCTCTCCAATCACTTGTTCCACTGTGAAAGTGTGTGCATCTCTCTTGGTGGTTGCCCTTGTGGATGGGACAGTCACAATCTGGGATTTGTATTTAGGTATTTATACTCTTGTACAGTTAATATTCAAGACTTTCCAACTACCTGAAGCTTACTCCTAATTTTAGTTTTTAATTGGATCTGCTTGTTGATTCTTGGATCATTCTGTTACAAACTATTTTCTTTCAGGCATTCCAATATCAGTCTTAACAGTTTCAACAGACAGTATCATTCAGACACTGCACTTTCTAGACTCCGACTTCTGTGTCCCTTTCGGATTATCTGATGAATATAGAAAAGTTCAAATATTGATAACTTGCAAAAATGGTGAAGCTTACCTTGCAACAGCGACTAAACATACTGAAGGCAGAATCTTCACATTGAGAGAGAGGTGAGTCAGAGTATTAAACACTTGCAGTAGTTGAAGGTCCATGCGGAAAATCCTGTTCAAATATGATAACCATCAAGTTGTTTTCCAATATCGAATGTTGATACTTAGAAAGAGCTGTTATTAAAAAGTAAAATATTATGATGCTGAAAATTTGAATTAAAAGCAAAAAATGCTCAAAATACTCCAATTGTTTCAAATCAGATCAGAGGAGTGCGGGTATTAAATATAGTGCCAACAACTGCTGTTCTCACCCCTCAATTGCCTTCATATTTTTCCAACTCAGATTGTCTGTTTCCAGAAATTGAACTTGCCAAAATTTACCACCGGAATCCAGCATTCTGTTATTCTATTGCACAACGTGCTCCTGCTCCAACATAATGCCTTGCTATTGCCAACTCCCATTTTTTCCAAATGTTAAAATAAAACAAGACCATTGGTCACATGGAATAGCTTTGTTGCAGAGGACTACCATTGGGGAAGAGGTGGGTAGCATGTGGGTCCAATGTTAGCTGTATTAAAAAGAGGAGCATGGCAGATAAGCTAATGAGCACATGAATTATTCAATGAAACATCTTAGCTCTGAGGTAAAGCTTTGAGGTAAAGACTAATAAGATGCATTTTCTTTCATACAGGAATGAAGAACCAGGAAATACCATAAGTGGAGTAGCACTTGTACCAAAATTGTCAAAGGCAGGTGCTTGTTATGTTTTAAATACACGTCAATAGTCTAGTAATCCTTATTAGCCCAGCCATGGTTTTGCATTTTGCATGAAACAATAGATAAAATCAGGAAATACGTTCTCCAAAGGTACCAATAAAACTCCTGGAGTCTTATAATAAAAGCATAAATTCAATCACTGCAAACCAACAGCTCTAATTACAGTGCACAAGGCTACATAGATTAGATTGGAATCAACTAGGAGACAGTGAGGACTGCAGATGCTGGAGATCAGAGTTGAGAGTGTATTCTGGAAAAGCACAGCAGGTCAGGCAGCATCCGAGGAGCAGGAAAATCGTTGTTTCGGGCCGGAATTAGAAATCCATTATCCAATCCTGATGAAGGGCTCCGACCTGAAACGTTAACTTTCCCTGCTCCTCGGATGCTCCCTGACCGGCTGTGCATTTCCAGCAACACACTCTCAACTACATAGATTAGATTCCCTACAGTATGGAAACAGGCCATTTGGCCCAACAAGTCCACATCGACCTTCCAAAGAGTAACCCACCCAGACCCATTCCCCTACCCTACATTTACCCCTGACTGATGAACCTAACACTATTGTCAATTTAGCATGACCAATTCACCTGATCCCCAAATCTTTGGATCATGGGAGGAAACCCATGTAGACATGGGGAGAATTTGCGAACTCCGCACAGACAGTCGCCCGAGCCGGGAATCGCACCCGGGTTCTGGTGCTGTGAGGCAGCTGTGCTGACCACTGAGCCACTGTGTTTCATTCTATGCTGACCACACTGATGTGTTTTGTTTTGTCCATTAATTGTAGTGGAGTGATAATCTCAAATTGGTGAGAACAAAAGTGAAAAAAACTATCCCACTAGTCCCAGAGTTTATTTGAGAAATTTTCCAAACCTATTCTTTCTCCCTCATCTTTCACTTGCAACACAATTTATTCAATTTTATTTTGCATGTATTCTTTGTGGGTGACTAATTATATGAACACTATTTATAATGGTCAATTAACTCTTTGGTGTTTTGTTACTGCCCTGTTTTCTCCCTGGTCTCATGTAATTAGTACTTGAGTCAGAAACATTTACAGAATTTTATAATAAACTACATTCTTAAAAACATTTAAAGTAGTCCTTAAACATTTTTTAAAAAATCTTCTATATTAAACATACAATTTCGGACAGTACATTTTATATTTATTTTCTGTCCAAGCTCCATCTTATGTACAATATCCTAGCAGAGACTAACTTTCTTAAGATAATTGCTCCTCTCTTGACTCTGGAGATTGAGATGCATCTGAGATGGACACTCAAGCTTCAATATTGTCTCTTCCTGCCTTTTTACTTTGTGAGTGATCTGCCTCAACTAGAGATTAGAACTAGGGACTCAGAGTATGGAAATTGTTAACCACTACTTCCACTTCATCATTTATAGACATAAGCGCACATTAATGCGCTGTGACATGGCTATAAAACTAAAATAGAAGGAAGGTCTGTCAGCTGCTAAAGGAAGAAAATGCAAGTCCCATTAGCAAGTAGTATCTAGATTTGAGTGCAGCTGTTAAAAACATTCCATGAATATTATACTTTCACTTTATGTTCAATAGGTGGCTCAGTGGTTAGCACTGCTGCCTCACAGAACCAGGGATCCAGGTTCGATTCCAGCCTCAGCCAACTGTCTGTGTGGAGTTTGCACATTCTCCTCGTATCTGCGTGGGTTTCCTCTGGGTGCTCCGGTTTCCTCCCACAGTCCAAAGATGTGCATGCCAGGTGATTTGCCCATGCTAAATTGCCCATAGTGTTAGGTGCATTAGTCAGAGTGAAATGGGTCTGGGTGGGCTACTCATCGGAGGGTCGTTGTGAACTTGTTGGGCCGAAGGGCCTGTTTCCACACTGTAGGGAATCTAATCTAATCACAATGTCAGATTCCACATTTAACTGGAATAATTCAGAGTTTAACACACTGGCCATGAATTTCTGGACCTCAAAGGATATTGAAGCAGGTTAAACTGGGAAAGAAAGAAAGACCGTAGAATGGGTCATGGTTCAATTGATGCTCTGTTCCATTTAATGTAAAAATTTTGGAGTTAGGTGCTTCTTGCATCTGCTTAGGATGAATTTAGAAGAGGAGACATCAATAGTGAGTTGATATAACCTGCTAAAGATCATACTTATTTTCATAATACTCTAGAATGGTGATACAGGATAAAATCTTAGATGAATTAAGGCCAGTCAACAATCCATTTTTATCCAGAATGATGCATCCTCTTCTTCCCCTCCATAGAATGGCAACGAAACCCATGCCTTAAAGAGGCCGACTGCCCTGAACCATGTCAAAAATGATGCAAGTACTCCTTCTCTCTATGATAGTAATCCCAGTGTTTCTACATGGGATATGGTGAGGATTGGAGCACAATGGGAATGGACATTCTGCCCTGACTCATGTTTGGTAGCAGAGTGGACCATCAAGGACTTCTGACACGGAATAATGTTAGTCCTTTTTCTTGTTTAAACAAATGGCCCATAGCTGCAAATTCTGAATATTTGAAATAACAGTAAAATATAGATGTAAACCTGACAAACTAAGAGAGGAATTGTGAAAGGACTGGCATACCAGATCATTGGAAAGAAGTGATGAAGAAGAACAGTGAAATGTCCCAAGGTTAGAAGCATTACAGATGAAGGGATTTTAAACAGAAGCAGAGAGAAAAGGATGAGAGAAAATACCCACCTACATATAAGAAAGAATCAAGTGCCTGTGAAATGCTTGTATAGAAAACAGGAGATAGTTCAATAGCAGGAGTAAATAGAAGGCATATAGAGAATGAATCAAAGAAATAAGACATTTGTAAAGCACAGAGAAATTGTGGAGATTGGACAGGTGGAATTGGAGTCACTGAACAATACAAGTTACTGTTTGTTTAAAAAAAATACAGTCAGGATTTGCACATAAATGTGGCAAGTACATGGAGCAATTTTAAAATCCTTGTGAGTTGAATAATAATTTCAAAGCCTCTTTATAATATTGTTGCATGAGGAGCTGAAAACCTGAAATCTTTTGCAGATGTTTCTGATGTAGGTTAAAGTGCCACAAGAATGCTGCTTCAAACAGTGATCTACCTCGTGTTTCTTGTACCTTTGCTACACATCTGACTGCTTTCATCACAGCACTAGTAACAATACATTTGCATTTTCTACAGTGACCTCTTTTTTTTATGTTCACAAACCTGAAGGTTCCAACCTGAACTCTATCTAAAGTGCAGAGTTTGCATCTTGTACATCACCCTGTGCTTTTAGCAATGAAAGCAAGAGTGTGAGGGTATCACTGGCACAGAAGCCAGAGGAAAACTTGATACTGCATTGTGTTTTTAACTGACAAGAGTGATATTTTACACAGGAGATATTATGTTTTCTTTTTCCTAGTTTCTACTCATCTTTACAACTGGCACAATAGCTTTGTTTGACTTCACTGGCAAGGATGTTTTATGCCACTTCATTTTGCCTTTCCCGTATGTAACAGCATCACCATGGGAGCCAGTGTTTGCTTTTGACAGAGATGGCAACTTCCTCTTCATCAAAGGTATAAAAAATTCACAACTAATTATATGTTTAAAGCTTTTCTTGGGTAAACATTGAGCTAATTAGACAGGATGCTTTGTGTTGCACAGTCAAAATAAGCCTTACTTTTGTGAGCTTCTAACGTGAGTAGTGAAATGTAATGTATGTTTTCCTATTAGTTAAGTGAGAAGGGATCTACCTGAGGCAAACTGCTTACATAAGAGAAACTGGGACTATTGAGGAGCAACAAAGGTATACGGTGTGGAGAATAACTGAGGAATAAACACCAAGAGCCATAGGACCAAAGGAAGTAAAAAGGTTGGTGGACCTGACAGATCCATCTCCTTTCAAAGGGTTCTGCCAGTAATAATGTTGTTTTGTGAAGGGGTCGCAGGAATGATGGTGTTCCACAGTGTGATGTAGTCAGGTCCATCACCTGTGAAGGCAGTTCACAGGCGACCAAGGAGGCTTACAAGCGCTATAGTAGGCTTGTTGGAAGATCCACTTTGATTCAGCAGCCGGTTGTACAAAAGGTTGTTACGCCACCTAGTCCTCTAACTCGGTCCATTTTAACCCCTATTCCACCATACTTCCATCTTGCTTCTCATATCTGTCATGTTCCCTCTGTTTCCCATATCTCTCCATGCCCCATCATATCCCCATGATACCTTTGTGCCTTTATTTATGCTCCGTAGCCACTCACACAGTATCCACTGTAGGCAGATCTCAGGAATTGTATGGTAACAAAAAAAATTGAAGTTTCTAAGAATCTAATAGCCGTCTCAATCAAACATGCTTGATTCTGACAAATAAAATTCAATCATGAAACCCGTTTTAAAAATATAAATAGTTTGAGTGGTCAATCTGTTGTATAGCAAACATTTCACTAATAATGTAAAGTCCTTTGGTAACCTCTTAAAAGTAACAGATAAAATGTATATACAGCCCTCTTCAATTGGTTGGGCCAAAGGGTCTGTATCCGTGCTGTATGACTATGACCCAGTAAGTGGTTCTGGACCATTTGAAACTCAGCCAAATATTCATATTGAGCTCTCATAACAAGCTTCAGGAAATTCAGATATTGAAGTCTACTCTAATTGCAAAAGCCAAAGCCAATGCTTTTATCAAGCTCCTTTTTTCAATCAGCAGGCTCCACTAATTTTTTTTATTCTAAGGGAAAATTTCAGTCTTTTTATTTCAGAGTTAAGATTTAGTCTCTGAGTAGTGGACCAAGACAGGCCAGTGCTCCAAGCAGACTTTAAGGTAGGTCCCTGCTGTGCCTAGCTGACCAAAGTTGTGGCTACAGGGGTAACTGTGAAGGGTTTTCCTTTCATACTTTTAGCCCGGTAGCTGTGTTCAGTTTCTATTTCAAAATGTTTAAAATTGCTGCGGGGCCTTCTCAAGACCGAGGCGGTGCCTTCTCTCTCCCCTACTTGCAATGGCAAGTTGCAATTCCTTCAATGTTTTGACAGCCTCAAGCTCAGAGAGCCCACCGCCCTTCATTTGCCAGTGAATGGGCTCTTGAGAAACCAATTAACCAACCAGGGCAGAAATCACCAGGTGAGAATTCATAATATAATAGACTGGGATGTGCACTTGGCTTCGAGGTCTGTGCCCTGATCCAAGATTCAACAACATTGCCTTGGATATACGAAATTCTTCCATCAGTCTTTATCCACAAGTCTCTGTCGTTAAATGTAATATCTTCAGGTTTGCAGATGACACGGAGCTGAGCGGAAGATGAACTGTGAAGAGGATGCAGAGGTGCTTTGGTTGGTTATGTTGAGTGAATGGGCAAATGCATGGCAGAAGTATAATGTGGATGAATGGGAGGTTATCATTTTGGTAACAAAAGCAGGAAGGCAGATTATTATCTGAGTGATAGTAGATTGAAAAAAAGCGAGGTGCAAATAGATCTGGTGACCTTCAAGTAAGTGTGCAGGGGCAGCATGCAATGAAGAAGGCAAATGGTATGTTAGCTGAAAGAGTTTGATTACAGGAGCAGGGATGTCTTGCTACAATTGGACAGCACCCTGGGGAGACTACAAATGGAATATTGTTTGAAGTTTTGGTCTCCTCATGTGAGGAAGGATGTCCTGGCTATGGAGGGAGTGCAATGAAGATTTCTGATTCCTAGGGTGGTAGGACTGACATATGAGGAGAGACTGGATCAGGTAAGACACTGTTCAGTGACATTTAAAAGAATGATGGGGGCAATCTCATAGAAACCTATAAAATTCTAACAGAACTAGACAGGGTAAATGTAGGAAGAATGTTTTTGATGACCAGGGAGTCCAAAACAGGGTTAGCAGTCTAAGGATACAGGGTAAGTCATTTAGGACTGAGAGGAGGAGAAATTTCTTCACTCAGAGAATGGTGAGCATGTGGAATTTTCTGGCATAGAACGTAATTGAGGCTAAAATATTAAATGTTTTCAGGAAGGAGTTAGAAATCATTCTTTGGGCTAAAGGGATCAAAATGTATGGGGGAAAAACAGGAACAGGTATTATGACGCAGAGGTCGAACTCCACTGTTAATTAAAACCAAGCAGCTGTTTAATGTTTAATTAAAACCAGAAAGCTCATCTCGCTTCATAATCTGTTAAATGTGAGTGAGTGACAGAGAACTCCTAATTTCCACTTTTAAAGAGAAATAACAATTTATTTTCCTACTTAACAAAAATACTTAACAAAACAATGAACAAACCAAATACCCTTTCTTTTAACTGAACACAATCCTATTAAAATGCCTTCTAATATCACACTTATTAAACATTACATTAACTTAGTCTCAAGTCCACACAGTCTCTACCATCTCAACTTGTCTCAAGCTGTCTTCAACCTTCCTCCTGCTGATCTTCCTGGGTCTCCTTTTTTCTTTTTACTGCGAGTATGTTTTACAGGAAAAGGTACCTTTGCTAGAAAGTGTCTTCTAATTTCTTTGAGAGGAAGATTTTAGATGGGCAGTTAGCTCTCCAGCTCTATAGCAGTTGCTCTTACTCTAATTTTCAAAATGCTGAGTTTATGCTTCCCCCATGACAGCTTAAATTCTTATAATTTAATTGGTTTCCAGGTGTCAAAAGAATAAAATTCAAATTCCATTGGTTTCTGGTATCCTGGGCATAATGTAAATTAATTGGTTAAGTTTGAATTGTTGTCAAAACAGCAACCAAAGCTCAGGTATCCATTTAACAGTCAACTGTTACATGTATCTATTTTGGAACAGCCCATCTCCCAGCTTTCTATTCGGGCAGCTGAGCCTGCAATTTAAGTTTGCTTCAATATTCAGAAAATACTCTGTAATTTAAAGTGAACATACATACTTTCGACTTTGTCACACAGGTTACTGAGTTGGTTGATCAGTTATGATCATATTGAATGACAGAGCAAACTTAAAGGGCTGAGTGGCCTACTCCTATTTCAGTTTTCTGTTTCTGTGTTGCTTACAGGGCTTAAAACGATGAATGAAGACTCCCCCAACAGGAATGAAAACAGAAGCTTGTTATTTGCCTTCTCCCTGCTCTTCGTTTTCCCACGAGACCGTTGTACAAAGGAAAAAGAACTCATACAGCCTCCTTCACAGAATATTTGGGAAGTAAGATGTGAACATTTTCTACAGGACAGGTACGCTCGTTAGTTTTAGAAAAATGTAAAGATCAAAAAAAACATAATAATTCAATGTTCAATTTCCTGAAGAATACATTTTCTTGCACCTTTTATGCTGTAAGATGAATACTACAGCAAATAGGACAGCAGTATGGACATATGTTTTTGCATTTTATTCTTTCCTTACTAGAAATGCACGCTAGTGCATGGCTTCACAGGCACTGACCATCCTTTGATTGTCCCAATAGCTATAGTTCATGAAGGTGACCTTGTATTGGGAAGTTATTCAACTGTGGGAGTGGGAATAACGGAGAGGAAGACACCCTACAGCGGCACCATACCGTGCTTACATACAACTTCAGATAAAGGATGATGATCAGGTGCAAAAGAAATACAAACTGATATTTTCTTTCCTCCGTCCTTTCAAACAGATGTCAGTCAGTGTTACCCTGCTGGCTCAGCTAGGATTAGCAAACACTGCATTATTGGGAGGTAGTGGTATAGTGGTACTGTTCTGAGAGCCTAGGTTCAAATCCCACCATGGCAAATGGTAAAATTATAATTCAGTAAAAATCTAGAATAAAAGGTTAGCCTAATAGCAACTATTGTGAATTGCCTTGAAAACCGATCTGGTTCACAAGTGTCCACAGAGAAGGAATTCCACTGTCCTTACCTGATCTGACCTTTGTGTGACCCTAGACTGACAGCAATGTCAAGTAGTTGACTGTTAATGGTTGGAGTTGAGTAATAAATGGTGGTCTAGTCAATGGCCCTCACATGCCACAAATGAATATTTTTTTTAAAATGCCTATGATGAAATCTGAACCATGCCTGGATCTGCTTAGCATATAGAACATAGAATGTAGAACAGTGTAGCACAGGAACAGTGTTTATGCCATGGTGTCATTCTAAACTAATCCCACCTAATTCCATACCATATATGTTCTTTATCTTTTTATTCCCTGTCTGTTCATGTGTCTGTCAAAATTCCTCTGAAACATCGCTATTGTATCTGTTTATACCGCCCCCCTTGACAGCGCATTCCAGTCACCCACCACCCTCTCTGTAGTAAAATCTTTTCTTCTGTCATCTTAAATCTACTCCATCTAATATTTGATATTTCCAAAAAATTCTGATTAGCCACACTATCCATGCCTCTCACAATTTTATATACTTCTATCAGGTCACCCCCTCAGTCTTCAGTGCTTTAGCAAACCAATCCAAGTTTATCCAACCTCTCCTTTTGGCTAATTGACTCCAATCCAGGCAGCATCCTGGTAAATCTCTTTTGCACCTTCTCCAAGGACTCCACATTGTTCGTATAATGTGGCGGTCAGAACCTGATTCTCCAAAAGTGGTTTAACTGAAGTCTTATACAGCTGCAACCTGACTTTCTGACTTTTATGCTCAGTGCCTGACCAATGAAAGCAAGTTGGCTGGACACCTTCTTTACTACTAGGCATTTGTGTTGCCACTTTTGGGGGCCCATTGATCCCTCTGTATGTTAATGTTCCTAATGGTCCTGCCATTTATTGTATACTTTCCTCTTGCATTTGATCTCCCAACATGCATCACCTCACACTTGTCCAGTTAAGCTCCATCTCTGTCCAACTTTGCAACTGATCTATATCTTGCTGCATCCTTTGACAACCTTCCTTACGGTCCACAACTCCTCCAATTTTCCTGTCGTCTGCAAACTCACTAATCAGATGACCTACATTTTCATTCAAGTCATTTATATGTATTACAAACAGAGGAGATTCCAGCACTGATCCTTGTGGTCACAGAACTCCAGGCAGAAGAACACCCCTTCACAACTACGCTGTGTCTTCTATGACCAAGACAATTTTGTATCCAACTTACCAACTCACTGTGGATCTCACTGTCTGATCCATTTACTTACTGAGTTAAATTTTATTTGAGATATTCTTTTGTTTGTCTAATTTATGCTTGATTTTGATTTTCATATTGTATTTAAGATTGAATTCTCTGAAGAGCAGAAATGAAGAAATGACAAGATGTTGGAACCAGCTTCAGCACCATGCCAAATTAGTCAGCGAAAGAAGACAGGCTAAATAAAAATGACACGTTCAGTAAGATAGGAAGAGTGTCACATAGATTGGAATACATCAGTGAAGGATTTCCCATTCTGTTGTGTTTACTGAATGGTGTCTAAAATGAAGCTTTCAGAATTAGACATCAACCCAAAGCAACTGAAACTGGAGGTTATATTGACTGCAGAGGGAATGGGGGAGCAATTAATCCTTTATTGCTCCTCTGCAACTCAATATATTGATGTTCCAAAATGCTGCATCACACAGAACAGGAAAATTTGCATCAATTGCATAATTTTGAAATGGTAAGAGTAACCTGTGTAAGGTTTATTGCTGGCACGAAGGGTCACTTGAATCCTATATGTAACCGTGCATTAATCTGGTGGTGTTTTTCACTGACAACAGAGTTTTACACTTCACTGTCTCTTTTTAATAAATTGTTATCCTGAATATCCTATTTTTGAGTTTTCTCTCCTGCCACTGACTCATGCCTGGAGTACGGTCAACATTATTGCAGAGCTATTACCTAATAGTTTGTCAGGGGAGTTCTTACTTTACAACTGAATAAAAGCACATTTAAACAAAACCTCCCGTGTGGCATAAATTGAATTAAATTTAAGGAATTTTTGTTGAGTGCAGTCATTAATAATCTAAAGTAAAAATCTGAAGAGATTTTAATGTATAGATTAAAATATCACTGCATTTATTAAAGATTTGCCTGGAGTTGGATTTGCTGGAAGTGGTTGCAAGTTACTGGCAGAATATTACTTTTGGATAAGTTTACACTTATAAATTTTGCAACAGCAGGGGAAAAGATGTATCTAAGGTAACTGCGCATGCTTTTCTCTCAGTATTAGAGCAGCTGAATAGATATATCCAACAGGTTATTAAACCACAGCAGGAGATTTTGTGATGCAGTCGCTGATAACACTGCCTCTGAGCCAGAAACTCTGGGTATGTGCCCCACCTCAGGAGTTGATGCATTCATGATGTCGCTGAAAATGTGTTGCTGGAAAAGCGCAGCAGGTCAGGCAGCATCCAAGGAGCAGGAGAATCGACGTTTCGGGCATGAGCCCTTCTTCAGGAATGAGGAAATCATGTCCGAAACGTCGATTCTCCTGCTCCTTGGATGCTGCCTGACCTGCTGCGCTTTTCCAGCAACACACTTTCAGCTCTGATCTCCAGCGTCTGCAGTCCTCACTTTCTCCTAGCATTCATGATGTCACCAGACATAGAGTCATAGAGTCAGATGTTGATTATCAACCTGTAAATCCTTCCATTACTCCTGTGGCTAGTGGTAAAAGGGGAGAGTCACCTGGTCAACCATGTATGCTGTGAATTGGCATCTGTCAAGCTATAACTGCTGGTGATTTGTCCCAGGTAACATCAGGCCTGGTGACAGATATAAATGTATGCTTTATCCACTCTTGTTCCACTGAGAAACCAAAGAAAGAAGTTAAACCATGCACCGTTCCAATGGTCATGAATAGACTAATCTCAGTTAAGGCAGTCGTGTGGTTGGCTTCAGCCACCCTGTACAGTATTTAGTGAAATAAAATTTCTCAGCCTCTGTCAACATATCCTTCAATTGTTTTCTGTAGTGCACAACATTTTCTTCAGTATGTGGGATGTGGGTTATTTCCGTACAATGTTTTGCATAATTCTGTGTATAATAAGGTCAACTTGCACATGGTCTTTTGGATTGCTGCACAACTGTATGGTTTAGAGGGAACATTAACCCTGATTCGGTTTTTAGTGTGACCATCCATAAACCCTGGTTTGAATGTTGGCTACTCACAGTCCAGTGAAATTGCTAATTGAAATTCATTCACAGGATCTGAATAGTGCTGAGAAGGCTTATCATTTATTGCCCATTCCTAATTGTCCTTTGAGAAATTGATCAACTGCCTTATTGAATGCCTCTGTGTGGCAAAGGTACATCCACAAATCTGTCGAGGAAGTGCCACACTGGTAATAGATTTCCAAGTCATTATGGTGTGCTACATGAGGAGAATTTGAAGGCGCTGATGCCCCATCTATTACCCATTCCCAAGTTGGTTCCGGTTGTGAGTTTGGTCCCTTGATATGCTTCTAGATTGGAGGCTGGATAGTTGTTTCGCAAGTCACCTCCTAACTCCTGAAACCTTTAAATCAACTACATGGGGAGGCGGTGGCATAGCAGTATGACACTGGGCTAGTAGTCTAGATGTCACAGGCTAATGCTTTGGCGATACAGGTTTGAAAGCACCATAGTTGATGGTAAATATGAATTCAATTTTAAAAAATGTGAAATTAAAACCTAGTCTTATGGCCAACATGTAACCACTGTTAGTTGTCATTAAAAAAATCTGGCTTACTAATATGCTTTAGTGAAAGGACTGTGCCATCCTAACCTGATCTGGCCTCTATGTGACCCCAGACCCACATCAATGTGCTTAAGTCTTAACTGCCCTCTGGGCAATTATGGATGGGCAATAAATAACTGGTTCTGCCAGTGATGCCCATATTTTAAAAAAAAACTTGCCTGGATGGTGCAATTCCAATAACACTGAATAAGTTCAACAGCGTGAATCTTAAGTATAGAAGAAAATCTGAGTTTTTAGTCATGTATAGTGTGCAGCTGAATGTGTATCTTCATAGCATTAAGTGAATTGAATCATGTTCTATCCTAGCGGGTTTTGAGAAGATATGTAGCTCAGTTTGGATGTAAGTTTGCTCTCTGAGCTGGAAGGTTCATATTCAGACGTTTCATCATGATGTTGGTAACATCTTCAATGAGCCTCCGAATGAAGCACTGATGGCATAGCCCACTTTCTATTTACAGGGGAACCTCGATTATCCGAACATGATGGGCGGGCACTATTTCGTTCGGATAATCGAGTAAATGCCTTTCCTCTGAGGCTTGGAGTTTTTAAAATCTGCCCCCAACCCTGTCCAACACCGCCCCCTATACAACACTGCCCCCCTCCACCCCCCAACATACCCCGCACCCAAACCCCATCCAACACCACCCCCTACCCAACCCCCCCCCTCTCCTTCCCAACGCTGTACATACCCACCCCCTCTCTGCGGCAGCTGGACTGGACACCAACGACAAGACTGCTGCATATACCTTTGTGGGGTAAGTCTTCAAATAGCACACACACGCAAACACACATGCGCGCACCCAGCCACACACACACACCCTTTTACTGCTATTTTTGACAGGTTCCACCTTTGTCCTGTACAGGACAATGTTGGAGAGATTATCTGGGGATGGGGGGTGGGTGGAGGAGGGGGGTTTATGGTACACCCTTCTGTGGAACTCCAAGGAAGGTGTGGGGAGAGAGGGCGGGCAGTCAGTCATTTAGAGACGGTGCCTGTTTAATCACTGTAAACAAAAGACACGATCACTGTTGGAAACACATCTTTGATGTAATGTTTCCATCAGGACCTCGAGATCTCCTTCAGATATTCAGATTTTTGAATAATTGATATTGGATAATGAAGGTTCCTCTGTCTATGTTTGTGTTTCCTTGGGTTGGTGATGTCATTTCCTGTGGTGTCATCATTTTCTATGATGTCATTTCCTGTTTTTCTTAGGAGGTAGTAAATGGGATCCAAGTCAATGTGTTTGTTGATAGCATTCCAGTTGGAATGTCATGCTTCTAGGAATTCTTGTGCGTGTCTTCTGTTTGGCTTGTCCTAGGCTGGATGTGTTGTCCCAGTCAAAGTGGTGTTCTTCCTCATCCATATGGAAGGATACAAATGAGAGTAGGTCATGGTGACGAAACATCTGAAAACAAACCTTCCAGCTCAGTGAGCAAACCTACATCCATGTTCTATCCTATTCATTCACTGCTGGTGATTCTGAGAATGACTACAATGGGTAAACTATTGCTAAGAACTATTCAGCTCAATCTTCAAGAAGCAATGGTGCCACTTAAACGGAGTAAATATTCCTCATGGTTGGCAATTCACCTAGTGCCATTTATCTGTGCCCAGACTAGCAATGGCAGTGATTTGGAAAGGAGATGTTGTTTTCATTATCTTTACCACCAGAACATTTACTAAAAGACTGGGAAGAGCTCTGTATAATATTCCTTTGGAGAAGCCCTGTCATATTAAGTGCTTGCCAGCCATGTAAGTGGCTTCTTATCAAGATCTTGGGCTTCAGGATAAAAATTCACCCTCCAGCCTCCAACTCAGCTTAGTGCTATCATCCCAGTAAGGCCAACAGTATTCAATTGCAGGCAGTGCCAATAGGAGGGCTGGTGACTGACTACGTTGCAGGGCCCAGAATCAGAGAGGGATCCCAGACTATGTGTAAGTGAGAGCAGGATGGATCAATGGGAAAGAAGGGCTGTGGATGTAGGCAACAAGGGCAGGGTGGATGCTCTGCCAGTTGCCATTTGAATACTTCTGGCAGTGGAATGAGGCCATAAATGGGCATTATTGCCATTATGTGTCCTTATACAAGTCCATACCCAACAAGGGTGGCCTCCAGGCCCTGTAGTTCTTCCTCTCCAACAGACCCATCCAGTCTCCCTCCACCAATATCCTCCTCCGCCTCACCAAGCTGGTCCTCACCCTCAACAACTTTTCCTTTAACTCTTCCCATTTACTCCAAATCGAGAGGGTGGCCGTGGGCACCTGGACGGGCCCAGCTACGTCTATCTCTTTGTTGGCTATATTGAACAGTCCCCCTTCAGTACCTAAACAGGCACTGTGCCCCACCTCTTACACCGTTACAATGATGACTGCATCAGTGCAGCATCCTGCACCCAGGCTGAATTGAGCAATTCATCAACTTCCCCCACAACTTCCAGCCCGCCCTCAAATTCATTTGGTCCATATCGGACACCTCCCCCCACATTCTTGACCTCACCATTTCCATCTCTGACGATAGTCTCCAGACGGAAGTTTACGACATAACTACCTGAACTACACCTCCTCACACCCAGTATCCTGCATGAACTCCATTCCATTCTCCCAATTCCTTCACCTCCGCCGCACCTGCTCGGATGAGGACATATTCCACTTGCAAGTATCCCAGATGTCCACCTATTTTGGACAATGTGCTTTTCTTCCCTCTGTCATCCAGACAGCCCTTTGCTGCACCCCCTCCATTCCCCATTCTACTGCTTTAATACCCCCTCCCAACAGAATAAAGACAGAGACCCCTTGTCCTCACTTACCACTGCACCAGTATGCACATCCAACGCATCATCCTTAACCACTGCCACCAACTCCAACTACACCCCATCACCAACATCTCCCCCCCCCCCCCCCCCCCCCACACACCTCTATCTGCCTTCCACAAGGACCATTCCCTTTAACAGTCCTTGGTTTGCGCCACTCTCCCCACTGACCCCCCACCCCCACCACCTACGGGAGTGGAGGACTCAACATTGAGTTCTTCAATTTCAAATAACCTCCCTCCTCATCCTACAATTCCCTTCCTATCTCCTCGCCACCAACCGGATTCAGTCGTCCTATTGACCAACCAGGTCATACCCTCTACCTATCTTCACCTATCCCCTCCTCACCACCTTGCCCCTACTAAATCTTTATTTGCAGCTTCCCCCACACCTACCCCAGTCCTGAAGAAGGGTTACGCCCGAAATGTCAACTTCTCCACTTCCTGATGCTGCCTGGCTTGCTGTGCTCTTCCAGTCTCCTGCCTGTCTATTATGAGTCACCGCAGCCTGGACTTAATCAGGGCAGAGGCAAGAAAGTGACAGGTTCCCCAGTTACCTTCCCAGTTACCTTCATCCAAATTTGCCTCGAAGGACATTACATTCCAACCATTAACTTTGTTTTTGTTTTCACAGATACTACGTGACTTGATAAATATTTCCAGCTTCTTCTGTTTTAATTTCCTCCGATCTGTTAGATTTTAGGCACAATGGAGCTCATATGACAGGGCTAATGTATGACGACAGAGGCTAGACATAACACCAGAATATTCGATTAACATATTCCGTATCAGATTCTCTAAGGCACTGAGCTCGATTCCACACAGTCTGTTGAAGCTTTGCTCTCTTATCGCAAACAATTAGCGTTCCATTGAAAATGCCAAAATAAATGTCAGTGAAATAATTTTACTAAATAGGATCAGGATCAGAAAGCAGGCTGGGATGACTTTGGAATTTAAAACGTTAGATGACCTTTGATCAATAACCTGTGTATATTCATTTCTCTTAAATAGCAATTTCTTCATTTGTATCAACTGTCCTATTGTTAAATATTGATAACAGCCATTAGTATTGAATTTCGACATTTATTTCACCACATGCAAAATTACAGTCTTGAACCCTCATTGTCAATCAGTGAAGATGCAATTTCTTCAGAAAATGTTCTACTTCAGATAACTTCCTGCTGTATCATTGGTCTAGAATCGTTCTTTAAAGTATTTAGCTGGGATTATACTCTGTAACAAATGTCCTGTAAGCAAGAAGAACATGAGTTTGCTCCTTTGATTTCTCATACAGTGATGTTCTGATTTCAATTATGCATGCTTTTGTTGTTTGTTCGTGAGATGTGGATATTACTGAGTAGGTTAGCACTTATTACCTATCCTCTATTGCTCTTTCAAAGTGGAGAACTGCTTTCTTGAACCACTGCACTCTTTGGGGTGTAGGTACAGCCGCAAAGGATGAGTTTAAGGATTTTGACCCAGAAGCTATGAAGGGACTATGATGTAGGTCAAACTCAGGATGATATGTGCCTTATCAGCCCAAGCCTGACTATTGCCCAGTTTTGCTGAGTGTGAGGAGGGGCGTATGTGCTGAATATTGTCAAACACCTGTTGAAGGAGCAATGCTTGCCATCAGATCCCTTACCCTTAAGCTTTGAAATTAGCTCCATAAACCTTTCCACCTCCTCACCTCACTTTCCTCTTTTAAGCCATTCTTTAAAACGAATATCTTTGGCCAAGCTTTTGTTCATCTTCCCTTGTATCTCCTGATATCTTGTAGTGTCATATTTTGTTTTATAATGCCTTTTGCAAGGTACCATAAGAAGTTGTATTACCTCAAAGGCACTTTATAAATGTAAGTTGTTTTATACAATTTCCTTTTGTGGATAATGAATTGCATGACGGTGCTGCTCCTATAACAAGGTTAAATTGTCCTTGATTTTTTTTCAAGAGAGGTCATAAAGGCAGAGGTTCAGATTTGTCTGGATTAAGGACTTTGCTCATGGCTAACAGATACTGCCTAAGGCAATAATCAGGGAAAAGGGCTTTTAGGTTTCTTTTTTAAAACACTTATACAAAGAGTGGCCAGTTTTCCCAGTTCAGGGTTTTTTTCTAGTTTGGTTTTAGTGTTTTATCTAGGGACCCAGAGAAGCTGCCGGTCAAAGAGAGCTACAGTGAAAAAACGTTCCATGATTCAACAGATTCTGGTGGACTGTCTTTCTCTGACATCTCTCCTGTAAGAATCTGTGTTAGAATTTACCTTTTTGCCAAGGGGTGTGTTTATGGGTTGTTATAGCAATTTGGAATAAATCTTTGCTCACTTAAATCACGTGGGTTTGGTTTTCAAATCATTGTTATTCTAAATTCCATTCTATTTTGTTTGTGTTTCATTTGCTGGTCTGTAAATAAATTCTGTTTTGTTTAAAATGGAGTGGTTTGACCAGCTCCATCACTCCTGGAATATCCACCTTATACCTGCTTAAAACAATTAGAAAAGTTAGGGTCTGGGCTACCTTCTTGAAATGTTCTGGTGGGGGGGGTATGGCCTGGTCCATAACAGTTGAAACTTTCATTTTGAGATGATATTGCAAATCACTTATCCAAGTAAGTGAAATTGTGGAAAATACCCACAAGGTGGTATGAATCAATTTAAAAATGTAAAAGGGATAGATTTTGCGAGGTAAAATTACTAAGGGGTTATCAAACAAAGATAGAAAGAAGTGTCATAGAGTCATAGAGATGTATAGCATGGAAACAGACCCTTCGGTCCAACCCGTCCATGCCAACCAGATATCCCAACCCAATTTAGTTCCACCTGCCAGCACCCGGCCCATATTCTTCCAAACCCTTCCTATTCATATACCCATCCAAATGCCTTTTAAATGTTGCAATTGTACCAGCCTCCATGACTTCCTCCGGCAGCTCATTCCATACACGTACCGCCCTCTGTGTGAAACATTTGTCCCTTAGGTCTCTTTTATATCTTTCCCTTCTCACCCTAAACCTATGCCCTCTAGTTCTGGATTCCCTGACCCCAGGGAAAAGACTTTGTCTATTTACCCTATCCATGCCCCTCATAATTTTGTAAACCTCTATAAGGTCATCAGTGGTGAAGATTAAGAGAATATCTACTAACACCAGCCGTCCAATGATAAAGTAACAGGTTCAAGAGTTGGATAACCCTCGTCTTCCTGTCCCTACTTTAAAAAAATACTTTTTATTTTTCATTATTTTTGATTGTGATCTGAAATAGGAAAATAACATTTAAAAAAAACAAGGATTGTGGACGGGATTGCTACACTTTTAAAAAGAAAATAGCTAGCACTTTTTCCAAGCACTGTTCACACTGCTGCTTGTTCGATCAGGGCATGTTTAGTTGCAGACAAGCTGGAATCAGAGCGTGAGTACAAAATAAGATTCCGCCAGCAACACGGAGCTGATTCGTCGGTGGAGTATTGATTAGTTGTGGATGACAATGGCCTTCTGCCTGCCAACAATGATGTGATTGGTTCTTAGGGAGCTGATTAGCTTGTGCGGTTGAATGATTAGGCAAAAGCCTTTGGACCTCTGGAAAGGAAGTTGCTGTTCTCTCCATAGTTATACGAATCCAAAGAATGAAGATAACTAATTTATTTTCCCTCACGAGTTGCTGCAGGCTATTACTTTTAATCAATAAGTCAAAGACATTGCAAGTTGTGAATCAATCACACTGTGCCTCTTGATTCAGTTGAAATTACCTGAAGAGAGAGAGGGGTCGATGAACAGCAAGTCCTGACAAGCCGAAAGGATCATCTCATGAATCTGCGATGGACCAGACGAGACCCCACCCCCTCAAAATATTTTAAGAAGGTAGCCTAGACCCTAACATTTTCTTAATTTAAAGGCAAATATAAAGCACTGTCTTCTAGTTGCAATCCGACTGGTCAAACTACTTCACGTTAAACAAAACACAATTTATTCAAACACTATAGTTAAAATACAACAATAGAAGAGGACTTGAATACCTCAAATCTATTAGAGTCATAGAGATGTACAGCATGGAAACAGACCCTTCGGTCCAACCTGTCCATGCCGAACAGATATCCCAACCCAATCTAGACCCACCTGCCAACACCCGGCCCACATCCCTCCGAACCCTTCCTATTCATACACCCATCCAAATGCCTCTTAAATGTTGCAATTGTACCAGCCTCCACCACATCCTCTGGCAGCTCATTCCATACATGTATCACTCTCTGCGTGAAAAAGTTGCCCCTTAGGTCTCTTTCATATCATTCCCCTCTCACCCTAAACCTATGCCCTCCAGTTCTGGACTCCCCGACCCCAGGGAAAAGACTTTGCCTATTTATCCTATCCATGCTCCTCATAATTTTGTAAACCTCTATAAGGTCACCCCTCAGCCTCCGACGCTCCAGAGAAAACAGCCCCAGCCTGTTCAGCCTCTCCCTGTAGCTCAAATCCTCCAATCCTGGCAACATTCTTGTAAATCTTTTCTGAAACCTTTCAAGTTTCACAACATCTTTCCGATAGGAAGGAGACCAGAATTGCAAGCAATATTCCAACAGTGGCCTAACCAATGTCCTGTACAGCCACAACATGACCTCCAAACTCCTGTACTCAATACTCTGACCAATAAAGGACAGCATACCAAACGCCTTCTTCACTATCCTATCTACCTGCGACTCCACTTTCAAGGAGCTATGAACCTGCACTCCAAGGTCTCTTTGTTCAGCAACACTCCCCAGGGCCTTACCATTAAGTGTATCAGTCCTGCTAAGATTTGCTTTCCCAAAATGCAGCACCTCGCATTTATCTGAATTAAACTCCATCTGCCATTTCTCATCCCATTGGCCCATCTGGTCAAGATCCTGTTGTAATCTGAGGTAACCCTCTTCGCTGTCCACTACACCTGCAATTTTGGTGTCATCTGCAAACTTACTAACTGTACCTCTTATGCTCGCATCCAAATCATTTATATAAATGACAAAAAGTAGAGGGCCCAGCACCGATCCTTGTGGCACTCCACTGGTCACAGGCCTCCAGTCTGAAAAACAACCCTCCACCACCACCATCTGTCTTCTACCTTTGAGCCAGTTCTGTATCCAAATGGCTAGTTCTCCCTATATTCCATGAGATCTCATCTTGCTAATCAGTCTCCCATGGGGAACCTTGTCGAACGCCTTACTGAAGTGCATATAGATCACATCTACTGCTCTGCCCTCATCAATCTTCTTTGTTACTTCATCAAAAAACTCAATCAAGTTTGTGAGACATGATTTCCCACGCACAAAGCCATGTTGACTATCCTGAATCAGTCCTTGCCTTTCCACATACATGTACATCCTGTCCCTCAGGATTCCCTCCAACAACTTGCCCACCACCGAGGTCAGGCTCACTGGTCTATAGTTCCCTGGCTTGTCCTTACCACCCTTCTTAAACAGTGGCACCACGTTTGCCAACCTCCAGTCTTCCGGCACCTCACCTGTGACTATCGCTGAAACGAATATCTCAGCAAGAGGCCCAGCAATCACTTAACCGAATAATAGATACAATAACTATTACTAATTAACTGTTCCAATATAGTAACATCCCATAAACACACCCCTTGGCAAAAAGGCAAATGCAGTAATCAGATTTTTGACATGCAACCCAGCAGCAGAGAGAGAGAAAAAATATCAAATGAAAGCTCAAAGAGAAACCAACCATGAGATATTTACTGCAAATTCCAACCCTGTTGAGACTCCAAAAGCAACTGCTTAAAACTAAACCGAAAAAAAATTAAAAACCTATAAATCCTGGTCTGTGAGAGCTGGACCACAATCTCTCAGGCTGTTTCTATTGTTCCAACTTAAGAAAAAAATACCCAAGGCTTCACAAGCTGTTTACTTTTACCAGCCTGCTCAGTACCTCTCATTCAATGTCTCTCTCAAAAGAAACCAAAATAAATACATGTCTTAAAGCCATAGCATCATCACAAACCCTGTGGACAGGGACCCATTGAACTGCGTTTCCAGTTTTTCCCTTCACATATAACACCAATGTTTTTGTGAATCTGCCTGCATATGTCTACAAGGGGGTATTTTATAAGAGGGTTACAGTTTTAGCTAACAAAGTTGTATGTCAACAGTTCATAAATATTTACATGTAGCTAGAGTCTATTTACATATACTAAATAGTAATTCTAGCTTAGTACTGTTATCCTTTACTGGAAGCGCTAGAAACTGAGTCCCACTTTTCTCAGAGTGGTCGTAAAAGTTGAATATTTTGTCGAGAAGTGCACAGAATTCTCCAATTTGCCTGATTTTCAGATTCAAGTTGGCTGAAGCACAGACCAGGTTTCTGTATTTGGCAAGAATTACTATTTCTTACAAATGGGCAAACATTGGCTACAGGTAAATTATTATAAAGATATAATTCAAGTAGTTAGACCTCTCATCCCCATCTATATTCCCCCTCACATACACAGATAGACACAGGCAGTAAAAGAAAACATGAGTGTCACAGACAAAGGGAAAACTGGGAAATTAGTTCTGTTCATCAGATCTGCTCAGACAGCTCTTGTGCTGATTAGAATACTATTTCTCAGTCTTTTTTCTCCAGATGTTTTCAATGGTCTGCAAGAGACTGGCTCCCATTTATAAAAGGTCTCTTTAAAATCACAGCATGCAGCAACTGTTGAAGGATAAACAAACTGATACTCTTCTGTCTTAAAATGGCTATTACTGCAGAGAACGGAGAGATGTTAAGCTGATGTAGGTCTGATGGCTGCTTCCTTTCCTGCTCATAGCCCCAAACTCTTCATCTACCTGAGAACCAGTCACATACTTGTTGGCAAGCAGAAGGCTTTTGTCATCCATAACCGGTCATTAGTGCACAGACCAGTCAGCAACTTGTTGCTGGCTGAATCCCCATTTGTACACACCTTTGACTCCATCTTATCTGCAAACTACACTCCAAACTACTGCTCGATCCAGCAGCTTACAACGAGTGTCATCTTTCTTGTTTTTTTTTAAATCGCAGTAATCCTTCAGCAATCCTTGATTTAAAAACAGTTTGTTTCTCAATTTAGTCCACAATTAAAAATATGTAAAAATAAAAAAGACACGATCCATATTTTACAGAGACCTGGTCTGTGCTCTTTGTCAATTCAGATCCAAAAGACTGATAAATTTGGAAATTTTGAGAAATGTTATAAAATCTTTGATTTTGGTGATGCTTCCAAGGCCAACAGGAATTGGTTTTCAATGTGCTCCCCCAGTGAAGCATTGCTCTCCATTAGAATTTGACCTTTTTGAATCAAAGCCAAATATGCTGTCTGAAGCTTGATTTTTAAATTATCACATCAAATTTGGACAGAACGCAAGCTCAATTCATTCAGCTTCACAATAGCTCCAGTATAATTGAATATCAAATTGAAGTTTAAAGCTTTCATGACCATTCTAGACCAATTAGAAGTTTCACAGACAGCCAACAAGTCCGTTAAAGTGTTCAATGTCAATATTAGCTGTATGATGCCAGTGAAATGTTATCGTTTTCAATTTCCAAATGGCGTCATAATTCCCAACAGCGTCTGCACAACAGAAGAAGGCACAGATCTTGCACTCACAATCCGTTCTCACTCCTGTACACAAAATATGTCATCTTTTCAGGTACTAGTGAGGTTGTGAAAGAGGCTTTTCCTGTGGTAGGTTCAATGCACCAAACAATAAATCAAACACTGAAAGGGTCAGACAGGCGGTGCAGGCTTGGAGGGCTGAATGGCCTGCTCCTGTGTTGTATCGTTATTTGTATCACCTCTACATATGGGAGAACCCCAACTTGTGACTCAGCAAAATGGAAAAATCACTGGCCACATCAAAGGGTTTCCTTGGAAACCTGCAGAGGCAAAATCAAAGCATCCAAAAGAGCATAGAAACCTCCAAACAGACAAACTACCCAATTCCCCCCCTGTATAATTTGCACTGCACATCATTGAATCAGCTGATTGTGCATTGACCTTACTAGCCATCTCAGAATTTATTGAACCAGAGTGGAAATAAGTCATCCTCGCTCCTGAGGGTCTGACTAAGAGAAGAAAAGGAATATCAAACTGTGGCTCATGATAACAAAACCAAGAACTGTGGAAACTAGTGTTCTGAACCCCACATAAACAGAAATTGCTGGAGAAACCTCAGCGGATCTGACAAGATCTGTGGTGAGAGAAAAACTGAGTTAATGTTTCAGGTCCAGTGACCCCTCATATAGCTCATAATATGGGTAGCACAGTGGCTTAGTGGTTAGCACTGCTGCCTCACAATGCCAGGGACTTGGGTTCGATTCCATTCTTGGGTGACTGACTGTGTGGAGTTTGTACATTCTCCACGTGTCTCCGTGGGTTTCCTCCATGTACTCAGGTTTCCTCCCACAATCCAAAGATGTGCAGGTTAGGTGAATTGGCCATGCTAAATTGTTCATAGTGGTCAGGGACATGTAGGTTAAGTGCTTTAGTCCGGGGAAATGCAATGAAATAAGTTAGGGGAATGGGTCTGGGAGGGGTACTCTTCAGAGGGTTGGTGTGGACGTTTTGGGCCAATTGGCCTCTTTTCATTCTGTAAGGATTCTATAATTATAGTTGAGTGGTCAGCTGAGATGGTGACATTGTGGATAGGGCCAATTGGTTGCCCTTTCACTTGTTTTTTTGTTCACACTGCCTTGCCAAACCTTCACTATTGTTAAACATAAAGGGATATTTGGCTGCCAGAGCTTCATATTGGTGTTGAAAGATTATATGCACAAAGATACACATTGCCACAACAAAGGTGGTGAACAGGCCACTATACAACAGAGTCCACCCTTTTCTTTATATGCCTGATTCCTATCTTCCTGGCCCAGTACACCCTTAAGCAAGGACAATATTCAAACCAATACTTGCTATTTGCCAAACAGCCAGATGCACAGATTTTTTTTTTGAATGACTGCTCTTGGCACCAAGTTGAATGCAGTGGCACTGTTAATTAGAACACTGGGCCTGAGGTTAATGTGCACCATTCACGGCTACCATCTGATCAGTCCCTAGTTCCTCATTGCAGGAATTCTAAATTGCAACATTCTGCTGCAGACTCTTATGGTGTGTTCATGGCAGATTTTATGTGATTATAAATTATTTAAATGTATTTGAAAGGATTACTGATCATTCCTGTAATCTGGCAGTCGTTCCATCATTCAATATTCATAACGTAACATCTAACGAAGCTGAAAAATAGTTTAAATAACATAAGCCTTCACCTTGTTGCTCCTTCACATGAGAAAACATCTTGAGCTATTTATCATTCGTTCCTTTTTATTTCTTTTGTGCGGGGAACAATGAGTTTTTCTGTAAATTAACACATTAGTATCGAGGGCAAAGTCATGGCTCAGAAGAAAGCAATGAGAATTGGTTGACTAGTTATCATTTTATAAGACCTTTCACATATTAAAACACCTCAAAGTGCATTACAGAAGCAATATAAGCCAAAACATAAAAAAAAGCCACACAATGACATCAAGAATCAATTCATCTATTGCTTGGTCTCTGGCTGCAGCTCTCTTTCAGATTTCTGGCATCTGAAGCAATCTGGAACTGCCCTGGAGTGGCTATTATTCCATGGAGTTCCTAACTCTCCTGCTGCAGTCCAGCTCTTTCCAGATATCGAATGCTTTTCTTATCATTGTAGATTCTGCCTTGTTTCTTTTGTAGTGCTTTTGAATGTTCAGCTTTTCCAGCTGCTGAGTGTTTGCACGAGCATGTTTCTCAAAGCTGTGCCAGAAGACATCCTCCGACATGCCCTGCTGTCAGAAAGTGACATGCAGCAGCTAAATGGGATCAGCACTGCTGCACACCATGTTCCATAAGAGAGCCCATACCTAATGCTCTCCATGGAGTCAGGTTTGTTGCCACCATCTTTTAGGGCAGGGACCACAGGATCTGCTTGGTCTGAAGTGATAGAGAAAAACCTCTTAGAGTCATAAAGATGTACAGCACAGAAACACATCCTTTGGTCCAACACGTCCACGCTTACCAAATATCTTAAATTAATCTAGTCCCATTTGCCAACATATGGCCCATTTCCTTCTAAACCCTTTCTATTCATATACTCATCCAGATGTTGTAATTGAAGCAGCCTCCACCACTTCCTCTGGCAGCACATTTCATATGTGCACCACCTACTCTGTGTGAAAACGTCTCCCCTCCGGTCCCTTTTAAATCTTCCCCCTTTCACCTTAAACCTATGCCCTCTAGTTTTGGACTTCACTTGACTAATGAGAAAGGTGCTTGTCTTAAACAAGAGAGTGGTTTGTGTATGGAATGTACTTCCAGAAGAAGTGGTGGATGTTTATAATGTTTAAAAGACATTTAGATAAATATGTGAATAGGAAATGTTTTGAGGAAATGTTTGGAGGGATATGGGCCAGGAGCAGGCAGGTGGGATTATATTTATTGGACAGAAGGGTTTATTTCTGTGCTGTATGACTCTATAAGATATTATTTGCTGTATGTTAGCTATTAAATACAGCTTAAACAGATAGACATTGTTACAGAGATTATAAGGAGGACTTGAATGGTAAATCTTACTCCTTTAACATCCTAAGCTGTTCTCCCACCACATCCATGTGATATTATGGTGAATGGTGTTTAAGGAACTCCTCAGTGATAAATCCTTTCGAACTTTGTTATGGACTAGACCAAATCCCCTTCAAATATATCAAAGAGATAGCCTTGACTTTAACATTTGTCTTATTTAAAGGAAAGTGTAAGATGCTGTGTTCCAGATGTAATTTGATTGATTACACTTCTCAGCTTTAAAAACAGAATTTATTCTTACCCAACAGTTAAAAACAAAAGAAAGAAGAATTGGTAGAACTTCAACTCTATTGGATGCTTAACAGAATAATAGATTATTTAATAAATAAGCAACTGTTCCAATATAGTTATATTCCATACACACATCCTTAGCAAAGACAAAGTCAGTGAAACTGATTGTCTTACATGCAGTGCTGACAGCAGAGAGAGAACCCCAAGCTTTTAGCTGGAGCAGTGAAACATATAGCAGCTTCCACAACTAGCTGCAAAACCCCAGCAACTACTGAAAGCTGACCTAAAACCTTGGTTCTGTGGGAGTCTGACTCCACCCATTCAGGCTGCTTCTATTATTCCAACTTTAAAAAACAACCGAAGCCTCAAAAGTTGTTTACATTATTGACTTGGAAGAGACAGCTTGGGATCTATGGCTCAAAACCTCTTTTAAAAAAAAAGACAAAATACACTTCTTAAAGCCATTGTATTGTCACACCTTACACCCTTACACACAATACCCATCAAATGTCCAAAGTAGTAAATAAAAAGTTGGCTCCTGTTGTCTCTGAGGAATAGAACCATTAAAATCCCTGACCTCCGCTAGACATTGAGTGGTTATATTTAAAAGGAGAAGCTTACATTTACCTTCCATTGGGCAGAAGATTTAGAAGTTTGAATACATTTATGAACAGATTCAAGAATAACTTCCCTGTTATCAGATTTCTGAATGGACCTCTCAAATGTTAATTCTAAGTCTTCTTGATCACCTTCACTGTGGCTGTAACACTGTATTCTGCACTCAGTTCTGCTACTCTTGCACTTTGTATGGTATGATCTGCCTGTAGAGCACACAAAACAACACTTTTCACCGTATCTCAGTACATGTGACAACAATAAATCAAACCAAATCAATCAAAGTACAATGCAGGCTGTATAATGCTTTGAGATATTCAAATGCAGAAAATTCACTATATACATGCAAGGTTTTTTTAATATAAAGAACCTTATGAAACATTGCAAACTAACTTACATTTTAGGCAAATTTGTTCATGCTTCTCTTAACTTGCTAGTGTTGGTGCATAAAGTCATATTCCTAGCATAAGAGCTATTTTAACCTAACATTAAATAAATAAAGACATGGTTCAACTTTAAAGTCATAGTCATCCGTTTAGATGAGGTATTGGTTGGGTCAGAGTTAAGATTGCTGTGTGCAGTTTTGTTCACTTTATAGAAAGGACATCATTGCCATTGATTGCATGCATCATGCATATTCACCAGAACTAAATCAGAGAAGCTAACATGATGAGGAGATCCTTGGACAGTTTCCACTAAAACAAAGGAAGTTAAGATAATATTTGAAGAAATTTTCAAAATGAAGGATTTGCCCAAATTAATAAAAGACAAACAAAAACAGAAATTGCTGGAGAAACTCAAAGGTCTGGCAGCATCAGTGGAGACAAAGCAGAGTTAATGTTTTGGGTCCAGTTCTAAAGTAGGACCTTTGACTCTGCTTTCTCTCCAAAGATGCTGTCAGACCTTCTGAGATTCTCCAGCAATTTCTGTTTTTCTTTCAGATCCACAGCTCTTTTCTTTTAAATAAAATACAATTTCAATTTGGAAAATCAATGGACATAAGTTTAAACTTGTCATTAAGAAGGGAAGAGGTGAGGAGATATGTTGTTGCTCAGCGGGTTATTTAAATGAGGGCTACATTACCAACATGTAGAGTTTGAGGCTGAGACCATTGTGTATGCAAGGGAACGTGGTCAAAATTGAAACGACACCAGGTTATAGTCCAACAGGTTTATTTGAAATTGCAAGCTTTCAGAGCTCAATTCCCTAACAGGTGTGGAATGACCTGCTGCTGTTTAATTTTTGACCTTGTCCACCTCAATTCAATTCGAGCGTCTCCATATCAATGAAACATGAGCAGAATATTTCGCAGAGATGGTCACAGGAAATTAGTGGAATTTGACTGGATCTGAATTGCACTAGCAAAACCTGTCACAGACACAGTGAGTCTTAAAAGGTTTCCACCTGTGCAGTACATCCAAATGGCTGTTATTTAGGCTATTTTGATGGGAAACATTTTGAGGCTGAGTGAACTAGCTTTTTGAAGCTATTTGTGAGCTTTTTAAAATTCTGCAGGTTAATTTAAGGACAGTACCTCAAACAGTGCAGCAGCCTCTGGGATCTACACTGAAGGGTTTAATAACCATTATCGACAAATCCCGTATGTTTTGGCAATCTGTTATATTAAACCTGATGAAGGAGCGTCGCTCTGAAAGCTAGTGTGCTTCCAATTAAATCTGTTGGACTATAACCAGGTGTTGTGTGATTTTTAACTTTGTCCACCCCAGTCCAACAGCGGCATCTCCGAATCCTGATTTTAAGAGTTATGCTGTGTGCCTCCTCATCATGGGCTGGTTGCAATGCACTTTAATGTCAATACTAAATTAAGGCATATGCAAATTTAAAGAGCAAAGTTTTGATTGTAAATATGACCATTCAGGTGGATAGAGTCATTGCCATTTCCTGTAATTTGGATTTGCTGATATTTCTGAAGCAACAGCAACATGAAGAAGATTGAATTTCATCTCCAAAACACGAGGCTTTTAGCTGCTGTATGACTCAGAAGCTTATGAGAATTGTTTTATCAGTTCAATAATATTCCGAAATACCACAACAAGAACTAATGTGCATTGTTTTCACTTATAAGTCAGAAGTGCTACCCAAATCATGATCAATAAACCGGTGATGGCACACATTCACATGTGGATAAGCTTTTCATCTTGGTCACAAAGACTGCTTCTATTGCTCCAACTTTAAGAAAAACAACCAAAACCTCACAAGCTGTATACATTATTGACGTGGAAAAGACAGCTGGTACCTATGGCTCAAAAGCTCTTTTCAAAGAAAAAGGACAAAATACTCTTCTTAAAGCCATTGCATTGTCACACCTTACACCCTTATACACAATACCCTTCAAATGTTAAAAGCACCAAGAAAAAGGTGGCTCCTTGTTGTCTCTGAGGATAGGAACATTTAAATCCCTGACCTCTGCTAGTCATTTAGAGGTTATGTTTGAAAGGAGAAGCTTGCATTTACCTTCTATTGGGCAGAGGATTTAGAAGTTTGAATACATTTATGAACAGATTCAAGAATAGCTTCTTCTCCGCTATTATCAGACTTTTGAATGGACCTGTCAAATATTAATTCTGAGCTCTCTCTCTCTCTGCACCTTTTCTGAGGCTGTGACACTGCATTCTGCATCTATTCTGCCATTCTGATGCACTTTGTATGGTATGTACCTGTAGATCAAGCTTTGCTGAAATGAAAACAGGAATTGCTGGTGAAACTCTGCCAGGATCTCTGGTTAAATAAAAACAGTTAACATTTTGAATTCAGTGACTCTTTCTCAGAGCTCGTTATCAAGCTTTGCTGCATTACCTGACAATAGCAAGGACAACGAGAGTAGGCATTATGGGAGATCTCAGTACTCCTGGAATAGGGAAAGGAATAATTAGCAAAAGCTCCTGATCACTATAGTTCTCAGTACCTATAAAACTCAATTACAGCTATAGAGTCATACAGCATAGAAACAGGCCCTTTAGTCCAGTTATTGTTTTCAGAAGAAAGCAGATATATTTTGATAAAGATGATTTGATTTTGATTTGATTTATTTCTGTCACATGTACCGAGGTACAGTGAAAAGTTTTATGTTACATGCTTTACAGGCAGATTGTATTATACAAGTGCATCAGGGTACAGAACAGAGTGAATGAATAAGTAAAAGTATTTGTAGTCTATTCAGTGACATTTCATATGGAGCATTGAAGCTGCAAGGTTTTAAATAATTTGTGTGACTGCTCCCTGCTTTTCACTGTCCAAAATGATTCAAATTAGATTGGCTTTATTTGAAGTTGTTGTGAGGTACAACAATGCTGCTTCACTAAGGAGGCTCATCTCCAGACTATTGCCTGTATTCTCCTGTCCTCGTTTTCCTGAGGTTAGGCTTCCGTTTGATTCTGCCACACTTATGAGTAACTGCAAGACCATACAGATGTCATCGTGCTGCTAAAACATAAAGACGAGAGTTGACCCAAAGTCTGAGATCTAAAGTGTGCTCAGTGTGCTGTCCAAGAGGAATTCTACAAATTACTGCTCCCTTTGGCCATTGTGTCTCTGAACTGGAGGGGAGCAAGGAGGTGAAATGATAGCAAAGGACATCAGGCATGGTGCCCAAATTTAAACACCTTTTGCAACTTTTACTGAAGCATTCTCATGCCTGATTGCTGGGTATGTAGTTTGGTCTCTGTGATGATACACTCATCAGAGCACCTTACTGAGGTTCAATGTTAAGAAATATGCAAGGTGAATGCCTGCGCGGACAAGATTCCAGAAAGCTGTTCATCTTGTGTAACTGCAGCCCAACAAATCCTGCGATCATTTGAAAATAGTTACAATGAAAATATTGATGTGGCAACTGAGCATTGGAATCTGGTGACGCAGAGAGGGGATTGTTTTCCACGTGGCTTGAGTGACATTATAAAATAGAAATTACTTTCACTGATATTACATCCTTTTCCTGCCAATTTTCCAGCTTGTTAAAATAACAGTTGAATCTTGCCAATAAAGAACACAGGAGCAAATTCGAGATGAACGCTTAAGGCTTATTTCCCAGTCATCAGCCATCCCTCTTTCTGTGTTCTTTGTCTTTTGACACCTCCTGATCCAATTCTCTGCTTTGAGATTGCCTTCAACCACTCCAGCATAAATAACCTCTGATTTGTCTGATAATTAAGAAAAAGGCATGCCTCATTGGAAATTTCAAGTCCTAATGAGCATTTGTGCTGCTTTCTTAGGAACAAGCCTTTGTTTCAGAACAATAATTTCAGAATATTCTTTTGTTGTCTTTTGAGCCACAGGCACCAATCAATAGGTGACAAGGTGTTGTGCTTTCCTGTGAGAAATCACATTGTGCTCCCAGAGCACTCTTGCAGAATTTATCTGCAGCAGTTAAAGGCCCCTGAGGTCCCCAGAGTAACATCCAGGGAGTATATCAAAGACCAAAGCTCTTAGTTTGAACAGATTGATGGGTGTTGAGGTTGCACTGATTTAACAGCCCTGCAGGTTGACAGCAGCTCTCTGCTGTGGTAATCACAGAGCCTAAGCCAAATCTCTCATCTTCTCAGAGAAAAAAACACTTGACTTTAAAAAAGCATTATTCCAATAATACTTAAAGGAACATTTGCTAGCACATGGATGCTTGGAATTTTCTAACACCATTGTAAGATGACGTTGTAAATCTACACCCCTTGAATTATCCACTGTGATTTATTTATACAATTTTATACATTGAAAACAGAAAAAGAATTTACTGTTACGAATGTAACATACACCATGTCTCCCATGAAAACCTGGAGCATGAGGAACTGAAAGCTGGTACAAACAGGTGTCTTGACTGCATTAAATATTAACCTGCTCACTGACGGTCAGTTTGAGTATCCCTTAGCATTATGCAGTTCCTGACCTTGTTATAGACCCACTTCAAACATGGACAAAAGAGATGAGATAATAGTGATGTCCCTGATATCAAGGCAACATTACATCAAGTATTTCAGGAGGGAGCAATAACAAATCTAAAATCAATGGGAATTCGGACGACAAATCTCCATTGATTGATGTCATGCCCAGCACAAAGTTGGGGTTTGTGGTTGTTGAGGTTACATCATCTCAGCTCCAAGACATCTCTGCAGGAGTTCCTCAAAGTGGTGTCCTCTGCTCAACTATTTTCAGTAGCTTCATCAATAACCTTCCTTCTGTCAAAAGGCCAAGAGGAAATCATTCTTAACTCTTCAGACACTGAAGCATCTCATGTTCATGCGCAACAAGACCTGGACAATATTCAGCCTTGAGTGGTAAGTAACATTTGCATTATATAAGTGCCAGACGAAAGTGAGGACTGCAGATGCTGGAGATCAGAGTCAAGATTAGGGTGGTGCTGGAAAAACACAGCAGGTCAGGCAGCATCCGAGGAGCAGGAAAATTGATGTTTCGGGCAAAAGCCCTTCGTCAGGAGTGAGGCTCATTCCTGATGAAGGGCTTTTGCCTGAACGTCGATTTTCCTGCTCCTCGAATGCTGCCTGACCTGCTGTGTTTTTCCAGCACCTCCCTAACCTTGACTACATAAGTGCCAGGCAATGACAATTTCAAACAAACGAAAATCTGATCATTGACCCTTGACTTTCAAGCATTATCATCACTGAATCCTACATTGTCAACATCATTACCATTGACCAGAAACTGAACTGGACCAGCTGCATAAATACTGTGGCTCCAAGAGCAGGTCAGAGGCTAGAAATTCACCTTCCTTCACCACTGATGTACGGTGGTAGCAGTGTGTGCCATCTACAAGATACACTGCAATAACTCATCCGACTTCCTCTGGTGGTACTTTTCAAATATCCAGTACTGAGTAGGAAGGATGCCGGGATAAATCTAAGATTAATAAAACCACCTCCAAACAATATTCTATTATCAGAAGTATTAGCAAGAACACTTTGATAGGCAATAGTTCACCCAAGAGGCTACATTGCTGTAGTAATGCGGTGGAAATCAACAGTTTCTCTAGCACCATTTGTTATAATAATGGCAGTCAGGATTTGAGAAGTTGCTAAGTTTCCAAAAGAGTTCAATCAACTTCGTTTTTTATTGTCATTGATATCAGTGCTTAAACAATTACTTAGATTCTGATAACTGTAATTTATGCCCATCTTGGATCATCTGTTCAAGTCCATATATAGAGTTTGGTTACACAATCTATCTAATACTCCAATGTGGTGCCATTAGATTTCTACATTATTGGAATTTCAGGGTTTTTTCAAAAATTAATTCATGGGACACAGTCATCACTGGCCAGGCCAGTATTTATAGTTAACCTCTAATTGCCCAGAGGGCAGTTGACAGTCAACCACATTGCTGTGGGTATGGAGACAAATGTAGACCAGACTGGGTAAGGAGGACAGATTCCCTGCCCTAATGGACTTGAGTGAACTAGATGGCTTTTTCCGACAACCACTTTTATGTCATCGTTAGACTCTTCATCCCAGATTTTTATTGAACTCAAATTCTACCGTCTGCCATAGCGGGAATTGAACCTCTGGATTAGTAATCTAGTGATAATACCACTAGGCCATCGTCTGCCCTAATTGAGGTGAGACAGTGCCTCAGTGAACGTCTATGGTTCCTTAGCACTATACCAGATTAGAACAATGTCCTGCAGCCAAATTGTTTTGCTTAATATTGCCACCAGAGAGGGTTAGCTGATCTGATGGTGCAATCTTGATCAGCACACTGAGTGCTATCTTTGTCTCCTTAATAACTCACTTTCAGGGCAAAAGTGAGTCCTCACCATTGTCACAAAATTGTTGCCAGCCTCCATGAAGACTGTGAAGGGCACTGATGCATCAACCTTTGCGATAAAATAAATATATTGGGTAACACAAATGTTTGATAAAGTCAAAGGGTAGATTCAATAAACTTGAAAACAGCAGATCAAATCTATGGTTATTTTCTGCAACATACAAAACTCAAGTGAAAAATCAGAATGGGTGTCGCTCAATGAGTCCATGGTAAATACAGGGTTACAGGGATAAGGTAGGGGGCTCTTTGGAGGGTCAGAGCAGACTTGATGGGTCAAATGGCCTCTATCTGCACTGTATGGATGATATGATTCTTTATGATTCTAAATGGGTGGAAATTTAAGGTGAGTCTTCATCTATTTTTCTCATCGGTTATGTCTACTTCTTCCTATCAATCAGGTATAATTAACATGGGAATTTATCCTGTTAATTCTATTGGAGTTGACAGTAATTTTAATAAAGTTTATGAATAACATATGTTTTCTGAGTATTAAAGTTGGTAAGATTCACACTATCCAACCAGAGCGTAATGGGAGATCCAGAATAGGCCAAGGATTAGCTTATGCAGAGCCCTGCAAGATTTCTTGGTGGAAGAGTCTTCAAGGAGGCACTTAAAGGAGGACTTCGGCCCAGGCAGAGGAACGGCTAGCCATGAATACACCAGGGAGATCAGAATCAGGAGAATGGAGAATTGGGCTAGATTGGGCTGGATTGGGCTTGTGCTCAAGAGATGGACAGAGACAAGACCATGAAGACAAGGTATAAAGAGCATTAAAAAAATTTAAGTTCAGAATTTTAAATCTGATCTTGAAGGATATACTAAGCCGTACAATCAAACAAAAATATATTGTGTATGGTTTGTTAAACTGTGTGTGTGATTGGCAATTCCTCTTGAATTTAGCTGAATTCAACAAAGTCCATCAATCACAATTAGTCCACCATTTATCATCATTGAAATGGTTAGCGGTTTATCAGGGCAGAAAGCTATGCGTGATTTGCAGAGAAGTTCAGGCCGCTGCTAAATAAGCTGTGACTGTTTTCAGACTGCTCTAAAGCTCCAATTGGCACCTTAAAATGACTCTGCATCATTATATGTTCTCCCCTCATTACCCTCAATCAAGCTCCTAATGGAATTGTCATCCATACCATTATAACTGACAGGGCTTCTTTGCTTTCAAGACTAGTGCATGTTCACAATTATCTTTAATGGTATAAGTTACTTCTGGTGTACCTCTTTAAATTCTATCGTTATACTTAATGAAATTATTACAGGGCCCTGAACTTTATGTGCTCCTGTGTCAGCTTTAGACCAACTGGAGTTAGTCTGGGGCTATTCGTAATTACAATATAATAAGATCACAATAAATTGACCCAGTTACAGTTTAAAACAAAGCCTGTAAGTATGCTGAAGGAACAGATGTAGGCTTAGTTATTTAAATGTCGAATTTGTTAAGCCCAGCAGGATAGAGTTGGCGTTATTGACCTAGTGAGGGAGGGGAGGAGGGGAATATCAGCCAAAGTTAGGGGTCGTGTGGCTGGAACAACAGAAGAGAAGTACTGTATTTGCAAATGATGAGGAAAGAAGGGGTGAAATGAGCGATAATGAACAGGAGAAGAAAGAAGTGAATGCAGAAGACAGTGAAGCCAATGTGCAGGAAATGGATAATAATAAATGGAGAACAAAAGACAAGAAGCAGAAAGCCAGAAACTGAAAGCAAAGTTTTCGAAGGAGAAGGAGATGGTTTTGTAATTCACTGGAATGGAATAAGGAAGGAGATTGTTGATATTGCCTGAGGAATAGCAAATAACGTCAGTGTTATATCAAATTAAACCCAAAAAGGTTCAAAATGATGATTAATGATATTTCCAATATGTCGTAATATTTACAACAAAATGTAATGTGCTGGGATATTGAAAGCCTCAGTGGAATGATGTAATCAGTAAATAATGATTAGTCTTAAGCAGATCCAAGCTTGAGTAGTTAATTGGAACTATTGATTTATTACTACAACTGGTAGCGAAATAGAATTTTTAAATTATGCTTTCTAACAGGAAAAACAACATTGTTACAGGTCTAAGTTAAAAATCACCCAACACCAGGTTATAGTCCAACAGGTTTAATTGGAAGCACACTAGCTTTCGGAGCGACGCTCCTTCATCAGGTGATTGTGGAGGGCTCGATCGTAACACAGAATTTATAGTAAAAATTTGCAGTGTGATGTAACTGAAATTATACATTGAAAGATTGATTGTCTGTTAAGCCTTTCATTTGTTAGAATACAGTGAAACTATCCCTGTATTCTAACAGATGAAAGGCTTAACAGACAAACAATTTTTCAATGTATAATTTCAGTTACATCACACAACAAATTTTTGCTATAAATTCTGTGTTACGATCAAGGCCTCCATAATCACCTGATGAAGGAGCGTCGCTCCGAAAGCTAGTGTGCTTCCAATTAAACCTGTTGGACTATAACCTGGTGTTGTGTGATTTTTAACTTTGTACACCCCAGTCCAACACTGGCACCTCCAAATCATTGTTACAGATCATTTACATGACAGCGTCCTTATGGAGTGAACCATAGGTTAGTGCAGCACATGAGGAGGCCAATCAGCACATCAAATCTATACTGACTCTTTCAAACTGAAATCTGGTTCATCCCACTCTACCACCCACTTCCCCAAGACCAGTTTATTCTGTTCCCTTTTGTACATCCCTACTGTATCTGTGAGTACTGAAAGAGGAATAATACTCTGGGGAAGATCTGTTGGCAAAGTTCTCATCTGAAACATGTTTGGCTTTTCAACTGAGGAAGCATTTGGATGGTGGCTCTTCCTCTCCAAGTCTTCCCACCAAGAACAAAGTCTCCTGCCAGTTACACCAATCACCACTGGTATTTAAAAAAAATACATTTGCATTGCATTGCCATTTTTTGGTTGGTCTTTCATTGGATATAGGTGAGCAAGGCCAGCATTTATTGCCCAACCTGAATTGCCCTGGAGATATTTACCTAATCAATCTTTTCAATAATGCTATTACACACCAGCTTGAGGAGGGAGGACCTGCACACAGGCCTCCTGGTCTAGAGATAGGGACACTACCAACATAGCAAGAGAGCCCCCTCTATTAATTGCTCTTGAAATTGTCAGGTCATTTTAGAGGGCAGTGGAAAATCAACCACATTGTTGCAGATCTAGAATCCCATTGGTGATCTAGAATCCCATTGGTGATCTAGAATCCCATTGGTGATCTAGAAGGCCATTGGTGATCTAGAAGGCCATTGGTGAACTAGATGGCTCCCCTCCTTACAACAATCAACCAAAGTTTAATCTCACTAGTAATTAGAATTCCAATTTAATTCACTGAATTTAAATGGTGCAACCAGCCATCGTGTTGGGATTTGTACCCATATCCTCAAACGGCATACAAATTACCTATGATGGCCCCCCTGGCCTGGTGGGTTAAAGAGCCTGTTAAATGTATTTTTAAGGTGAGAGGAGAAAGATTTAAAAAGGACATGAGGGGCAATGTTTTTATACAGAGAGTGGTTAGTCTGTGGAATGAACTGCCAGAAGAAATGGTGAATGCAGGTACAATTACAACATTTAAAAGATATTTGGATAAGTACATGTATAGGAAAGGTTTGGGGGGATATGGGCCTAATGCAGGAAAGTGAACTCTCCTTGGCTGTGGTCTCGAAGGGTCATAGTGAGGCAGGCAGTCTGGGGCTGGAGGCTCAAGTGAGGAGATTCCTGAGGGGCTTGTATGTGACTCCTCCTCTGGCTGGGGGCATCCTGCAATCGCCCTGTCTCCTAGTGAGGAAGGGGCACCTGGAGTGTGTGGCCCTGCGGCCAGCTCTTCTGTCCTGAGGGACCAATGTCTGGAGCGGCGGAGTGCAGGTGTGTGCTCCTCTCCAGCAGATCCTGAGGGTGCTAGGACTGGCCCTCCAAAACAGCTGCCAACCTGTCCATGGAGACAGCCAGTCACATGACTTGCTTCAGCTTCTGGACAATGAAGTCGGTTGGGCCCTACCTCCCAGCCTACTGCTCCTGCTCCTCCCTGTGCATGTGGGTGAAATCTCTGATTACTGACACCACGGGGTCCTCTCCTGCCTAAAACTGAGCGGGTGCCACGTCCCTGGCTGCCCTTTGGGTGTCAGCGGCCTGAGGAGTTTCTTCCTCGTCCAAATGTGGAGCTATCATTGTGAAGTGCTTCCTAGAATGCGCGATCCAACATTTTCCAACATAGACATTCCACACTGGCCTCATTAACTCCATATCATGCCCTACAGTGGCTCTCTGATCTAATACCAGTTCTGAATATCTGATTCTCCCATCTACCACAGCCAAAAATACTCAGTGTTTAGGGCCATATGTAAAAGGCTACTGCGCACCCAGTCTACTGCTGGCTGTCTGGAGTTGCTCTGGCTGATTAAAGATGTTCTCCCTGGACATGGCAGTTGGAGAGAAATGGGTACCTCACTTGACAGTCAGGTATCTTAGTGGGCAAGGTATACACATGAAGATTGGTGCATGTCCACGTGGATCAGCAGAGGAGGTCAAGACCACAGACCCTGCCAGCTTGATCAGAGCTTTCTACCTTCTTAGGGGCAGCACGGTGGCTTAATGGTTAGCACTGCTGCCTCACAGCACCAGGGACCCGAGTTCGATTCTAACGTCAGGCAACTGTCTGTGTGGAGTTTGCACAATCTCCCCATCTCTGTGTGTGTTTCCTCCAAGTGCTCCGGGTTAAGTGGAATGGCCATGCTAAATTGGCTCATAGTGTTTAGGGGTGTGTAGGTTAGGTGCATTAGTCAGGAGTAAATGCAGAGTAATAGGGTAGGGGAATGGGTCTGAATGGGTTACTCTTTGGAGGCTTGATATGGACCTGTTGGGCCAAATGGCCTGTTTTCACACTGTAGGAGTTCTACAATGTGGTCTCACCAAACTGTATCATAGCAATGTTTTGTTCAATATCTCTTGTAATAAAGGGTAGTATTCCATTTGTCTTCTTTCAACATTATTACACATCTACTTTGCAATGTGTGCATGTAACACTAATCAGGTTTCTAGGATTATACCAGGACTGTTCCATTTAATGCAGCACAGACCCACAGTAATCGACTGCTGGCTCATGCTGTGCCAGGAAAGACTACATGCCAGCTACATGGCAAACCAAGCAAGAATCTTAAATTGGTTAATAGTGTAATTATTAACACACTTGGGATTGTATAGTAAGTGCTGTCCATTATTAGAATCACACCTTACCTTGGACATTATAGGCAGAATCTTCCCAAGCCCTGAGCAATATGGCTATGGTGAGAACTTTTGAAAAATCAGGTGAGATACCAAGCATGGCCCTTTGTAACATTGAGTCCGACTTTAGATTTTCCAACTGTGTCCCTGACATCGAGGTGAGATTCTCACTTGTAAATTGAAAGAGATCTACTAATGGGGATTATCACAACTAGCACCCTCATTATTACTTAATTTCACCTCACTAATATGCACTTTCTGCCGATGGAAATACAAAACCGAGGATTTCTGCTATGAAGGTCCGAGTGGGTACTTGGTAACTCCAGCTTGCTGCATGTTCCATTGGCCCTTCATCTTGAGCACCCAGCAACAACATCTCAGACACAGCCCATGGGCAATGATGAAACAATTTCCCCCTGTCGATGGATGCTGACATTTGACCCCTGCCAGGTCTCCGCATCACCACAGTATATCTCCACTCCACCTACAGTACACCTCTGCTTTTCATGCTGGACTTTGGAGTGCATTGAGTACAAGATCAACAGCTTTGACAGTTTCTATTTTTAGCAATATTCAAATGAGTGAGACTTGAATGACTCATTTCCATCGTTTATAGAAATCAGTCGAAGGGGGTAGTTCATCACCAGTGAGTCACGTCATGAAGTTATTGCACTCTGTCTGTCGAAAAGCCATTGGAATAGAAGCTGTATCTTTCTATTCTCTTTAAAAGGAATTCTCAGGAACACATTTGAAAAGAAATGCAGCATTTGTCTTTTTCATGTTGGTAATGTGGTAGAAACATAAATATCCCAACAGAAGTTTTGATACATTTTCAGCAATGCATAAATAAATGTCATGGACCGGAGATTGAAAATGAAGTGGGGGTAAAATCTCACAATTGGACTTGGACAATAAATTCCAAGAGCAGACTGAGTTGGTGTGCACCTCCGTGGATCCAAATCCAGTACATCAACCCAGAAATATCTAACTCTGCTTTTAGAGTTTGCCTAGTTTTCTTCTGGACTCACTGCATCCACACCACCTCTACACATCTTTTAGTTTGTTTATCTCCATCGATGCTATCAACTCCTTCAGCTATCTATCCATCACAATATATTCTGGTCTGTTGTGGTTCTGTTCGCCGAGCTGGGAATTTGTGTTGCAGATGTTTCATCCCCTGTCTAGGTGACATCCTCAGTGCTTGGGGGCCTCCTGTGAAGTGCTTCTGTGATGTTTCCTCCGGCATTTATAGTGGTTTGTCTCTGCCACTTCCGGTTGTCAGTTCCAGCTGTCCGCTGCAGTGGCCGGTATATTGGGTCCAGGTCGATGTGTTTGTTGATAGAATCTGTGGATAAGTGCCATGCCTCTAGGAATTCCCTGGCTGTTCTCTGTTTCAGAATATACTGGCCACTGCAACGGACAGCTGGGACTGACAACCGGAAGCAGCAGATACAAACCACTATAAATGCCGGAGGAAACATCACAGAAGCGCTTCTCAGGAGGCTCCCAAGCACTGAGGATGTCACCTAGACAGGGGACGAAACGTCTGCAACACAAATTCCCAGCTCGGCGAACAGAACCACAACAACGAGCACCCGAGCTACAATTCTTCTCACAAACTTTGAATATTCTGGTCTGTACAGCTCTGCAGCCTATCACCTGATGCATTTGTCTAAAAATAGCCAGTTCTGTCACTTTGACAGCTGTTGCTGAAGTTGTTCCAAAAACTCACCCATTCAGTGAGGACCGAAAGCGATGTCTATGGTCTCAAATGTTTCATGAGGTTCAAACTTGGCAACATCCTCTTCCTGTTTAATACTGGGAAAGGGCACAGCAAAGTTGAACCGCTGAGTGAGAACTAGCTCATCATTTTCAGAAAGTATTCAAAATGATTTATCACATGTTTAATAGCGTCATTAATTCTGCTACTAAACTATTTCTGTTTATTTACTGTTTGTTAACAGTGTGGATATAATTCAAGTGGGTACTGTTTATGGTTCGGTTGTCTATTAAGGCAATATAAAGGCATAAGTGGATTAAATCATAGAATGAAAGAAAGTTGCACACTTCAAACTCATAGATTAGTAAACCTGGTACTAATTTGTTCTGAGACAAAAAAAGACTGTAGATGCTGGAATCAAAGATGGACAGGCAGGAGACTGGAAGATCACAGCAAGCCAGGTAGAATCAGGAGGTGGAGAAGTGGACATTTTGGGTGTAACCCTTCCTCAGGACTGGGGGTGGGGGTAGGGGAAGCTACAGATAAAGGGGGTGGCGGGGACGGGGTGATGAAGTGGGGATAGGTGAAGACAGGTAGAGAGTACGACTTGGTTGGTCAATGGGAGGAATGAATCCAATTGGTGAGAGGAAGGAGCGGAAGGGAGGGGGATGGGCTGGAAAGGGAGTCAGGGGATGGGAAGGGAGGTTATTTGAAAGTAGAGAACTCAATATTGAATCCTCCAGGCTGTAGGCTGCCCAGACGGAAGTTAGGTATTGTTCCTACAATTTGCAGTGTGGTTCGCTGTGGCAATGGAAGAGGCTGAGGACAGTCATGTTGGAAAGGGAGTGGGAAGGGGAATTAAAATGGGTAGTGACTGAGAGGTCAGGTTGGCCCCTGTGGGTCTGGCTGAGATGCTTGATGAAACGTACCCTGAGTTAACGTCTGGTCTCTCCGATGTAGAGAAGAGCACTGGATATGGTAAACTATGTTGGAGGAGTGGCAGGTGAACCTCTGTCTCACCTGGAAAAACTGTTCGGTTGAAGGTGAAGGAAAGAGATGTGCCAGCAGGTTTTACATCTTTCTGGTTGCAGGGGAAGGTACTTAAGGGATTGGAGTGGGGTTGGTGGGGAGAGCAGCGTGAGCCAAGGATTGGTAAAGGGAACGGTCCTTGTGGAAGGCAGAGAAGGGTGGGCAGGGGAAGATATTCTTGGTGGTGGGGTCTAATTGGAGTTGGCAGAAGTGTTTAAGGATGATGCATTGTTCTATCTCTCATTGCATAAAAGCCTTTTCAATTGTGAGACTGTATCTTACTTAAGTGTCAAGCTTAGAGTGGTGCTGGAAAAGCACAGCAGGTTAGGCAGCATCCGAGGAGCAGAAAAATCGACGTTTTGGGCAGAAGCCCTTCATCAGGAAATGAACATTGGCAAGACCTTAGATCCAGTCCACTTTTGGAGAAATTCACTAAATAGTTTGCTCATTCTTAACTTGCTTGAGAGTCTAACTATATTGTTGATGTCCCTAGTTTGGTATTTGTTGTACTTTTCTCTCAGACATATAATTAAATGCTTGGTAGTCCTAAAAGAAGAATAAACATTGAAGCCTTTGGTCTCACACTCACCAAAACTAGGATGCAAGAAATAGACTGAGAAAGGAAAAGGAACAGAATAATAAGACACTGTTGTTGATTGGTTGGGCTATCACTGGCAGAGAGAAGCAACGAGAATAGTGAACTGTCACTGAAAACAGGAAATGCCAGAGATCACAGCGGGTCAGGCCGCATCCATGGAGAGAGAGCAAGCTAACGTTTCAAGTCTAGGTAACACCACTTAACTGTCAATCTTCATTCTCAGAGCAGACAGGTAGATTCTGATTGGTCAGGATGTTGCCGTGGAATTGCAGCAGAGTTTGATTGTCTCCATGACTCTGCTTTAGTAAAAAAAAGTGCAATGTATGTGCAAGTTCATGTTGCCCATGTAAAACAAAGATTTGACAATTTATGCATGTAGTCCCAACTCATTATCTGTGTAACTCTTTGCATAATCAGATTTAATAAATAATTTCCAACAGCAGAATACCATCTAATGACGAATATTCTCTCCTGAGATTTGAAAGCATGGGATGGTTGAGTACGAGCAGCTTGCTATCAGTGTGCATTGTCAAAGGGGTGTGTTGTTTGAGTTGGTTCTCCAGTCACTAGGATGTATGGCCTACATCCCTTGCATTACACTGACACTGAAACTCAGATATCACTTCACTCATTTGTTGGTGAGCAAAGCGCCTTTGTGACCCGAGGTATAATAATACCTGTTGCATTGCATTCTACCCAAGAGTCTTTTGGTAGCCAGAACTTGCATATTGCTGAAAAAAAGGTGCATTTTGTTGAAGTTTTTTTGTCTTGAACACATCAGGACAATTTGCAAGAAATTCAAAAGTAAAGGCAAATCAAAATTTAGACTGTTTGACAGAAGAATGCTGATTGGCAAATGGGTATTGATTGGTCAGGGCATTGCCTCAGCAGTTAATGATGGCTGCCAGTTAAGTGCCAAGCTTTGTTTAAATTTTAAACCATACAAGTTGACTCTGATTGGTCAAGGCATTGCCCTGAAAAATGAATGGTTAGTGAGTTGCAGATGACACCAAGATTGGTCATACAGTGGACAGTGAAGAAGGTTGTCTAAGAGATCTTGATCGATTTGGGTCAATGGGCTGAAGAGTGGCAGGTGGAGGTTAATTTGGATAAATGTGAGGTATTGCATTTTGGTAAAACACACAAAGGCAGGACTTACACAATTAAAACTAGGGCCTTGGGTACTGTTGTAGAACAGAGAGACCTAGAGATTCAGCGACTTAATTCTTTGAAGTTTGCATTACATATATATGAGGTGGTTAACAAGGTATTTAACACACTTGTCTTCATTGCTCAGACCTTTGGGTATGGGAGTTGAGACATTATGCTGAGGTTGAACAAACGTTGATGAGGCCTCTTCTGGAGTTCTGTGTCTAATTCTGATTGCCCTGTTATAGAAAAAACATTATTAAATTGGAGAGGATTCAGAAGAAATTTACCGGGATATTGGCGGGAATGGAGAGTTTGAGTTATGGGGAGAGGCTGTTTTGGCTGGGACTTTTTTCACTGGAGTATAGGAGATTGTGGGGTGTCCTGTAAAGGTTCATAAAATCATGAGGGGTATAGGTAAGGTGAATGGGCAAGTTTTTTTTCCTGGAGTGGGGGATTTCAAGACTAGGGGGCATATTTTAAGGTGAGAGGAGAAAGATTTAAAAAAGATTTAAGGGGCAATTATTTTTACACAAGGAGTGGTTGGTGACTGGAATGAACTTCCAGAGGAGGTGGTGGAGGCGTGTACAGCTACAACATTTAAAAGACATTTAGATAAAAACATGAATAAGAAATGTTTGGAGTGGTTTAGTTTAGGATTTTGGTTGCCATGGACTGGTTGGAGAGAAGAATCTGTTTCTGTGCTATTTGACTCCATGATTCAATGAATCAGTGAGCATGGCTTTATCCAGTTTGTTAAGTTGGAAACAATGCATTGTGTGTACATGTTCTTTCCCTCTGGCCCTACATGTAATTCCTAATCCTCAGCAATGTTTTTGACTCTTAAGTACTCTCTGAAATGGCCTAGTAAATTACTTAGTTCATGGGCAATTATGAATGAACAACAAATGGTGTCCTGGTTAGTGACTCACTTATCCCAACAAAGAATAAAAAGACAGAAGCAAGCATGGTGGCTCAGTGGTTAGTGCTGCTGCCTCGCAGCAGCAGGGTCCCAGGTTCGATTCTAGCCTCCGGGACTGCCTATGTGGAGTTTGCATGTTCTCCCCATGTCTGCGTGGGTTTGCTCCCACAGTCCAACGATGTTCAGTTCAGGTGAATTGGCCATGCTAAATTGCCCATAATGTAAGGTGCGTTAGTCAGAGAGAAGTGGGTTATGCTTTGGAGGGTCAGTGTGGACTGATTGGGCCGAAGGGCCTGTTTCCACACTACAGGGAATCTAATCTAACTTAATAGGGGACACTAACACAGAGAGAGGAAAAGTCTTCTCTGCAGATTTGAAGATCACATCAGCAGTGAAACAAAACAGTTCAAATTAGATTTCAAGCCAGACTTGGAAATAATTTTACATTTTTTATTACAGTGATGAGCCACAAGAGATCAATATTTAAGCTAGTTAAACTACATCACTTTCACCAATTGTCCTCAAATTAAATTTGCTATTTATTTCATGTAGTATATTATCTCAGCATCATAACATTAAGCCTTTATAGAGAGAAATAAATTGAACTCCCGGCATGTTACAGTTTGGTTTTCGGAATTTGACTAATTAAGCAATTATCATCCTTTTACTTTCTTTATTTTAAATGTTAATTACCAATCCAAGAACATAACACCAAATGGTTAGAGCCATTAAGTCTATTCCAAGAATTATTGTTCTCAATATTAACCTTCCAAGGTGAGGTGGTGGAAGGAGCTTAAATAAAACCTTGGGAAATGCTTTTGATCGCATCTCCTTTCCTTTCCTTTAGTTGATCATATGGATGCACATATAAACATACCAGTTAGAAGCAGGTATACATTATCCAACCCATCGAGCCAGCGGCAATTCTAGAATTCAAGCTCTGGTCATCCCATTACAGGAAGGATGTGGAAGCATTGGAAAAGTTGCAGAGGACATTTAGTAGGATTAGATTAGATTATCTACAGTATGGAAACAGGCCCTTCAGCCCAACAACTCCACACCGACCCTACGAAGAGTAACCCACGCAGACCCATTCCCCTACCCTATATTTACCTCGACTAATGCACCTAACACTACAGGCAATTTAGCTTGGCCAATTCTCCTGACCTGAACATCCTTGGACTGTGGGAGGAAACCCACGCAGACACAGGGAGAATGTGCAGTCTCCACACAGACAGTCACCTGAGACAGGAATTGAACCTGGGACCCTGGTGCTGAGAGGCAGCAGCGCTAACCACTGAGCCACTGGTCTGGAGGGAAAGTCTTAAGAGGAAAGGCTGAGAGACTTGGGTTTGTTATCATTGGAAAGAAGAACGCTCAGAGGGGATTTTATAGAGACATACAGGACGATCAGAATATTAGATAGGGTAGATAGTGAGAATCTTTTTCCTAGGATGATGATGTCAACTTGTACGAGGGGGCATAGCTACACATTGAAGAGGGATAGATTTAAGACAGATGTCAGAGGCAGGTTCAGAAAGTGGTAATGGCATGGAATGCCCTGCCTGCCAATGTAGTTAATACAGCCACATGAGGGAGATTTAAACAATCCTTGGATAAGCACATGGATGATGGTGGGATAGTGTAGGGGGATGGGCTTAGATTAGTTCACAGGTTGGCACAACATCGAGGGCCAAAGGGCCTGTTCTGCGCTGTATTGTTCTATGTTCTAATAAGACTGTAACCAACCTAATTGTGAACTCAACCCCATTGTCCTGCCTTATCCCCAATACTTATTGATCCCTACGTCATTTAGGAATATATCTACCTCTGCTGTAAACATTTTCGATGACTTTGCCTCCAATTCTATCTGAGGAAAAGAAACAAATATGAACACACTGGGGTCACAGCTGATGCTAATCTTTCCACGCCCTGATCATTGACATTTCCTTCCATGTCTTCCCTTCCACATACATCCTCCACCAGCCTAGAAGGTCACAATGCCACACCTTCTCATTGTGATGAGCCAAGGCATGCTTCAGGGTCCTCCCTTGCTGCTGTTGTTCCGCCCTTGACACCAGCAATCCTGTCCATTTGTCCACCACGCAGGAGAAAATGGGAAGCAAACCTTTTGGTGGGTTTGGCAAGACATTCATATCCTCAGCGAAAGCCTCTCCCCACCCTCTTCTTATCCGTGTAGGTATCAGGGCCATAAATTGAACCAATTGTTTAATTGTTGTAGGGCCCAGTTTGACCTGTTCCTTCCCCCTTTCAGCTTTTCAATAAATCATTGTTACACATGGATCAGGAGTGGGATTGTGCACTGGTTTTGCTCTTTCTGTATATGTTGTGATAAACTATAACTTCACATGATGTGGAGGAGCCGATGTTGGACTGGAGTGGATGAAGTTAAAAAACACACAACACCAGGTTATATTCCAACAGATTTATTTGGAACCACTCATTTTTGGATCACCTGATGAAGGAGCTAGTGCTTCGAAATAAACCTGTTGGACTATAATCTGGTGTTGTGTGATTTTTAACTTTATAACATCACAATCATCATTCCCTCCTTGATCATCAGCTAGCATAATATATTGACTTTGGATGGGATAGTTTAGATAGTTTAGATGCATAGATTAACCAGAAAGAAATCATGACTAACATTACTAAACTATCAAACCAGATTTCATAGACAAAGTTTGGATATCCTTCATAGAACATAGGACATAGAACATTACAGTGCAGCACAGGTATTTTGGACCTTGATGTTGCGCTGATCTGTGGAACCAATTTAAAGCCCATCTAACCTACACTATTCCATTTTCATCCATATGTTTATCCAATGACATTTTAATGCTCTTAAAGTTGGCGAGTCTACTACTGTTGCAGGCAGCGCATTCCACGCCCTTACTACTCTCTGAGTAAAGAACCTACCTCTGAGAACTGCCCTATATCTATCACCCCTCAATTTAAAGCTATGTCCTCTTGTGCTAGCCGTCACCATCTGAGGAAAAAGATTCTTACTGTCAACCCGATCTAATCCTCTGATTATCTTATATGTCTCAATTAAGTCACCTCTCAACTTTATTCTCACTAATGAAGGAGAAAGTGAGGACTGCAGATGCTGGAGATCAGAGCTGAAAATGTGTTGCTGGAAAAGCGCAGCAAGTCAGGCAGCATCCAGGGAATAGGAGAATCGACGTTTCGGGCATAGAAGGGCTTATGCCCGAAACGTCGATTCTCCTGTTCCCTGGATGCTGCCTGACCTGCTGTGCTTTTCCAGCAACACATTTTCAGCAGCTTCTCACTAATGAAGACAGCCTCAAGTCGCTCAACCTTTCCTCATAAGTCCTTCCATCCACACCAAGCAACATCCTGGTAAGTTTCCTCTCCAAAGCTTCCTCATCCTTCCTATAATGCGGTGACCAGAACTGTATGCAATACTCCAATTGCAGCCACACCAGAGTTTTGTACAGCTGCAACATGACCTCATGGTTCTGAAACTCAATCCCCCTACCAATAAAAGCCAACACACTGTATGCCTTCTTAACAGCTCTATCAATCTGGGTGGCAGCTTTCAGGGATCTGTGTACATGGACACTGAGATCTCTCTGCTCACCTACATTACCAAGAGTCTTACAATTAATCCAGTACTCTTTATTCCTGTAACTCCTTCCAAAGAGAATCATCTCACACTTTTCTGCATTAAACTCCATTTTCCACCTCTTAGCCCAACTCTACAGCTTATCTACATCCCTCTGTAACCTGCAACATCCTTCAGCACTATCTATAACTCTTCTGACATTAGCATTATCCACAAATTTACTAATCCAACCTTCTACGCCCTCGTCTAGGTCATTTATAAAAATGTCAAACAGCAGTGGCCCCAAAACAAATCTTTGCGGTGCACCATTAGTAACTGAACTCCACGAAGGAGTGACCAAACTGAGACGTTTAAAATGTTCAAGGGTGTAGTGAAGATTATAGACAGAAATGTTACTGCCTGAAATTAGAGTGGAGAAAACAAGAGAACATAATTTCAAATTCCAGTTGTTCAGAAGGAGTTGGCAAGAAAAACTTCACAGAAAGGGAAGTAGCAATTCACGAACTATCCAATTCCACAAAAAGCTGTTGGTGCTGAGATTTAAATAAATTTCTCAAAACAGAGATCAGTAGATTTTATTAGGCAGGGGGTCATTAGGAGTTATGGCACCAAATCAATATGCCAGTATCTGTTTGAACAGTAGAACAATAGTATGGCACTGCAAAGTCACGTTGCAATCTGTCCCACTGATCTCATGTGAGCTAGGCTCTCAATCACTACCAGCATCTGATTGGGGTCATTTACTGTGGGTAAAAACAATGACTGCAGATGCTGGAAACCAGATTCTAGATTACAGTGGTGCTGGAAAAGCACAGCAGTTCAGGAAGCAACCAAGGAGCAGGAAAATCGACGTTTTGGGCAAAAGCCCTTCATCATCCTCTCTCCTGGACTGGTTTACTTGGTTTACAGTGGTACAGAAAAACCACTAGTCAGTTCCAATGAGAAAAGATTCTTGTCTTAACCAAAATGTGACTAATTGCATGGTCAGAATCAGACATTAGTTACATTAGTAAGACCTCAAGGAAAGCTAGGGTTCAATCTTCACTCTACAAGATCCTAACACTTTATGTCTTTCCCTACCTAAGTCCTTATGATGCTATCAGATTGGGTGGAGCTTATTTCAGTCTCCAACAGTAACCCTTTCAGAACCATTACCTTGTGTAACAGAACAGACTCAATATGGGTTGAGTAGCCTTCTCCAGTTCCTATACTGCTCAATACATTCAATGCAGATCAAGAATCAAACTTGGAACTTACCAGCTCTGTTTTGTCTGAATGCCATGCCCTCTGGTATAAGATCAATAGAGTCATTGGAGGTGCTTATGTTAACAAAGTGGAACACTATAATTACAGCCTAGAAATGACCCTGAATAATTTCATCTCAGAAATTCTTAATATACTTCTACAAGTTTCCTCCCTCCACTATTTTAACATAAACTGCCTGAGAGTAGAAAAATCAATTTGCTATTTATAAATTGAACATTAGCACAGTAATACTCTAAACCTGAATCACTTTGCCTGCTCTGAGAAAGTATCTGCATTTGTCTGATGTTGATCATCCAGAACTGAGAAAATCAATGAGCAGCCAGGGGCTCTGATTCAAGGTGACCAGATTAAGAGAGAGTGCAGAAGAAAACCCTCAGGGCTGAAATTATTGTTGGCAATATTATCAATGATCACTTAAAGTTCTCATTCATATCTAATTTCTCCCTCTGCCATTTTTACAGGGATAGATCGATCACTTTAAAGCTAAATATGTGAACAAACTTAGAATTTATTGCATTTTGCCTCTACAGTTTTCTCTCCCTGTGGAGAAAACACATTGTGTCCCTTCTTTCTGACTAAACTTTTCATTCACTTTCCTCTTTTCAAAATTTTCTCAATCGACATTCATCTCTGTGAGCTTTGAGAAAGGTATTGGACGCTTTGAGAAGGTGCAGAGGAAACTTTCCAGAACAGATCCAGGGCTTTGAAGGTAGTAGCTATGTTGAAGAAGCTCAGGTTGTTCTCCTGGGACCAAGGGAGACTGAGAGGAAGTTGGTAGTGGCACACAAAGTTTAAATAAAGTATTCAAAGAAAAGTGCATTGATCACAGAAGTGTTGAGGAACACAGATTTAAGATTTTGGGAAAAAGAAGCAGGTGGAACATGAGGAAAAATGTTTTTGCTTTTTTACACAGTGAGTTGTCATGACCTGGAACGCACTGACTGTAAGGGTGTTGGAACTAGAGGTGATTAATGATTTCACGGGCACTGGAGGAAAGTAAAGCGACAGGGTTCTGGAAATAGAGAATTGGAACTGACTAAGTAACTCCACAGGGAACCGATATAAATTCGATGGGTTGAATGTATCTCTCTGTATTATAATAACTTTGGATGTGATGTTAAAGCAATGAAGAGATGAAGAAGTGTTGAGCAGCTATTTCTCATGTCCTTGCTAATATTTATTCTATCATCATATGTTACCGGTATTTGATTGAGGTTATGTACACAAATTGGTTTGTTCATTTCCTATTTGGTATTATACTTTAAACGTCCTTCATTTGCTATAAAGTCTTTTCCTTTGACATATTCTGTAGTTGTGTAAGGTGCTATGTAAATGCAAGTTTTAAAAAACACAAAAGGCTTTGGAAGTAATCCGTGGAGTACGAAATGTGGTTAACATTTCAGTTTGATAACCCTTCTCAGATGTGTGTCCAATTTCCAGCACAGTGCTTTAATTAATTTTCTGTATGCTTCGATATACTATTATGACACAGGGTAAACCCTCCAGCTTAATTTAAGCCAGCAACACAGAAAAGATTTATCTCATGCATTAATCTGTGAAAATTTAAGAGGCCAAGAACTAAAGTAAAAGTAACAATTTTATTTATTAAAGTATGACAGAGAATAATTAACAACTATTTACAACTCCTTCCTCTAACCTATCTTTTACCTCCCCCTTCAATAATACTAGTTCGATAAACCCGCCCCCTGATTAAGATTTACCAAAATTCTACTTTCAAAAATCCAGCCAGACGTCAAACCTTCTTTTCTTCTTCTTAGGGATGTCGAGTTCATAGGTCACTGATCGATAAAATTACCTTTAAGAGCTATTCCTGAGCAGTCTGCAAATGTTGTTGCCTTGGCATTTCTCCTCCCAGCTGTTCAATTTTCCCTGGTCTGATGCCTCCAAAGCATCGGATTATGTCATTGGCTTTTAAGATTGTCAATATACTCAATTCAAACTTGCTTGGAATTTGGTATTTTTTGGTGTATAATTTAAACAGATCGGCCTAATTTGAATCTGTTCTGTCGTTCCCAAGCAACCAGCTAATCCAGTTTTCAACCAAGTGTTACATTGCTACCTTATTCAGAACACCTGGTGCTGTCAGGTAGTTCTGCTAGCTTTCAACTCTCTTAAAGGTACAGTACACCCACATCTTCATAACACCCACCCCCTTAAGAAAAAATTAATCATCATAATGAAAAGATGCCTTTTTTGTCTCTATTCTTTAAACACGTAACCCTAGCATACCGATAACTTTAATCTAAGTTCACCTTAACTTCTTCTTACATAACTGCATTTATGCAACATTAAATAAATGCAAATCTCATCTAAACTTTATCAGTTGAATCTGTGATAATGCATCTGTGATTACTTTCTTACAACCCACAACATGTATGATTTTTAAATTAAAAGTCTGTAACATAAGACTCCAATGAAATAGTCTCATATCCTTGTCTTTATAGAATTCTAAGAATGTAAGCGGATTATGATCTGTGTACACAATCGTTTCCGACACATTGCTCGTGACATACACATTAAAATGTTGTAAGGCCAGTACCAAATTCAATATCCTTTTTCGATTGTGGAGTATTTCCTCTGGTAGATTTGAGTTTCTTCGAAAAGTAACCAACTGACAGTTCAATCCCATCTTCACTTTCCTGTAGGAGTACAGCTCCAACTCCAATGTCACTGGCATCGAAGACGTCTTTAAAAATGTTTTGAAATGTTTGGTGTAGCTAAAACTGGTTTGTTGGTTAATATTGATTTCAAATGGGTGAATGCCTCTGGCATGGTTCTATCCACCCAGACTTTGTGTTCTTCTTCAGCAAGTTGGTTACCGGTGCCACTACACTGCTGAAGGTTGGAACTAACTTCCAATAGAATCCATTGAGTCCTAAGAATTGAAGCACCTCTTTCTTCGAGGTTGGTTGTGGAAATTCCTTGATGGCCTTTGTCTTTGCGTTCGGTGGGGTCAACCTTCCATGACCAATGTTATGTCCCAAGAACATCATCTCTGCTTTCGTGAATTCAGTTTTATTTGAGTTTATCACCAGTTTTGCTTCTCGTAGTCGTTCAAAGAGCTCTGCCAACTGTACCATGTGATCTTTCCAGGACTTACTAAAGATCACTACATCGTCCAAATAGACTGCACAGTTTGTTAATCCAGCCATAATTCTGTTCATGAGTCTTTGGAATGTGGCAGGTGTGTTCTTCATTCAAAAGGACATCACTTTAAACTGATATAGATCATTAGGGGTTACAAACGCAGAAATTTATTTCGCCAACTCTGATAAATGTATCTTCCAGTAACCATGCATTAAGTCCAACTTGGTGATGTAATTGGCTTGTCCGACTTTCTTGATGCAGTTCTCCAATCTAGGAATTGGATATAAGTCTAATGTTGTAATGGCGTCGACCTTACAATAATCCATGCAGAATCGGTGAGTCCCGTTAGGTTTGGGAACTAAGACGATCGGTGAACTCCACTCGATCTGGTTTGGTTCGACAATGTCCTTGTCAGACATGGCCTCAACTTCCATCTGGACCTGTCTGGCTTTGAAAGGATTAAGCAAATGGGGATGTTGTTTTATCAGAGCAGTATCCCCAACATCTACTTCATGTACAATAGCATTAGCATCTGATTCTTACATATGTCCTTTCTCATCAAAATGTGGCAGAGCTTTGACATATTTGTAAATATAACGGCTTTCTCTTTTAATCACCATCCAGTTAACTTTGCTGACTAAGTCGCAACTTCTCAAGCTCAAATTCTCTCTCTTTTTGTCTCTTCCTTTCTTCTCTCTCTCTTTGCTCAGCTAAGAACCTTCTCTCTCTCTCTCCTCCCCCGCCCCTGGCTTTTCCTCTCTCTCTTTCTCTTTTTGTTTATCTTCTAATTCCATTTTCCTCAAGTGTAATTTAAGTTTTTCTACATCGACTGCACTTGTCTGTTTCTCTGGTACACCTAAAGTGTTTGAGTAGTTCCCTTACAATTTCAGTTTTACTTTTGTCCTTGGTTAAACCCAAATCTAACTTACTTGCTAATTCTAAAAGTAGGGCCTTTTCCTTTCCTTTTACACTTTCTTGGCAAATTTGAGAATCATCTTCAAACCCCAGAACCTCTTTAGCAATTTTAAGAGCCATTTTTCTCACTTTTAATTTAATCAAGCACGAGTTAGCAAAATTAAACACACTGTATCATCTACATTTTATTTAAAGATCTAGGACACTAACCTGCAAGTGTTTAAATTTGCTGGGAATTTTCGTACCCCCAACTCTATTCAAATCGATCTAAATCAGTTCAATTCCCTGTGTCAAGCTCCCAACTTGTTACGACACAGGGTAAACCCTCCTGCTTAATTCAAACCAGCAACACAGATAAGATTTACCTTGTGCAGTAATCTGTGAAAATTGGAGAGGCCGAGAACTAGTTAAAGTACCAGTTTTATTTATTAAAGTATAACAGAGAATAATTAGCTAACAACTTGGCACGGTGGCTCAGCAGTTAGCACTGCTACCTCACAGTACCAGGGTCCCAGGTTCAATTCCAGCCTTGGGTGTAGAGTTTACACATTCTCCCCATGTCTGGGTGGGTTTCCTCCCACAATCCAAAGATGTGCATGTCAGGTGAATTGGCCATGCTAAATTGCCCATAGTGTTAGGTGCATTAGTCAGAGGGAAATGGGTCTGGGTGGGTTATTCTTCAGAGGGTTGGTGTGGACTGGTTGGGCCAAAGGGGAATCTAAATCTAACTATTTACAATTTCTTCCTTTAACCTATCTTTTACCTTCCCCTTTTACAATACTCGTCCAATAAAACCGCCACCCCACCGCCACTGGATTGGAGTTTGGTATTTTTCAGGATATAATTTAAATAGATTGGCCTAATTTGAATCTGTTTTGTCGTTTCCAGGCAACCAGCTAATCCAGCTTTCGACCAAGTGTTACATTATTACCTTATTCAGACCTCTTGGTGCTGTCAGGTAGCTCTGCTAGTTTTAACTCTCTTAAAGGTACAGTACACAAACATCTTCATAACAACACTTACTGGTGAAATACAAAAGGGCAATCACTCAATAAAAAATCCATAACAATTCCTTGAAAGCTGTTTAGTTCAAGGCAACCATGTTTCTTTCCTCATTCCACAATTGTTAATGATTTTAGAGATATAAACCTTTTTCAAATAAATCATTCACACCGTCAGGATGGTTAGATAGTTAAATGGTTGAGAGCATAAGATTCTAATTTGACTTATAGTAGGTTGCTTGGTTCACTGCAGGGTCTGTTTTGTATTAGTTGATTATGAGCTGGGTTATGCTTGATCTAAAGTTCAGTAAGTCTCTGCTGTGGTTTTCCATGTGACTGCCCACATAACACATTCCACAGAATTCGTATTGAAAAAGATACATGGGAAGTTTATTAACACCTCACTGAAAACTAATATGATATTTCAGACCTTCTTGTATGGTCTGGTAACCACAAGGGATGAACTCGGATTTCACTAGTTTCCTCAATTTCCCCTCCCCCCACCTTGTCTCAGTCAAATCCATCGAATTCAGCACCGCCTTCCTAACCTGCAATCTTCTTCCTGACCTCTCCGCCCCCACCCCACTCCGGCCTATCACCCTCATCTTGACCTCCCACCACCTATCGCATTTCCAACGCCCCTCCCCCAAGTCCCTCCTCCTTACCTTTTATCTTAGCCTGCTGGACAAACTTTCCTCATTCCTGAAGAAGGGCTTATGCCCGAAACGTCGATTCTCCTGTTCCCTGGATACTGCCTGACCTGCTGCGCTTTTCCAGCAACACATTTTCAGCTAGGATAGGGGGTGGGGGGGGGACTTGGGGGAGGGGCGTTGGAGGTGCGGTGGGTGGAGGGGGGTCAAGGTGAGGGTGGTGGGTCGGAGTGGGGTGGGGAATCTTAGCCTGCTGGACACACTTTCCTCATTCCTGAAGAAGGGCGTATGCCTGAAACGTCGATTCTCCTGTTCCTTGGATGCTGCCTGACCTGCTGCGCTTTTCCAGCAACACATTTTCAGCTCTGATCTCCAGCATCTGCAGACCTCACTTTCTCCTGGTTATAATTAATTTAATCAACTTAGTTGGACATATTATGACATACAGCTGGAGCACATAGGACTTGAAACTAGGTCTGCTGGCTCAGAGGTAGGGACATTATTGCTACTCAAGAGGCCTTTTTGGTCTGGGTTATATGCTTATTTATATAATTAATACATATGTACATATTCTGGATTAGAGTGGTGCTGGAAAAGCACAGCTGTTCAGGCAGCAGAGTGCCTGAAGGGTGGAGAGATAAAACAGCACTCTGCCTGTATTCCTGATGAAGGTCTGTTGCCCGAAACGTTGATTTTCCTGCTCCTCGGATGCTGCCTGACCTGCTGTGCTTTTCCAGCACCCCTCTAATCCAGAATCTGGTTTCCAGCATCTGCAGTCATTGTTTTTACCTATAGATATGTACATAGTTAACCGACTGACTGACTGACTACCTGGCTATTCAACCAAGGGGCTAAGAGACTGGCTGACAGACAGTAAGATAGAGACATTTCATCCTTGAGTGTCACATGCCATGATTAAAAACCACACAACACCAGGTTATAGTTCAACAGGTTTATTTGGAAGCACTAGCTTTCAGAGCACTGCACCTTCGTTGTGTTATCTTTTGCTATAAATTCTATAAATAAATGATATATCTCATAGTGAAATACACTGCGAATCGAAATCCAACACAAAAAATCCTCAAATTGCTCAAATAGAGTCATAGAGTCACAGAGATGTACAGCATGGAAATAGACCCTTCGGTCCAGCCCGTCCATGCCGACCAGATATCCCAACCCAATCTAATCCCACCTGCCAGCACCTGGCCCATATCCTTCCAAACCCTTCATATTCATATACCCATCCAAATTCCTTTTAAATGTTGCAATTGTACCAGCCTTCACCACTTCCTCTGGCAGCTCATTCCATACACGTACCACCCTCTGTGTGAAAAAGCTGCCCCTTAGATCTCTTTTATATCTTTCCCCTCTCACCCTAAACCTATGCCCTCTAGTTCTGGACTCCCCGACCCCAGGGAAAAGACTTTGTCTATTTATCCTATCTATGCCCCTCATAACTTTGTAAACCTTTATAAGGTCACCCCTCAGCCTCCGACGCTCCAGGGAAAACAACCCCAGCCTGTTCAGCCTCTCCCTATAGTTCAGATCCTCCAACCCTGGCAACATCCTTGTTGATCTTTTCTGAACCCTTTCAAGTTTCACAACACCTTTCCAACAGGAAGGAAACCAGAATTGCACACAATATTCCAACAGTGGCCTAACCAATGTCCTGTACAGCCGCAACATGACCTCCCAACTCCTGTACTCGATACTCTGACCAATAAAGGAAAGCATACCAAACACCTTCTTCACTATCCTATCTACCTGCGACTCCACTTTCAAGGAACTGTGAACCTGCACTCCAAGGTCTCTTTGTTCAGCAACACTCCCTAGGACCTTACCATTAAGTGTATAAGTCCTGCTAAGATTTTCTTTCCCAAAATGCAGCACCTCACATTTATCTAAATTAAATTCCATCTGCCACTTCTCAGCCCATTGGCCCATCTGGTCCAGATCCTGTTGTAATCTGAGGGAACCCTCTTTACTGTCGACTACACCTCCAATTTTGGTGTCATCTGCAAACTTACTAACTGTACCTCTTATGCTTGCATCCAAATCATTTATATAAATGACAAAAAGTAGAGGGCCCAACACCGATCCTTTGTGGCACTCCACTGGTCATAGGCCTCCAGTCTGAAAAATAACCCTCCACCACCACCCTCTGTCTTCTACCTTTGAGCCAGTTCTGTATCCAAATGGTTAGTTCTCCCTGTATTCCCTGAGATCTAACCTCGCTAATCAGTCTCCCATGGGGAACCTTGTCAAACGCCTTACTGATGTCCATATAGATCACATCTACTGCTCTGCTCTCATCAATCTTCTTTGTTACTTCTTCAAAAAACTCAATCAAGTTTGTGAGACATGATTTCCCACACACAAAGCCATGTTGACTATCCCGAATCAGTGCTTGCCTTTCCAAATACATGTATATCCTGTCCCTCAGGATTCCCTCCAACAACTTGCCCACCACCGAGAATTCTGGGTAATCCATGGTGGAGGACGGGAAAAATTTCTGACTGTAAGAGCTGCTCCTTTTTTTTTGAGGTATTTTAGGTGTTGGAGTTGATTTCCTCGAATTCCAGGAGCAGCAATTACTGTTTTATATGCAGTTGCATTGTTTTGGAACTTTGGAAAAAGAAAATCTGAAATTGAAAAACAGAAAATGTGATAAATATTCAGCAGACCATTCAGTCATTCAGTGTCTACAGAAAGGAAAGTGGAGTTAAGGTTTCAACATTAACATTTAATCTCTGTCTCCCTCTCATCCACCCCCCCCCCACCCCCCACCACCCCCCCCCCTCCCTAGTTGTCACTAGACCTGCTGAATATTTCCAGCGTTTTTGGCTATTATTCAGCAAAAGGTCACGACCTGGGCCATGTGTACGGAATAGCTTCTCGGAGCCAGACACGGCAAAGTCATTAGCAACCTTGGATTCCAGCAGGATTCAGAAAAGGAAGGTGGATGAAGAGAAAAGTAGCAAGAAGCCCTTAGACTATGGTTTGACAAGTTCTGAAAACAATTAAATAACCATCCAGCTAGCTAATCCTCCAGCATGTGCATTCACAAAGAGTTCCTTCGGCTCAGCGTTTTTTTAGTGAAGTGCCAAGACAGGCCTCCGTGCTTAGAAAGGAAAGAATGGGTCAAAGACCTTTACTGACAAATAATTATGTGCTGTCACTGCAGTCTTGTAGGCATAAGCAGTAGCAGTAATGACAGCGACAAAAGAATGATGAGTTATTTGTTTTGTTAGTTTCTATTGATGGATAAATGTCCTTGATACTGAAGGAGCTGCTTATTCTTCTTCAATTCGTGGTATGTCTTTTATTGTGCCCCCTTGAATAGGCAGGAGCAACGTTAGATTCACAGCTCATTCAGTGTGGTATTTTCAGCAACGCAACACTCTGAAACTTTGCACTGGAAGGTCAACACTGTCGGCATGCTTAATACGTACCACAGCAACACAAATTAGTCACAGGTACAGAGGTCATTCGGCACATCTTTGTTGATCTGTTTTGAAAAATGCTCAGGTTTGGGCGGCACTGCTGTCTCACAGCACCAGAGACCCGAGTTCAATTCCCACCTCAGGCGACTGACTGTGTGGAGTTTGCACATTCCACCCGTGTCTGTGTGGGTTTCCTCCCACAGTCCAAAAATGTGCAGGTTAGGTGAATTGGCCATGCTAAATTGCCTGTAGTGTTTTGTGTAGGGGAATGGGTGGATTGCGCTTTGGCGGGTTGGTGTGGACTTGTTGGGCCAAAGGGCCTGTTTCCACACTGTAACTAATCTACTCCTGAAGGCACATGCCTTCCTCAGTGTAAGAGGATTTTGAGCCATCACCACAGTATCCATTTTTTGTACTGACTCCTTCTAGTCAGTTCTTCATTTTTAAAAATGTATTCATTCACAGGACAAGAGTATTGCTGGCTAGACAGCATTTAATTGCCCAGAGGGCAGTTAAGAGTCAACTATTGCTGTGGGTCTGAAGTCACATGTAGGCCAGACCAGGTAAGGATGGCAGTTTACTTCCCTAGAGGACATGAGTGAACCAGGTGGGTTTTCCAAGAATATCAGCCATAAATGTACCTCTCACCACTTGAGACCTTCTCATGTTCCCACAACTTAGTTTAAAATTATTTCCCAAGTTTACCTTAAAGAACTGGCCTTTTCAATACAGTAAACGTGAAAAAGCCATGTTTTCCAGTATCCTCCTAACCCTGGAAATCAGAAGTCTGGCAATGGGTCTCTGCACCTATTATCCATTGCACTAGCTCCTGAACTCTTTTGTCTTTGTGAACTAACTGAGATAATGTGCTGAAGGTGGAGTGTGGTTACAGCACAGAGACACATTTACCAAGATGTTCACTCAGACCTCTAATTCTGTGAATCATCTTATTTACTTCAAGCCATTTGTGACGTTCACGCATTTGACCAAAAGGCCATGTGACATAAGAGCAGAAGTAGGCCATTCAGCCCATCTAGTCTGCCCTGCCATTCAATGATTGATCATCCTCAACTCCAATTTCCCTTACTGATTAAAAAGTTAATCTCAGCCTTGAATATAGTCAATGACCCAGCCTCAACAGCACTCTGTATTAAAGAATTCCATAGATTCACTGCCCTCTGAGTGAATTCCACTTCATCAGTAAATTAGATTGGATTACTTACAGTGTGGAAACAGGCCCTTCGGCCCAACAAGTCCACACCACACCGCCGAAGCGCAACCCACCCATACATTTACCCCTTACCTAACACTACGGGCAATTTAGCATGGCCAATTCACCTGACCTGCACATCTTTGGACTGTGGGAGGAAACCGGAGCACCCGGAGGAAACCCACGCAGACACGGGGAGAACGTGCAAACTCCACACAGTCAGTCGCCTGAGGCAGGAATTGAACCCGGGTCTCTGGCGCTGTGAGGCAATAGTGTGACCTCTTATTCTGCGATTACACATACTGGTCCTGGACTCTTCCACGAGGGAAAATCACCTTCTCTGCATCTACCCTGTCGAAGTCCCCATAGAACCTTATAAGATTAAATAAGGTCACCTCTCATTCTTCTGTATTCCAACATGTACAGACCCAACTGACTCAACCTCTCCTTATACGACAGTCACTCCACAGCTGGTATCAATCCCATTCAACTTCTCTGGTCTGCCAGTTTATTTTTAAAGCTGCTGCTTTCTGTACTTCCAACCTCAATAAAGTAGCGTTTAATCTTTTGTAGGTAGCAGTTCTCAAACTGTGGGCTGCAGATCCCTTGCAGTGGTTGAAGACTTTCAGGGTTGAAGTTTTCATGAGTAACACAAAGTGGGGAGAAAGTCTTCACGGGAGCCAAGAGGGAGCAGAATGCAGCAGCTGAAGGCAAGTCACAAGAAATATAGAGTCATAGAGATGTACAGCATGGAAACACCCATCGGTCCAACCCGTCCATGCCGAACAGATATCCCAACCCAATCTAGTCCCACCTGCCAGCACCTGGCCCATATCCCTCCAAACCCTTCCTACTCATATACCCATCCAGATGCCTTTTAAATGTTGCAATTGTACCATCCTCCACCACATCCTCTGGCAGCTCAATCCATACACATACCACCCTCTGAGTGAAAAGGTTGCCCCTCAGGTCTCTTTTATATCTTTTTCCTCTCACTCTAAACCTATGCCCTCTAGTTCTGGACTCCCCCACCCCAGGGAAAAGGCTTTGTCTATTTATCCTATCCACACCACTATAAGGTCACCCCTCAGCCTTCAACGCTCCAGGGAAAACAGCCCTAGCCTATTCAACCTCTCCCTGTAGCTCAAATCCTCCAACCCTGGCAACATCCTTGTATCTTTTCTGAACCCTTTCAAGTTTCACAACATCTTTCCGACAGGAAGGAGACTAGAATTGCACGCAATATTCCAACATGGTCTAACCAATGTCCTGTACATGACCTCCCAACTCCTGTACTCAATACTCTGACCAATAAAGGAAAGCATACCAAATGCCTTCTTCACTATCCTATCTACCTGCAACTCCACTTTCAAGGAGCTATGAACCTGCACTTCAAGGTCTCTTTGTTCAGCAACACTCCCTAGGACCTAGGACCCGAAGTGTATAAGTCTTGCTAAGATTTGCTTCCACAAAATGCAGCACCTCACATTTTTTCTAAATTAAACTCCATCTGCCACTCCTCAGCCCATTGGCCCATCTGATCAAGATCCTGTTGTAATCTGAGGTAACCCTCTTTGCTGTCCACTACACGTCCAATTTTGGTGTCATCAGCAAACTTGCTAACTATACTCTTATGTTCACATTGAAATAATTTATAAAAATGACAAAACGTAGTGGACCCAGCACCGATCCTTTGTGGCACTCCACTGGTCACAGGCCTCCTGTGGTTTATCCCTCTCACTTCAGAGGAAACTGTGTGTATGTGTGTGTATGTCTGTGTGTGAGTGTATGTGTTATGTTAGAGTGTATGTTAGAGTTTGTGTGCCTGTATCTGTGTATCTATGTGTGTATGTATGTGTGTGTGTTCATGTGAATGTGTGTGTGTGCATGTGCGTGCCTGAGTCTGTGTGTGTATCTGTGAGTTTCTGTGTGTGTGCCTGTGTGTCTGTATGTGTGTATCTGTTTGTGTGAGTGCATGTGTGTGTATCTTTGTGTGTGTGTGTATGCCTGTATATCTGTGTGTGTGCCCACGTGTGTGGCTATATGTGTGAGTGCATGTGTATGTGTCTCTGTGTATGTGTGTATCTGCGTATCAGTGTGTTTATGTCTGTGTATGTGAGTGCGTATATCTGTGTGTGTCTGGGACTGAGTGTGCGTGTTTGTAACTATGTGTGTCTGTCTGTATCTGTGTGTTGAAAATGTGTTGCTGGAAAAGCGCAGCAGGTCAGGCAGCATCCAAGGAGCAGGAGAATCAACGTTTCGGGCATGAGCCCTTCTTCAGGAATGAGGAAAGTGTGTCCAACAGGCTAAGATAAAAGGTAGGGAGGAGGGACATGGGGGAGGGGCGTTGGAAATGAGATAGGTGGAAGGAGGTCAAGGTGAGGGTGATAGGCTGGAGTGGGGGTGGGGGCGGAGAGGTCAGGAAGAAGATTGCAGGTTAGGAAGGCGGTGCTGAGTTCGAGGGATTTGACTGAGACAAGATGGGGGGAGGGGAAATGAGGAAATTGGAGAAATCTGAGTTCATCCCTTGTGGTTGGATAGTTGGCGGAAGATGAGGCACTCTTCCTCCAGCCGTCGTGTTGCTAAGGTCTGGCATGGAGGAGTCCAAGGACCTGCATGTCCTTGGTGGAGTGGGAGGGGGAGTTGAAGTGTTGAGCCACAGGGTGATTGGGTTGGTTGGTCCGGGTGTCCCAGAGGTGTTCTTTGAAACGTTCCGCAAGTAGGCAGCCTGTCTCCCCAATATAGAGGAGGCCACATCGGGTGCAGCGGATGCAATAAATGATGTGTGTGGAGGTGCAGGTGAATTTGTGGCGGATATGGAAGGATCCCTTGGGGCCTTGGAGGGAAGTAAGGGGGGAGGTGTGGGCGCAAGTTTTGCATTTCTTGTCTATGTAGGCACCTGCCTACGAAACCAACTTCAGCACCTGCCTACGGAACCGACTGACCCCGCACGGACTCCGGAATGTCTGACCTGCTGCGCTTTTCCAGCAACACATTTTCAACTCTGATCTCCAGCATCTGCAGTCCTCACTTTATCCTTGTATCTGTGTGTGTCTATTTCTGTATGTATGTGTGTGTTTGGGTCTGTGTCTGTGAGTCTGTTACAGAGCGCTTCAGAGAAAATCTCCGGGACACCCGCACCAATCAACCACACCGCTCCATGGTCCAACATTTCAACTTCCCCTCCCACCCTGCCGAGGACATGCAGGTCCTGGGCCTCCTCCACCGCCGCTCCCTCACCACCTGACGCCTGGAAGAAGAACGCTTTATCTCCTGCCTTGGGGCCCTCCAACCCCAGAGCATCAATGTGGATTTCACCAGTTTCCTCATTTCCCCTCCCCCCACCTTACCCCAGTTCCAAGCTTCCAGCTCAGCACCACCATCATGGCCTGTCCCATCTGCCTTCCCACATGTCCAATCCACCCTCTCCTCTGATCTATCACCTTTACCCCCAACTCCATCCACCTATTACACTCTCAGCTACCTTCCCCCCAGTCCCACACCCCTCCCATTTATCTCTGTATCCCCACGGCTCCCAGCCTCATTCCTGATGAAGGGCTTTTGCCCGAAACATTGATTTTCCTGCTCCTAGGATGCTGCCTGACCTGCTGTGCTTTTCCAGCACCACACTCTCGACTATAATCTCCAGCACCTGCAGTGCTCACTTTCGCCTGTCTGTATGTCTGTGTCTGTGTGTGTCAGTGTCTGTCAGTGTCTGTCTGTGTCTGTGCCTGTGTGTGTCTGTGTCTGTCTGTGCCTCTGTGTGTCTGTGCCTGTGTCTGTGTCTGTTTGTGCCTCTGTATGTCTGTGCCTGTGTCTATGTGTGCCTGTGTCTGTGTGTCTGTGCATGTGTCTGTGTGTGTCTGTGCCTCTGTGTGTCTGTGTCTTTCTGTGCCTCTGTGTGTCTGTGCCTGTGTCTGTGTGTGTCTGTGTCTGTGTTTGTCTGTGCCTTTGTCTGCGTGTGTCTGGATCTGTGGATCTGTGTCTGTGTATATATGTTTGTGTTTGGGTCTGTGTTTGTGTGTGTGTCTGTGCCTTTCTGGATCTGTGTCTGTGTGTATATGTGTATGTTTAGGTCTGTGTGTGTGTGTCTGTGCCTGTGTTTGTGCATGTCTGGATCTGTGTCTGTGTGTGTATGTGTATGTTTGGGTCTGTGTGTGTGTGTGTCTGTGCGTGTCTAGATCTGTGTGAGTCTGTGTGTGTGTGCAGAAGAATGCAGACTGCATCACAGAGATCATCAGGGAGACCCCTGTTCCCAAGGCTCCAAGGCTTGTGGTAGTGGGCACCAAGCTGTTCAGAGAGAGGAGGATGTGCCCATCTTGCTGACAGCTAAAAATACCTCCATTCTCAAAAGCCATATTCAAACACGTTTTCAATGCTGCACCTTAATACTATGAGTATTAGATATTATAATTTAGACTGGGGATGTCCAAGATTATTCATCCATCTGAAGAGGGGTCATTCAACAAGATAAAATTGGCAAATGTATGCATCAATCATGATTTTTAAGTTTAATTAAACAAAGAGAAAGGCAATTTTGTTCCTAAACCAGCTATTCTGGGAATGAGATTTATTTTGCAAAGTCATATTCCCATATTTTTGGCAGATTCTACTCAAGTGCTTCATTTCGAGCCAATCTCAATTGATGTGAGAGGAGGCTGGCAGTTTAATATTACCAGAGGACAGCCAACATTTGGCATTTTTATTAAAGTCATTTGCTACTTCCCTGAGAATTCATGAATATTTCAACTGTAATGGCCAATCAATAATTCCAGGCTCCTGTTCAGAATCAGTCTATCCCTTTTTTAGCTCTAGCCAGCAGTTTCTGTCCTGTCCCTGCCCAGGAGCACTTGTCAGCTGATGGTAAAGGATTTAAGAATATTTTCTCGAATGGGACATGGGCATCGCTGACAAAGTCAGCTTGTTTTTGCCCATCCCTAATTGCCATTCAACTGCTTAATTTGTTTGGCCATTTCAGAGGGTATTTAAGTGTCAACCACATTGCTGTGGGTCAGGAGTCACATGTACCCAGACTGGGAAAGGACGACAAATTCACTTCCCTAAAGTGACGTTATGGCCGTTTTATGACTATCATTGTTAGTTTCACGGTCACCATTACTGAGACAAGTTGTCATTTGCAGATTTTATTAATTCCCTCAATTTCAGCTCCAGCATTGTGTGATTTGAGCTCATGAACTCAATGCATTCACCTGGACCTCTCGATGCCTAGTCTGGCAACATTACTGATATGGCACCATTTCTCGATTGGAACTTTGTGAGGGTCATACACCAGCATCCTCCTTTAACCCCCCCACTGTGTGCCTGCCCAGAAATTCTCCTGATATTACTGTCTTCCCCAGTCCTCAGACACAGTCTTCTGTGCGCAATGGTGCATCCATCAACTGAGCAACCTTCTTTCTAAGCTGCGCTCAATGTTGTGAGCACAGTGATTGATGTCAGCATGCCAATTATAGCATTGACTTCCATGCAGCTGGAAAGAAAGTTAGTGGGAACACTACTCCTGAGCAACCACGCAATTACTAATATCATTGCAACTTTGTTTTTAATTCATCCACGTGACGTGAGCGTCGTAGGCTGGGCCAGTATTTATCGCCCATGCTCAGTTGCCCTGGAAATGAGGGGTGAGCTGCCTTCTTGCACCAAATTCCAATTTCCACGAGGCAGACCCATGATATCGTTAGGGAGGGAATTCCAGGATTTTGACCCAGCGACACTGAAGGAATTTGACAATTCACGTCATTCTCATGCTCTGAACCAATGAAGTTAGCGCTGACTCCCTACACTCATCCGATTAATAACAGACCCGTATAGGCAAGATGTTCTGTACCAGGTACGGGTCTCTGGGCCATAATCTGCTATAACTCTGTGTCTCAGCCCCAAAGACATCCTTCAGAGAAACATAAAGGTAACAAACATCCTCACAGAAGACTGGGAGCTGACAGCTGTGATCTCTGGAGATTGATGGTTCCATGGGAATTAGGAGAGATGAGGAGAAAGGGAAAGCTCAACTGGTGGACGAGAGGGCCTAGAGAGGAGACCAGTTGAATCCTGCATCAATTCTCAGCCCACTGTCATCACCTTCAGCAAACATAGCAGAGACTGCCACGGCAGAAGGCATGTTCCCAATCAGGCCGAGCAATGTTTACAAATGAATTTGGAACAGGACTAGGCCAATTGCTCCCTTGAGCCTGCCCTCCCATTTGTTAAGGTCAGCGCTGATCTGATTGTGTCCTCAACTCCACTGTCCTGCTTTCTCAACGTCCCCTTTCACTCCCTTATCAGTGAAGAATCTAATTCAGCCCCAAAAAGGACCCATCTTCCCCTACTTTCTGAAGTAAACAATTCCAAAGATTAATGACCCTTTGAAGAGTTAAAAATCACACACCAGGTTATAGTCCAGCAGGTTTATTTGGAAGCACTAGCTTTCGAAACGCCACTCCTTCATCAGGCCACTCCTTCATCTCCGTCTTAAATGCTAGCAACCTTATTTTTAAATTGTGTCCACTAGATCTGCATTCAATCCACTCTAGCCTCTTCAGAATCTTACGTGTTTCAATAAGATCCCTTCTTATTCATCTGTATTTGACCACTAAGGTGGAAATGATTATCTGATGAGTCAGAAGACTGCCAAAGCATTCTTGTACAAAAACTAATCCATACAAGCACAATCATACTTAAGCATTGTTTTATTAAATGACAACGCTGTCACTTTATTGAGAAGAGGGAATACTTCATTCACAAAGCCATGGTAAAGTCAATTCATCATAATTGGTTGTAGGAAAACAAACAAGATTATACTATAAGTCATTTTCACAAGTAAAGTGTAACATGTATTAAATCAACACATTTATGCTTGAATTGCAAACATGTGGGTTAAGAAAGATTTTGCAAATGCAAGTTGTATTTCCTACATTTTCAAGTGTACATGGATTGTTGCAATTGAATGGAGTTTATTTATAGCTTGCACATTGCTGCAAAACATTGATTGTCCACATTCATACTTCACCTCATGTAGTAAAGAGATTAAACTGCAAGATTGTTTATGAAATGAGTCAGGGAGAAACGTTTTGAAGAAAACCTCTGCCCTGAAAATGATGAGGAGGATGTGAGTGGTTGAGATTTTGGTTAGATTTTGTAGCATGACCTCATTTCAAATTTTACAATTTGTTTCCCAGCAATAGGAAGCCTAAAGGCGAAGTAAAATAAAAGCTGGAAAGTGGGATTAGAATAGTTTGGTTGTTATTTATGAGCAGGGGCAGCACGATGGGTCAAAGGGCCTTTCTCGGTGCTGTATGTCAAGATCTCGGAGGCCAACTGACTGTATGGCTTCAGGGAAGGCCTGCCCAGAGTCCAGGAATGGACTGGTGAAGAAAGAAGGATTGAGTGATGGAGGGATTACACTGGGATGGGGTGAGAGGGAAGGGTGAAGCTACCTTTGAGAGAGACTGCTGGGGGTGTTCCTAGCTCCGCTCCTCCTGGTCCATAAGCAGTGCTAGAAAATCATTTCCCTGTTGGAAGAAGTGTTCCTCTCTCCATCCCGCTGTCCTGTTTTCGAAGGAACCTGGTGCACGATCATTGTATTCAAGGGTCTGTTAAAATCTGAGGTGAACTATCTCATTGGTACATCTAACACTCTGCTCCTACCTTGAGTGAAGGTTAGTCACCTGTACTACTGAAGCCTAACAAGATTAAAACAAAAACTGGATTCACAGTGGATTAGGGTTAACCTCCAGAATTTGACCTATATCCCCTCCCCTTACCCATACCATGGGGTTCAAACAACCCCTTGTATCTGATCTGGTGAACGCATTAGCAGGAGCGAAAGGAGAGTGATTTTACCCATCAATCCCACTGTGCCCACAATTTATATCTGATTAGAATTGACAAATTCCCTTGCATATGGTGGAAGGCACTTGACCTCTTGCATCCATTGGGAGAGCTAACTACTTTATCCCATCATACTGCCATTCCCCCACAGTTTAAATCTTGCTTTTCAACTATTTGTATTATGCTTTTGGAAGAAGATTTCAAAATCATGAGTGGCTGGACCAAGTAGATAGAGAGAAGCTGTGCCTGCTCATAAAAATGAAGAAGAGGGCATTGATTTAAAGTGATGTAAGAAAGAACTTTTTACCCAGGAGTAGTTAGGCTCTGGAATGCACTGCTTGGGAAATGTGGTGGAGACAGGCAAATTCAACTGAGAATTTCAAGAGGGCCATTGGATGATTACTTGGACAGAAATGGTGTGCAGGGACATGGGGAAAAGGCAGGAGATTGGCACTAGGGGATAGGACCGGCGCAGGAATGATGGGCTGAATGGCCTCTTTCTGTGTTGAAGCAGTCCTGTGATTTTGAGACTCCCCTTTCAAGCATCAAAATTAAACATTAACCCTTCCAAAAATAAGCCACAAACTTGCATCTTTGTCCTCTTAGGTGATACTATTTGCAGGAAAAAAAAGCATTTTTAATGGTCATCATGCATAATCAGGCTTAATACTGAGCAAAAATAATCAGAAACTCTACAATATTCTATACCATGATCTCATTTGCCTGTGACATGCTTAATTAACTTCTTGCCCATCTTCTGCAAAATGTATTTGGGTCCATTCAAGTCAGAATTGTTTTGAGCAGAGGCCCAAATATACTGTTGAAGATTTGATTTGCATCAGTAGAGATTGCAGCACTGCTAGTGGGACATGTGTTAAGATACAAATGCCAACTAAGACCCTTTGCTGCTTATTTTCAACTGTCGGACCAGCAGTAACGATAACATTAAAACTAAAGGAGGTGGACACACAATTCTAAGCCAGTAGACAGTGAATTAGGAAGCAGCTGTTACGGTCAGCACTGGTGCAAGGCAAGGCTTACTTTGTTAATATTTTGCAACATATTCACTGCCTCTTGTATTCTGGACACTGTGTACATAATATGTGGCAATGTGTAACAAGCAAAGCACCACTGCAACAAAACAGTCTTGACAAGTGAATCTCAGCCAAACCTGTCATTGTCAACAGAAGCAAAACAATCTGAGAGCCTATTGTGGCTGAGCATTCACAACAGCTTAGTTCCTTGTTGAACTTTCAATCGTAAGATCAAAGGTTAATAGGTTTACAAATAAAGAAAAGAATATTTAACACATACACTTCCATTTGCCATTCTGGAATTACACAAATAGCCTCTTTAAAGGTCCTTCTACTGCCCTTTCAATCCATATCGCTATACTCTGCTTCATTTCAGCAAATGATTTAATTCATTAAAAGTGTCATAGAGTCTGTATGTGCTGCAGAGGATTTATTTCCGCTCCAAAGCTGGCAAATAGTTCTTATATATTCTTTGTTGGCTTAGGTCAGAAGGTTTATCCATTCTTAAGCACTCCCGATCAAGTGTTCCTTTCCGTCCAACAGAGGTTGCAATGGAAAGTATCCTTCTCCAATCAGAGAAGCCAATAATATTCAGCTTACTGTTCATCAAGATAACCAACCATGGAATTTCAGGGCTCTTGAATGTTTCATATTATTTGACATTTGAAAAAGTTGAAGGACTTGGAACTATTTCCTTCTATCATAACGATCAATACAATGTTAAATGTTATTTGATGTCAATGGTGATATGAGCTTTTAGAGATAGAGAAGAGATTTATTTTTTAATAAATAAAACACACAAAGTCAAGTATTGGAATAAAGAAAAAAAAAGAAAATGTAAACCACTAGAAGAACTGGAAAAAATTAAACAAAGCACACTGCAAATAAGCCATTACTTATAACAGTTGTCATGTTTTGTACGGCAAGACTACATGGCACTTGCCATCAGCCTACATTGTATTTTCTGCACTTGTACTGATGCTTTTTTTGGCATCATCTTTGTATGCATTAAGATAACCGTTGCTATAATAACTGCCTTTACTATAAGGCTCATCCTCCGCCATTGATCTGTGACCTTCTTGAGCAAGTGCAGTTAATCTCTTCAGGCGAAGAGATGATGCAGAACACCTGAGTGATCTGGTCAGTGAAGAATTAAGCTCTGAATTGGTTACCATCTTAGCAGAATGGCAGCAACGTTGTAAGCCTCGCCTGAAATGGATGGTAAAAAGTCCGTAGGTGATGGGATCCAAGACAGTATTAAAGAGACCAAAAATGAAGAGTATGTGACTCAAAGATTGGGAGACTTTTCCTTCTGAGAGCATTTCTGGTGAGAACCAATACCATAGTCCTAGAAGGTAATATGGAGTCCAGCACACTATGAAAGAGGTTACAATAATTACACTCATTTTTAACGTTTTCATGCGTGCCTTTGGTATATTATTTGTCGATCGCCTTAAATGCACTTCTTTTGAGGACACTGGAAAAGGACACAAAACAAATTAATATGACATTGAAGACCTTCATGAGAGTTATAAAATACTTGCAGAAGTAATGAATTTGAGGAACTTTTTTCATACTAATTATCTTCTTTTCTGAATGATATGCAATCCACACATGTAACTCGGTTTTCATGAAGCAACCACATTCCATGCAAGAGATTGGGCAGTGAATGAAAGTAGGCTATCTGGCTTTCCAAAGCATTACATCTGAGTCTATTCCTACTGTCGTTCAATAGCTACATGCAAAAAGTTTCCCACCAAAGACACTTGACAGCAATTGGTGTTAGAATTCCCACTTGGTAAAAACAATGACTGCAGATACTGGAAACCAGATTCTGGATTAGCGGTGCTGGAAGAGCACAGCAGTTCAGGCAGCATTGGATGCTGCCTGAACTGCTGTCTTCTTCCAGTACCACTAATCCAGAAGTTAGAATTCACACGTCTATTTTTTCTCTCTAAGCCTGGGGAAATATGCCTGTTGTAATTACCCCACTCACTCTGAGATTATCACAGGTTTGCACCTGACCCTTGAACTTTCTGCTCTATGAGACTCAATACAACACCGCATTATGCATTAATCCACAAAACCTTTGAAAACTAAAGGCAAAGGAGGAAGTCCTTTGATTCGGGACACCTTCAAGATCAAAAGCATGGGCCAACAGATTAAGAAATCATGAGAAGAACCAAAAAGTCGGAAAAAAATTAAAGTCACACAACACCGGGTTATAGTCCAACAGGTTTATTTGAAAGTACAAGCTTTTGGAGTGCTGCTCCTTCGTCAGGAAGCTAGTGGGGCAGGTACATAAGAGAAAGTGAGGACTGCAGATGCTGGAGATCAGAGCTGAAAATGTGTTGCTGGAAAAGCACAGCAGGTCAGGCAGCACCCAGGGAACAGGAGAATCGACGTTTCGGGCATGAGTCCTGAAGAAGGGCCCATGCCCGAAACGTCGATTCTCCTGCTCCTTGGATGCTGCCTGGCCTGCTGCGCTTTTCCAGCGACACATTTTCAGGTACATAGGACACAGAATTTATAAGTAAAAGATCAAAAGTGTTATTGCCTGGGCTGAGATATCACCTTCTTTTATCCACTGATAAAACTTTAAGTTATCTCGGGCTTGAAAGGAACTCTGGGATTTACATGTTAATCAATTGAAGCCTGCATTCTCATTTGGCAAGTCAGATTAACATATGCAGGTGACCATCACACCCACACAGCACTCCATTCTTGCCCCACTATTTCAAAAGTATAAAGACTTTGTCATCCCTCCCCAGATACAGAGGGCTGCTCTCGACTGAGAAAAGACATACAGACTCTACAAAGTCAGTGAGAGCCTTGATACCCAAAGAGCACCCCCTAACTCCCCTCACTCTTTTACCACAACACTGGGGGTCTGGAAGAAGAGTGATTCAACCCGACTGCGCAAAATAACGTCGCAGCTAAAGAAACTCCTTCAACCCTCTTGTCTCAAAGTGCACCCAGCAGCATCCCCTCCCCCCCCAAAAAAAACCCTTATGGACCTTCACAAAATGGCTGCCCTACGTCGCAGCGACCTGCACAAAATGGCGGACCGCCCGCGACCTTAGCGAAATGACGCGCGACTACCGCCCCCTTCCACGACCCTCCCACACGGCGAGTGCAACCGCCCGCCCGCTGGCGAGCCCCTCAGAACGGCGAGCCCAACCGGCGAGAAGCTATTCTCTCCACCTCTCCCCTCCCCTCCCCCACCGCCGTTCTCAAGATGGCGAGCGCAACCGTCGCTTCTACCCGCCCCAGACCTTCTCAAGATGGCGACCCCACCCATTCGCTGACCCCCTGCGCCAACAAAAACGAACCCTACCGCTCCGGGGCCCGCCCGCAACAGAACGGCCTTCCAGAACTTTCCTAACGCTTCCGAATTCCTAACTGCGCGTCGACAGCAACGAAAACAAATCGCAACAACTCCACCCCCCCCCCCCCCCCCCCGCGATGCCATCGCGACCCTCTATGTCCTAACGACGGTTGACCGCCCAACCTCACCCTCACCCTCACTCAACGGCCCCACCGCCGCTGAACAAACAACCGTCCGCTTCCCCCCTGCGAACCGCCTCATGTCTAAACTCCTCAGCGCACAAAGTGACCCTGACCCACCCTAAACCCGTAAAGGCCGACTCTGACCCACCCTAAACCCGTAAAGGCCGACCCTGACCCACCCTAAACCCGTAAAGGCTGACCCTGACCCACCCTAAACCCGTAAAGGCCGACCCTGACCCACCCTAAACCCGTAAAGGCCGACCCTGACCCACCCTAAACCCGAAAAGGCCGACCCTGACCCACCTTAAACCCGAAAAGGCCGACCCTGACCCACCCTAAACCCGAAAAGGCCGACCCTGACCCACCCTAAACCCGAAAAGGCCGACCCTGACCCACCCTAAACCCGTAAAGGCCGACCCTGACCCACCCTAAACCCGTAAAGGCCGGCTCTGACCCACCCTAAACCCGAAAAGGCCGACCCTGACCCACCCTAAACCCGAAAAGGCCGACCCTGACCCACCCTAAACCCGAAAAGGCCGACCCTGACCCACCCTAAACCCGAAAAGGCCGACCCTGACCCACCCTAAACCCGTAAAGGCCGGCTCTGACCCACCCTAAACCTGTAAAGGCCGACCCTGACCCACCCTAAACCCGTAAAGGCTGGCTCTGACCCACCCTAAACCCGAAAAGGCCGACCCTGACCCACCCTAAACCCGTAAAGGCCGGCTCTGACCCACCCTAAACCCGAAAAGGCCGGCTCTGACCCACCCTAAACCCGAAAAGGCCGACCCTGACCCACCCTAAACCCGTAAAGGCTGGCTCTGACCCACCCTAAACCCGTAAAGGCCGGCTCTGACCCACCCTAAACCCGTAAAGGCTGGCTCTGACCCACCCTAAACCCGTAAAGGCCGGCTCTGACCCACCCTAAACCCGAAAAGGCCGACCCTGACCCACCCTAAACCTGTAAAGGCCGACCCTGACCCACCCTAAACCTGTAAAGGCCGACCCTGACCCACCCTAAACCCGTAAAGGCGGACCCTGACCCACCCTAAACCCGTAAAGGCCGACCCTGACCCACCCTAAACCTGTAAAGGCCGACCCTGACCCACCCTAAACCCGTAAAGGCGGACCCTGACCCACCCTAAACCCGTAAAGGCCGACGCTAGTTTGTTTTCTTCGCCCGGCCTGCACACCCATCCACCCTCGCCTTCCTCCCGCAGCGATCTGCCTCATTCTAAGTGATTAAAGCCTTAACAGCCATCTAGGTTTGTCTGATACGTTGCATCAATTGTATGACACTTTGATCTTATACTTATAAATTCCGTGTCCTGTGTAAATGCCCCAGTAGCCACCTGACGAAGCAGCAGTGCTCCAAAAGCTTGTAATTTCAATTAAACCTGTTGAACGATAACCCGGTGTGTGATTTTTAACTTTGTTCACCCCAGTCCAACACCGGCATCTCTGCATCAGGATTAGGAAAGACTTAGAGCTATGAAATTACCCAGATGTGATATTCCAAGATGACAGAATTGTAGCAGGTGTTTACGGGATCAACCTTAGATTTTGGTACAGTGACCCTGGAGGAAAGATGAAGACAAAGGTGACAATCAACATTCGACTTACAATTTCCCTTGTTCATCCTCTTTGATATCTCCACCAGGATTCGGGTGTAGCAGTATATCATGATGACCAGTGGTACGAGGAACAGGAAAACAAAAGTGAACATGTTGTACGAGGTCTCCTGCCAGTGTTCCTTGAAACTGCCCATTGTGGAACACTGTGTGAAGTTCTGCGGCTCAGTAATACTGACAGTGTGAAACAAGATAATCTGGAAAAAAAAAGTGAAGCAGAAAATAGAGTTCCATATCTTCAAGTAACTCAACCACCTCAGTACAAAAACAATGGATTAAATTTATTTCCTTTTCACTTTAAATACTTCTTAGTCGATGTTGTCTGCTGATGCAGCATTGAATATGTCAGAAGAATATAAATTTCTAGTTAGAAGGGCTTTCAGTAAGGATGCGGAAAATGTGTTGCTGGAAAAGTGCAGCAGGTCAGGCAGCATCCAAGAAGCAGGAGAATCGACGTTTCAGGCATGAGTCCTTCTTCACGAATGAGGAAAGTGTGCAAAGCAGGCGAAGATAAAAGGTAGGGAGCATGGACTTGGGGGAGGGGTGTTGGGAATGCGTTGGTGGAAGGAGGTTAAGGTGAGGGTGATAGGCCGGAGTGGGGGTGGGGGCGGAGAGGTCAGGAAGAAGATTGCAGGTTAGGAAGGTGGTGCTGAGTTCGAGGGTTGGGACTGAGACAAGGTGGGGGGAGGGGAAATGAGGAAACTGGAGAAATCTGAGTTAATCCCTTGTGGTTGGAGGGTTCCTCGGCGGAAGATGAGGCGCTCTTCCTTCAGCCGTTGTGTTGCTATGGTCTGGCGATGGAGGAGTCCAAGGACCTGCATGTCCTTGGTGGAGTGGGAGGGGGAGTTGAAGTGTTGAGCCACGGGGTGGTTGGGTTGATTGATCCTTTCAGTAAGGATGCCTGATGACTGATGAAAAACTGTTTTTTGCAACCCATGTCAAAATTGTTCCTTACAGTATGCAGTGATGCTGTTCTTAATGGCCTCCACTTGGATTGCTACAATGTATACAAGGTTTGTTCATCTCTACCATGAGAGAAGAACTTGTATTTGAAGAAAGTGCTTTGAAATGTGGGGGAAGCAACAACATGGATGTTACACCAAAGGAAAAATTGGGTGTGCAAAACCAGTGAAAATGAGTTATGCTTTAAAGGGGGAGAGGCCGTACAAAGAGGAAGGTGGGAGAGGATGGAAGAGAGAGAGAATGAATGGGATAGAGAGAGAGAGAGAGAGATAACTTGCATATGAGTCTAAAATTCTTAACATTAAGGAGTTTATAAGTATCAGGTGCCAGAATGATGTTATCTGGAGGAGAACAGCTTAGGATATCTTGGGATTTTGCTGAAAATAAAAGGGGCGGCACAGTGGGCTCAGTGGTTAGCACTGCTGCCTCACAGCACCAGGGACCCGAGTTCAATTTCAGCCTTGGGTGACTGTCTGTGTGGAGTTTGCACATTCTCCCCGTGTCTGTGTGGGTTTCCTCCGGGTGCTCCGGTTTCCTCCCACAGTCCAAAGATGTGCAGGTGAGGTGAATTGGCCATTCTGTATTGCCCATAGTGTTAGGTGCATTAGTCAGAGGGAAGTGGGTCTGGGTAGGTTACTCTTCAGAGGGTTGGTGTGGACTTGTTGGGCTGAAGGGCCTGTTTCCACACTGTAGGGAATCTCATCTAATCTGAGGAGTGCAAACCTTGTGAGAGTTTCTTTACTTGTTGTTTGCCTCATTTAAAAATTGCTGTTGAGAATTTGTAAGAACTATGGGATTAAAGTGAAGCATATTTGACTGAAGTAAGAGAATTCTGCAGTTGGCAATATCAAAGTCTTACTGTAAACTCGAACAAGAATGGAATGCTGAAAACACTCAATGGATGAGGCAGTGTCTACAGAGACAGAAACGGGGTGAGTGCAATAAAAGCAAAATCTTGCGAAATCTGAAAAAAAAACAGAGAATGTTGGAAAAACTTAGGAAATTTGGCAGGATGTATGGAGAGAGAAACAGATTCAACATTTTGAGTCCAGTATGCCTTCTTCAGAACTGGAAAGTATTGGAAAATGTTTCTTTTTATTATACTGTTGACAGAAGAGGATGAAGAGAACAAATGGTGTGGGGACCTAGAGCAAAAGGCAAAAGGGTTATTAATTGGGAGGAAAGAGAAACAGAGATGTAACAGAGATGTGAAAGATACAAACCAGATAAAGCCATGGTGGTGGGGATGTGGGAATATAAGAAAAGTGAAGAACAGGTATCATGTGGTCAGGCTCTGAAGCCATGGGGTTCAGTATTGAGATCTTGAGGCTGGAAAGTGCCTAAGCGGAAAATGAAGTTATTGTTCCTTGAGATTGCACTGTACGCCATTCTTGTTTACACAAAACTCTATTCATCCCCTACTTCCTGAAAGGATTCCATTTCATTCTCCCAAGTCGTCCACCTCTGTCCAGCCTGTTCGAAAATGGCACTTTCCACCGGAGTGTCTCTGACACAATCTCTTCTTTCTTTAGTTGAGGACATCCCTTCACTGTGGCTGACAACACACTCAGTCTTCTCCCACAATTCTATCCTCACCCCTTCCTCTCCTTCCCAGAACAACAATAAGGTTCCCCTTGTCTTCACTTTCCACCCAAATCATGCTCCTCCATTTCTGTCACCTCCAGCTGATGCCACCACCAATTCTTCTTCCCTTCCCAGCCACTGTCAGCAATCTACAGGGGCCATTCCCTCTGTAACAACCTAGCCCACTCCTCCATCCCAATGCTTCCTCACTCCCCAAGGCCACTTGCTGTTGCAATTGCAGACAATCCAGGGTAACATCAGCCCATTCACCTCCTCCCTCCTCACTGTCCAAGGCCCCAAACATGACTTCCAGGTGAAGTAGTATTTTACTTTGACTTCTTTCAATCGAGTCTGCTGCATTGTGGCTTCCTTTACATTGGTGAGTCCAACCACAGACTGAGCGACTGCTTTGTGGAACCCCTCCACTCTGTGACCCTGACCATCCAGTTGCTTGACATTTCAATACCTCACCTTGCTCTCACATTGACATTTCTGATCTGTGCCTTTTGCAAGGTTACAATAAAACACAACACAAATGCATGGAACAACACCTCATTTCTCGTCTAGTTACCTTACAGTCTCTTGGGCTCAATATTGAATTCCACAATCTCACAGCTTGACCAAATGAAGCCTGTTCTCCATTTTTCCTAAATTCTCCAGCCCCCAAATCCCACCCCATAGAGATGCCTTGTTTGTATCATGCCTACTTTGCTCTCCCATTTTCCCCCTTTCACACCTTAATTTACAGTAATTTGAAATCTCCATTTCTCTTTCATTGCGATTAACAACCCTTTTGTCTTTTCTACTGGACCTCCACACCATCTGTACCCCCTGCCCTCCACTGCCTGTGCTTAAACTATAAAACTCAATTTCTAGCCCTTTCCCAGTTCTGAGAAAGTCACACTGAAGCCAAAATGTTGACCGTGTTTCCCTCACCACAGATACTGCCAGACCTGACAGAATTAATTTTTCAGGTTGACAACCTTTCATCAAAACCAGTACAAGTTAAAAGATGGAGCAGACTTTAAAAGCAGAAGCATAGATGACTCTCTCATCATGAAGGTCAGGACTAGAGAGAACTGGTAAAATCAATATGTACAGTTTATAAAGAATGATCTGACGTTTGAACCCACCTCCTGAAAGTGAATGTTTCACTGATTTTGTTCAGCCTCTCTCATTAATTGAATAAGATGCTGCAGGTGCACGCTCAGTCTAGTAATGCTTTGTGTTTGTAAAACCTCATGGTTTAAATGTCACCCCTCCTCCCCACCCCCCACCCCCATCTGGGAATGCTTTTCAAAAGGTACTTCTAAATGTTTCAGGGCAGGATAAAGTGTGAAAAAATAAAAGCAGGATCTTGTAACTGGTTCTTTGTTCAACTCCAGGCTCTAATATCAGTCTTTTTCTCCACCACCATCCAGGTGAACTTCCACAACTTGTTTCTTTTGATCTAAAAATAGATTTCTCACATTGTGTTTAAATTACTAATAAACTACCTGCTCCACCTTTAGTTTGTTTATGGTACTGTCCCTACCTCTGAGCCAGGAAACCCCAGTTCAAGTGACACCTGTACTACAGCTGTCTAATAACATCTCTAAACAGTTTGACTGAAAATACCAAAGGCTTGTTTTTTATTTCCTTATGGTCCAGTGATAATGCTATTACCCTAGGCCAGAAGGTTTGGATTCAAGTCCCATCTGCCTTGGGTCAGAAGAAGGGCTTATGCCTGAAACGTCGATTCTCCTGTTCCTTGGATGCTGCCTGACCTGCTGCGCTTTTCCAGCAACACATTTTCAGCTGTGTATTGTAACATGTCAAGCAGATTGATGTAAAACGACTACAATCTGGGATTCTACGTCAATTGTTATTTGACCTCCAGAGAGAGACTTGGCTGATTTGGCAGCCACTTCTGTTACTGGCAGGAAGGAAGTCTATTCTCACTCGTTGTATTTCAGGATCTACAAACTGAACAAACTCCTTCAGTCTTCCAGCTTAGCTGCACATCCTATGATTCTCCACAAACTATTAAAAATATTCCTTTGATGCTCTGGGTAGTCTGTCCAGAGGTGGTGGCTTAGTGGTAACAATAATACTGTACTAGTAGGCATCCCAGACTAATGTTCTCAGACTGTGGGTTCAAATCCCACCATGAATCTGAATTCAACAAAAAGTCTGTAATTAAAGGCTAGTTTAATGATCGTTGTAAATACTTATCTGGTTCACTTGCTGGATAGGCTGGGACATTTTTCACTGGAGCATAGGAGGTTGAGAGGCGACTGGATAGAAGTTTATATAATAATGAGGGGTACAGATAGAGTTGCTTGTAGCTGTCTTTTCCCCAAGATGGGGGATTTCAAGACTAGGGGGCATATTGTTAAGATCAGAGGAGAGAGATTTAAAAAAGACATGAGAGGCAATTTTTTTACAGCGAGGGTGGTTCATGTGTGGAATGAACTTCCCGAGGAAGTGGTGGATGTGGGTATAATTACAAAGCTTAAAAGAGATTTGGATAAGTACATGAATAGGAAATGGTTGGAGGGATATGGGCCAAGTGCAGGCTGCTGGGACTAGTTTAGTTTGAGATTATGTTCAGCATGGACTGGTTAGACTGAAGGGTCTGTTTCCATGCTGTATGACTCTATAATTCCATGTAATGCCAGAGCCACAGCAATGTGATTGACCCTCAGCTGCCCTGAAAAATCCTAGCAAGCCCCAATCAGTTCAAGGGCAATAAATGTGGTTCAACCGGCAATGTTAACATCCAATGAATGAGTTTTTTTTTAAATTGTACGGTTAATTTAAGGATTTGACTTCAAGAAAATACATGGCAAAATTTCACCTAAAATTGTCCAGTCAGAGGTCAGAATGCAGACTTTAACCCTTCATTTCTCGGACATTAAAATAAGGGGATGGGGCAAGAAAGTACTCAATTCTCGATTCCTCATGTTCCTATAACATAGATCTTAATCCAGCTGAAGATGATGAAAATAAATTTTCTTTCATGCACCTGAATAGTTTGACATGGGTCAGCTCAAGAGTGGAGGCTTTTTTAATCTCATATAGGAAGACACAGGATAACACTTGTGGAAAATTGAGGAACGTCACTCTATTGCAGGAGTGGTCTCAAAAGTGGTTACATCAAACTTCCGTTGCCTTTGAACTCGGATTGTATACAATGTGGACAGAATTTACTTGGTGCATAACCTGTGCTTAACCAGACCTTGCCATTAAAGCATTGTCTTTGAGCCCCCAGAGAAGAGCATGTTCCATTCTTTAACACCAAAGTTACTCAAAACAAGTTTGGAGCCTAAATGTGAGCCACAGTTATAAGATCATATTATCTCTTGAGTCTTCTCTCTCTCTCTCACATACACTCAACCCCACTTGTTTCTACATTAAACTCTTCTGTTTATGAAGACTGTGTGCTTTAAACTAAAGAGATTGTTCTTCAGCTGATCCGTTTGAAACACCAGACTGTCAATATTGAATTTATCTTACATCTAAGGTTCTCAGGTGCAAGCTGGATTCTCAGGCCAGTACCTGATGGAAAAGCATAATGACAGGAACGAGCCCCAGACTCCACTCACCCCTTTGGCTAGTGATATGATGTTCCCAATGGGAAATCTCACCATCACTTCCTTTAAGTAATTGAGGACCATTACTTCTGAGTGGCCTAAGAACTGACTCAAGAGATACCTGGCCCTGGGGGACATAAGGGTGGTATGCAGAGGCTAAAAAATGGTGCCATTAGATGCCATTCATGGAATGTTTTTGAATAGTATTTGGATTTGTATCAAGGGTTCCCCAGTTGTCAGTGTTCTGGTGTCAGTGGGAAATTGATCTGTTTTGACTGTAAATCAGAACATTAAACTGTCACAAAATGCCCTTTGTGGACATGTGATTCAAAATCACTGGCAATTGAATGCAGTTCATCAATCAGTCCAAATTTGGGTTGATACAGAGAAAGAAACAACAGCATCAAATGATAAATAATACAAACTCCCACTTCCTAAGTAGGTCTCACCTGTGGAATGGACAAGATGACACTCAAAATCCAAGCTACAGTCAACATGATTTTATTCTTCTTTTTGGCTTCACTGATGCCCAGAGGATTCAGAATGGCAGATTGGCGATCTACACTAATCACCACCGTGACAAACGCGCAGGAGTACATAGCCATGAGCTTTAGGAACATCAGCAACCGACAGGCGATGTCCCCAGCCTGCCACTGAACCGTGATGTTCCAGCTGGCATCCAGAGGCATCACGATGAACGTTACCAGGAGATCCGCAGCAGCCAGATTCACAATCAAAATTCTTACGTGGGATTTCCTCTTGCGATTCTGAGTGGTCGTCCAGAGCACAGCGAGGTTGCAGACTGCAGACATGGTGAAAACGAGAATGGTGATCCCAACTCGAACTTTTGCTGCACTGGAGAAGACTGGCAGCTGAAAGTTATGGGCACTGCTTTTGTTGCAAGTATGTCCCAAGGCAGTGCCCACACATGTACCATTATAGTCATAGAGAAGAGTCTGGTTCAGAAAGGGATTGATAATATCTTCAGTACTGCCATTCATCCTAAATGCTACGGTATGCAATATGTAATAGGATATCTGTTTGATGGGATCAAACAGGGTAGGAGATCTTCTGTGAATAGCAGGTGATCATGTGGATCTTAAAACTGGAAACGCACATAGTTGTTTACATCAATACTGTGCTGAAGAGGTATCCCAGATCCTGGAGACTGCAAGCAAATGAGAGGAATGTTACACATTGAACAAAACAGCATGGACAGAGACCACTTGTCTCTGCTATCGCAGCTGATCTCTGGCTCGATGGCAATCGTGTTGTTACAATTGGTCTCAGTGCTCCTGAAAACACAGATAGAGTTCCCTCACCAGATCCCCGACTTCTGCAGGAAGTACAAATGTACCAATATCAGATGGGGACAGAATAAATTTGACTATGAATGGGCAAGTTTCACAGAGATGAATGAAACCCAGTGAAACCTTCACTGTGGACCACCAATGGTGCCTTTTCTCAAAGGAAGACTTGCATGCATCTACAGGTGCCTTCTTCAATCTCAGAACATTTCAGAGAGGGCTCTTGTGGCTCAATGGGCCAGATGATCCACTGTCAAGGCCCACCTCCCTAAGACATCTGTGATAACATGACTGCACATATTGTATTAAAAGAAAGCAGAACGTTTCGCAATGCTTTACTTAATTAACTACTGATGCAGGAAACACAACAGTTAAATATAACAACAAACAGTAATCATAATCATGAGAACATTTGTTTGGGAGATATTAATTGCAGGAAAATATCATTCAGGATAGTGAGTCTATGACATCCACCAGAGTAGACAGACATTTTGACATCTCAAACTGAGAGATTGCCCCCTCCAACAGTGCCGTATTCTCCCATTACGGTACTGGAGTGTCAGCTACGATGTTTTGCTCATGTCTTGAACAATGCTTGAAGTCACAGCCTTCTGACTCAAAGGTGGGAGTGCTCCAAAAGGTTTGTGCCCACGCATAGGTCAGACCTACAGAGACATCAGGGGGAGCAATGCTGAAAACTTCAGAAATCAGGTACTAACTGATCCAAGCAATAATCCTGGTGGCCTGCACTTGAACACAACTGGACAGGATGAGAACAACATAGAGCTTTTACCCAACTGATTTTATAAAACAGAACAAAAACTTATTATAATGGTATGGAAAGCTGATTTAGAATAGGGCAGTAGATGTGCAGAAATCAAAGAAACTCAAGAAGGAGCCACAATGGCCTACAGATTAAACAATAGGAACCTCAGACTGGAACTTTGCAATAAAATAAACAAAGGATGAGACAGAATAAATGAGGGGCCGGAGAAATAACAGATACCAAGCTTGGTGTTTGTGGCATAGAGTCTAAAATGAAGCAATTAGGTCCATTGACTAGCTCCCTGTAGAACAATCCTGTTAGCCTCACTCTATCCCCACAGCTCTGCAAGTTTATTTCTCTCTCTTCAATTTCCTTTTGAAATCATTTACTCTGCCCATTACCACCATCCTCACAAATTCCAGCTCATCATCAATTACTGTGTAAAATATGATTTGGAGATGCCGGTGTTGGACTGGGGTGTACAAAGTTAAAAATCACACAACACCAGGTTATAGTCCAACAGGTTTAATTGGAAGCACACTAGCTTTCGGAGCGATCAGGTCAATCACCTGATGAAGGAGCGTCACTCCGAAAGCTAGCGTGCTTCCAATTAAACCTATTGGACTATAACCTGGTGTTGTGTGATTTTTAGCTGTGTAAAATAGCTCTTCTTCATATCCTCTTGCAATATCTTTCTCAAAAACATTCAAAGTCTGTGTCTGCTCATCCTTGTACCTTCAGTGAATGAAAACAGATTTTTTTTGTTTATTTTATCTAAATCTACCTCAAATCTCCCACAATCTCCTTTGCTCAAATGTAACCTTGATGTTCAATTCATTTCTGGGCCAAACAAAACACTCCTACAGATGAGAATACTACGTGGGTTCCCTCACCACTTACCCAGTAGACAATTTCAGGAAAGTAACAGCACAATGATGAGGGGCATGGATAGGGAGAATAGTCAGGGTCTTTTTCCCAAGGTAGGGGCATCCAAAATTAGAGGGCATAGCTTTAAAGTGGCAGGGAAAAGATTTAAAGGGGACCTGAGCGGCAATGTTTTCATGCAAAGGGTGGTGCATGTATGGAATGAGCTGCCAGAGGAAATGGTGGAGGCTGGTATAATTACATTTAATTGGATGGATAGATGAATAGGAAGGGTTTAGAGGGATGTGGGGCAACTGCTGGCAAATGGGACGAGATTAATTGAGGATATCTGGTCGAGTTGGACAAAAGGGTCTGTTTCTGTGCTGTCCATCTCCATGACTCCATGTCAAAGCAAGGTTTTATAGGAGGCCAAAGAGAAGAGGATTGGAACAGCTTTTGAGAATTGATGAAGGGAGGAAAGGATGGATCCAGAGAGTTACAAACAAAATAATGGCCAGGATAAAGTGCCTACAAAAACACAGGCAGAATTGACAAACCAAACAGTGAGAAAGAGTAAGAGGTGTTTAAAGGGGGTGGAGGTGAAGGTGCCAGTAGGAATAAATCAGTTGCACCCCTGAGGGCAAGGAAGATCCAAATCAATCAATTTCTGCTGAGATTACAGCTCTGCTGTGTAACAACAAGTTGAATTTAAATAGCTCCTTTAACATAACTAAATGTCCCAAGAGTTTTGGTAGCAGCACTGTCAGGGAGAATTTAATACCGAGCCATATAAAGGGGAAAATCAGGGAGCTGAAAGCTAGGTTTCAGGGATTGGACTGTGGTCAACGGCGGATAGTTGGGGATGGTGGGGTGGTGAGAGACAGAAAGATTTAGGAAGTGTATTCCAGAGCTAAGATTCATTCGTCACTATTACATGGAAATTAACCCAGTGGCAGCTATCATTTTCAACACGATATAATAGACCAGGTGAAGGGGGTTGCGGAGGGGAGTCTGGATTTCAGGAGAGTAACTCTTTCACGTTGAAGATTGAACTGTATCTCGGGCTGCACCAATACAGCTCTGTCATTAGTTCGCTCAGCATTTCATTCCCATCGAAACACGCTCTGTTTCTGAAATACCTGGAAAAGTTTATGGAGATCTGGAAACACCAGCGCCGTTATTCCGCATTACTTCCTCACTACTCAATCTGAAATGCTTTCCATAGCTCTCTTCGATATCCCGTTTAATCAGCTCTTACCTTGAGATCGGGAAAGTGCACGGTGCGGGGGGAGGGAGGGGGACCGCCGGACCCTGAGCTTCCTGCAAGCGGAGCAGGGTAGGTGCATTCCAGTGAGCAGGACCAGCTCTGCCCAGTTCAGGTTCCCTGTGTTGGGGGCTGGTCCAAGCTGCAGTGAGGAGGGATTGAAGGTCTCACCGTGCAGCGTGAGAGGACAACACTGCCACTGCGTCTCCAACACACACACACACTGAACAGCACTGCAGAACATATCCAGCCCTCCTGCACCTTGCATCTCCCAGACACCAGTCTCTTTCCTTAGCGTGTGGAAACGTGACTCTAACCTTTAGAATTCCCGATCTCAGCTGCTGACAAAGCTCCAGGTTTTACTTATGAAGCACACACACACTGACACCCTTCAATCCTGCGAACAGGTATTGTCCCTTACCCAGATGCTGAAATCTCAGGGTGCCCAGGTTGATTCACTCAATTGGTAAAAACAATGACTGCAGATGCTGGAAACCAGATTCTGGATCAGTGGTGCTGGAAGAGCACAGCAGTTCAGGCAACATCCAAGGAGCTTCGAAATCGACGTTTCGGGCAAAAGCTCTTCATCAGGAATAAAGCCTCTTCCAGCATCACTCAATTGGTTGTCTAGCAGAGGAAATGGGGGACATGGAGCCCTTGGTGTCACAGTTGTATTAGAATCGTAGAACCCCCTACAGTGCGGAAAGAGGCTATTTGGCCCATCAAGTCTGCACTGACCCTTTGAAGAGCATTTCTTACGTTAGATTAGATTCCCTACAGTGTGGAAACAGGCCCTTCGGTCCAACAAGTCCACACCAACCCTCCGAAGAGTAACCCACCCAGACCCATTTCCCTCTCACTAATGCACCTAACACCAAGGGCAATTTAGCATGGCCAATTCACCTGACCTGCACATCTTTGGACTGTGGGAAGAAACCGGAGCAGACCAACACAGCGGAAACCAACGCAGACACGGGGAAAACGTGCAAAGTCCACACAGACAGTCGCTCGAGGCTGGAATCGAACCTGGGACCCTGGTGCTGTGAGGTAGCAGTGCTAACCACTGAGCCACCGTGCCACCCAAACCCATCCCACATGGGCTTCTTACAATGGCTAATCCAGCTAACGTGCACCTACCTGGACACTAAGGGGCAATTCATGGCATGGTAAATCCAACTAACTTGCACATCTTTAGACTGCGGGGGGGACACCTGAGCACGCAGAGGAAATCCACACGATACAGGGATGGCACGGTGGCTCAGTGATTAGCACTGCTGCCTCACAGCATCAGGGATCTGGGTTCGATTCTGTGTGTCTGGAGTTTGCACATTCTTCCTGTGTCTGCGTGGGTTTCCTTCAGGTGCTCTGGTTTCCTCCCACAGCCCAAAGATGTGCAGGTCAGGTGAAATGGCCATGCTAAATTTCCCATAGTGTTCAGGGATGTGTAAGTTAGGGGCATTAGTCAGAGGAAATGTAAAGTAATGGGGTGGTAGAATGAGTCTGGGTGGGAGGGTCAGTGTAAACTTGTTAGGCCAAATGGCCTGCATCCGCACTGTAGGGATTCTAAATAAAGGGGGAACAGATAGTCTTCCGAGGCTGGCATTGAACCTGGGTCCCTTGTGCTGTGAGACAACGTGCTAATTACAGTGGCATTAGTCAGCCCATGACTGTCTTACTAAATAAATCAAAATATATCCTTCACAGGTACATACAGGCTGCTTTCATTTCAGTTAATGCCACAATACACCATTCAAAACATAAAAAGCAGGGACATTTTTCTACAGTATAGAATGATGGCAAGGTCACGTCTTGAGTACTGTGTGCAGTTTTGGTCTCCTTATTTAACAAAGGATGTAAATGTAATAGAAACAGTTCAGAGAAAGTTCACTCAACTGACACTTGGAAAATAGTGGGGCTCAACTTCTGAGGGAAGCTTGGACAAGGTGAATCCTTATCTCTTCGGGGTGAGAAGGATGAGAGATTTATTAGAGTGAATCGAATTGGCTGAAGATTGACATTATCTGGAGATTTCTGGAGGAGACCAAGTTGGATCATCCACTCAGCATTTCTGGGTGAAGATTGGTGCAAATGCTTCAGCCTTCTCATTTGCACAGGTATGTTGGGATTCCCCCATCATTGAGAAATAGGGTATTTGTGAAACATCATCCTCCAGTGAATTGTTTAACATTTCGCCACCATTCACAGCTGGATATGACAAGACTGCAGAGCTTAGATCTGATCAATCAGTTGAGGAATCAGATATCTCTGCCTTGCTGCTCATGCTCCTTGGTATGCAACCAGTCTTTTTATGTAGCTTTAATAGGCTGACACCTCATTTTTAGGAATGCCCAGTGCCATTCTTCGCATGCCCTCCTGCAGTTTCCGTTGAACCAAGGTTGATCACCTGGCTTGATAGTAATGGTAGAGCGGTGGATATGCTAGGCCATGTGGTTGTAGATTGTTTGTTGCTGATGGCCTACATTTCCTCCAGGATGCCTTAATATCTTGGTTCTAGTAAGAGAGAAGTAGCAAATTATTCTTTCAGGTATAACCTTCTATTAGCATACAGGAAGAAAGAATGGAGCATGAGTTCACAGCACTACCTTTTAGCACTGATGACAGGTTTGAAATGTTAAGTTGTCACTTGTCTTCACAGTGACAAAAGGGATTAATGTACTTGGCAAATGATTCAGAAACCACATTTTGCACAGAATTGCGATCTAGAGTGCATTAAGGATGGTGGAAGAAGTTCCGGTAATAGCATGAAATGGAGCATTGGAGAAATACTGGGCAGAGGGGTTTAAAATTACTGGACTCTGCGGAAAGAGCATTGGGCTGGGATGAAGTGAACAGTTCTAGCAAAGCGCCAAGTGCCCTCCTACTGTGCTGCATCATTCTATGACTGATTCCTGGGCTGACTCACTGAATATTTCCAACACTTTTTAATTGTAACTATTTGACAATCTGCAGTGTATTTCTTTCTTGTTTACTAGCGTATACCTTCAGTCCATTAAATAGAATACCCTCATTGTCCAATTTTGTTTTTGTTTAAAGTCATTTTAAGAGCAAATATTCAAATGTAGCAAATGAAAGAGAAAATGATTACCATTTGGCAGAGTGATGTGATTTTATCATGGAAACAGCCCATTCAATGAAAAGGAATTTGAGTCAAGTGTCTAATAGATTTCAGTCTGACACCATGAATGAACACGGCTGACACTGCCCAGCAGTTGATCACCAGCATTACAGGTAAACTGGCAATTTTATTGGTGTTTGACTGGCAGATTTGTTTGATTCTAAAATATATGTTTTCTGTTTCTTTTGTTGCCAGTCAATTTTCAAAGAGCGGAAATTTATATTTTAGGGTCCTCAGTTCAATGGTTCTGCTGAAGCTATCAACAGAAAAGCAGAAATAGTGGAAGTCGTCACATGATGATGATTAGATTAGATTAGATTACATTACATTACAGTGTGGAAACAGGCCCTTCGGCCCAACAAGTCCACACCGACCCGCCGAAGCGAACCCACCCATACCCCGACATTTACCCCGAACCTAACACTACGGGCAATTTAGCATGGCCAATTCACCTGACCCTGCACATCTTTGGACTGTGGGAGGAAACCGGAGCACCCGGAGGAAACCCACGCAGACACGGGGAGAACGTGCAAACTCCACACAGTCAGTCGCCTGAGGCGGGAATTGAACCCAGGTCTCAGGCGCTGTGAGGCAGCAGTGCTAACCACTGTGCCACCGTGCCATGATATTACGTGTTGAGTGTTATTAACAGCTTGAGAAAAGAGTTATGTCCATTTAGCTTCTGCATTCAATGTGAAAAAGGATATGTTTTGTAACCTACTGTCATCTATTTGCTGCTTCCTGTATTAATAAAATTAATCCATAGTTTTTAATCTAAGGCACAGTCTGCCACATTGCTTATTTTACCACTCTCAGAGGAAATCATGAATTTGAATTGAATTTATTGTTACGTGTACCGAGGCACAGTGAAAAGCATTGTTTTGCGAGCAATACAGGCAGATCACAGAGTTAAGTAGCATAGATAGTAAATAATAGGTAAACAGTGGCAAAAACAAAAATGAATGTTAAGAGTTTGTGAGTCCATTCAGTATTCTAACAACAGTAGGATAGAAACTGTTTCAAAACTGGCTGGTACGTGTGTAAGGCTTCTGTACCTTTTCCCCGATGGTAGAGGTTGAAGAAAAGCATTGCCAAGTTGGGATGGATCTTTAAGAATGCTGGCAGCCTTTCCTTGACAGCGGGCCTGGTAGGTGGATTCTATAGATTGGAGGTTGGCCTTTGTGATTGCCCAGGTCAAGTTCACCACTCTCTGTAACTGTCTCCGATCTTGAATGGTACAGTTTCCATACCCAGGTAATGATACATCCAGACAGAATGATCTCAATGGCGTACCTATAAATGTTGGCCAGGGTATTCGTCGTCATGCCAAATTTCCTCAGCTGCCTGAGGAAGATGAGACATTGTTGGGCCTTTGTAACTGGTGCGCCCATATGAAGAGTCCAAGAAAGCTCATTGCGGATGACCATTCCCAGGAACTTGACACTCTCCACTCGTTCCACCTCTGTGCTGCTAATGTGTAGGGGGGGCATGAGTAACATCCTGCCAAAAGTCAATAATGATTTCCTTGGTTTTGCCGGCATTGAGAGCTAGGTTGTTCTCAGTGTGCCATTTTTCCAGGTCTTCCACCACCCGTCTGTAGTCTATTTCATGACCATCTGAGATTCGACCGACTATGGTGAAGTCATCAGCAAACTTGTAAATGGCATTAGTCTAGTATTTGGCGACGCAGTCATGTGTATACAGCGAGAACAGTAGGGCACCCTGGGGGGTTCCAGTGTCGAATGTTAGTGACAATGAAATATTGTTCTCCAATCTTTACTGGGTCAAGAAATTGAGGATCCAGTTGTAGAGAGTGGGGCTTAGTCTGAGATCACTAAGTTTAGTAATCAGTCTCAAGGGGACAAAACTATTAAAGGCTGAACTGTAGTCGATGAGAAAGATTCTTATGTAGCTGTTCTTGGTGTCAAGATGTTCTAGGGAAGAGTGAAGGCCAAGTGATATGGCATCTGACATGGATCTGTTGGTCTGACAGGCAAACTGGAGTGGGTCAAGAGTAGTGGGGAGGCTGGAGTTGATTAATGCCATGACCAGCCTTTCAAAGCACTTCATGACCACTGAAGTTAGGGCCACTGGGCGGTAGTCATTGTTCTTAGGCACAAAGCGCTCATTATGCTCAGAGTTATATGACATATAACGGGAGGGAGGAGTCTGAGACGGTCCAGGTGAATTTGAGGTCAGGTGGAAGGTGTTAGTGAAGTGGATGAACTGTTCAACCTCCTCGTGGGAGCATGAGGTAGTGCCGATACAGTCATCAATGTAGCGGAGGAAAAGGTGGGGGGTGGTGTCAGTGTAGCTGCGGAAGATGGACTGTCCCACATATCCGATCAAGAGGCCGGCATAGCTGGGGCCGATGTGGGTGCCCGTGGCTACTCCTTTGGTTTGGAGGAAGTGGGAGGATTGGAAAGAGAAGTTGTTCAGAGTGAGGACCAGTTCGGTCAGTCGAAGGAGGGTGTCAGTGGAAGGGTACTGGTTGGTACGGCAGGAAAGGAAGAAGCGGAGGGCTTTGAGTCCTTCATGATGGGGGATGGAGGTGTATAGGGACTGGATGTCCATGGTGAAGATAAGGCGTTGGGGACCGGGGAAGCGAAAATCATGGAGGAGGTGGAGGGCGTGGGTGGTGTCCCGAACGTAGGTGCTGAGTTCTTGGACTAAGGGGGAACAGGACCGTGTCGAGGTATGTAGAGATGAGTTCGTAGGGGCAGGAGCAGGCTGAGACAATGGGTCGGCCGGGGCAGTCAGGTTTGTGGATTTTGGGCAGGAGGTAGAAACGGGCGGTGTGGGGTTGTGGGACTGAGGTTGGAGGCGGTGGATGGGAAATCCCCTGAGGTGATGAGGTTATGGATGGTCTGGGAGATGATGGTTTGGTGGTGGGAGATGAGGTCATGGTCAAGGGGGCAGTAGGGGGAGGTGTCCGCGAGCTGGCATTTTTCCTCAGCGATGTAAAGGTCGGTGCGCCAAACTACTACCACGCCTCCCTTGTCTGCCGGTTTGATAGTGAGGTTGGGTTTGGAACGGAGGGAGTGGAGGGCTGCACGTTCCGAGGGTGAGAGGTTGGAGTGGGTGAGAGGGGTGGAGAGGTTGAGGCGGTCAATGTTGCGGTGGCAGTTAGCTATGAAGAGATCGAGGGCAGGTAAGAGGCCAGCACGGGGTGTCCAGGTGGATGGGGTGTGTTGGAGGTGGGAGAAGGAGGTCGTCAGAGGGTGGGCGAGAATCCTGGTTGAAGAAGTAGGCATGGAGGTGAAGGCAGCGGAAGAATTGAGGCTTGTAAAAAATTGAAGTATCAAACAAGTTCATTAAACTACAACAAGTGATTGATTCCACTCTTGTGAATGAAATAATGTTGTCCCATTAGGTGAACAGCATCAGTTAGAACAAGGGGTGTAAATTGCAGTCCATAAGGCAGTCAGCTGAACTCATCATGCAGCAGTGAAAACAACAGCTAAAGTTAGTTTGTAGTAATCGTCATTTTTTTGAAGTTATTCATGATGTTAAAAAATAGGTTCTAGTGAAAAATGTGTCAGATAATTACAGAGATACCTTTCACCGTAATTATAGACACACATACATAACCAAAATATAATGGAAGCATTAGGGGGAAAACATTCGAATATAGATGTGAGTCTTGGGAAACCTTTTCTTTATCACGAGAAGGATGACTGGCATTCCTGTGCAAAACAAAGTGCTCACAACTTATTAGCTAACAAGTGCTAACAGTAGAAGTAGCTGTAAAACTTTACATATAAATAACTTTATAATAGAAATTAATATCATGAATCTTATAGCAGTTAGTTGGAACCAATCGTCTTTTGTTTTTTTATTAGATATAATTGTAACAGTGGGCAACTATGAGGAGTAAGAGAGTTTGATAGAGATAGCACGTGGAATACAATAAACAACAGAATTCAAGCAGACCTTAGAGGTAAGCAAGTCTGGAACATGTCTGAAGGAGTTTTGCCAGTGACGTTGGAATGCAAATTAATAGGATGCATAGAAAGATCCCAAGGCCTGGAGCTTACAATGTCTGTTAAACACCAAGAGATCATGGGAACCTGAAGCTGTCCATACAAGTGCACATCATTGATTAGGTGTTTCACAGGATTGGAAGTATAGAATAAGGGGAAGGACACAGTGACCACGTTGTATGTGATTATTGTAACACAAAACGTATAAAAATGTTGTATCTTACTGTGAAGATCAGAATGCCATTGATCTCTCTTCCAGTGTGAGCCAAAGATTAAGGGAACAACTACATTTTCACTTCGAGGCCAGAATCGGGGGGAGACCTTTGCCACTCTCCCTGCATGAACAGATGATTGATTAGATTAGATGAGATTAGATTCCCTACAGTGTGGGACCAGGCCCTTTGGTCCAACCAGTCCACACCGACCCTCCGAAGAGTAACCCAATCAGACCCACTTCCCTCTGACTAATGCACCTAACACTATGGGCAATTTAGCATGGCCAATTCACCTGACCTGCACATCTTTGGACTGTGGGAGGAAACTGGAGTTCCCGGAGGAAACCCATGCAGACACGGGGGGAATTGCTTGAATAAGAATAAAGAGTGCCTCCCACCTAAATCCTGCCTGCCTCCTGAGAGTTTGTCCCTGGTCAGGGTGTTTCACTCTACAACTCCAGTGAAAGAAGTTCCAGACTATGCAGCCTCTCCCTATAACTCAAACAACCCAGTCCCAGCAACATCCTGGTAAATCTCTTTGGAACCATCTCCAACTTAATAATATCCTTCCCATAACAGAGCAACCAGAACAGGAGACATTTATTGCATTACTCTAGTTTATATGCAAGTTTTAAAAAAAAAGAGTTTGATAGATTGCCACATCTTCAAAAAATCTCTCTACTCCACTGTTTGATTGTTGCACGTAAACAGGTTGAATACTGCAGAACATATTGAGAAAATGGTGTATTGTCAACACTGTTTTTCAGAGACAATATTAACTTGAAGCTATGTTTGACCATTCAAGAGAAAATGAAAACTTTCACCTCACTACGAGAACAACTTCTGATCAAGTGGGGTTGAGACTGATATGAGATCAGCCATGATCATATTCAATGGTGGAGCAGGCTCAACAGGCTGATTTGTCTACTGCAGCTCTCACTTCCTCTGTTTTTTATTTCACCTGGGACACCGAACCCACCATAGAGTGCAGGATTGCCCCCAAGTGCAATTTGTTTGTTTGATTGATTGTTGTCACATGTACTGAGATACAGCGAAAAGTGTTGCATTGTGTGCTATAAAGGCAGATTGTACCATTCAAAGTGCATCAGGGTGAGCGGAGTAGAGTGCAGAATACAGTGTTAAAGCCACAGAGAAGATGCAGACAGAGAGATCAATATTAACATTTGAGAGTTTTGTTCAAAAGTCTGATAACAGTGCGGAAGAAGCTGTTCTTGAATCTGTTTGTACATGTATTCAGACTTTTATGTTGTCTGCCTGATGGGAAGAGGGTGGAAGAGAGTATAACTGGGGTAGGAGGGGTTATTGATTATGTTGGCTGCTTTCCGAGGCAGCGGGAAGTATAGATGGAGAGAATGGATGAAATGCTGGCTTGTGTGATGGACTGGGCTGTGTTCACAACTCCCTGTAGTCTTGCAGTCTTGAGAAGAGCAGTTGCTGTACCACACTGTGATACACTTAGATTGGATGCTTTCTATTGTGCGTCGGTAAAAAAGTAAGATTAAATTTGAACCTAGATTTGAAAAGGTGAAAGCATACGGTGCTAAACCATTGCTTTTTCTTTTGGAAGAAATTTCCCTCACGGTGGCTCAGCGGTTAGCACTGTTGCCTCACAGTGCCATGGACCCGAATTGGATTCCAATCTCGGGCGACTGTCTGTGTGGAGTTTGCACATTCTCCCTGTGTATGAGTGGTTTTCCGTTGGGTGCTCTGGTTTTCTCCCACAACCCAAAGATGTGCAGGTTAGGTGAATTGGCCATGCTAAATTGCCCGTAGTGTTCAGGGGCATGTAGGTTAGGTGTATTAGTCAGGGGTAAATGTAGAGTAATAGGGTAGGGGAATTGGTCTTGGTGGGTTACTCTTCGGAGGGTCGGTGTGGATTTGTTGGGACAAACTGTAGGGATTCTATGAAAAACTGAAAATTAGTGGGACCAATTAATTGTGTGTGTTACATTTTGTTTCTGAAACCACAAATCTTGATGGAAATCCAAGGCTTGTAGTATGATTAGCCAACCAAGGCAAATAGAAGAGGAAATGTGATAAATTAAGCATAATGATTGTAAAACTCTATAAATTGAAAGATGAATGAGTGCTGAGTAGGATGAACCATTTCAATTTTGAGGGTTTTGGAGTGAACATTTCTTCACAAACACCCAAAAAATGTTTATGTCCTTTGTGGGAACTGAGGAGACAGGGTTGAAGACCTATAATGTTGAATTGCCATCGTCTTTTCATTGTACAAATTTTCCACTGTAGAATGGGAGCTGGGGAAATGGGTGGTGTTGGAACAACAGAGAAACAGTGGTGGTGTTGGGAGGGTGAGGCAAGGGAAGTAGTATGGATGGGAGCCATTTTGGCTCTACATCATCATCTTCCTCTTCAGTCATCAGAAACAGGACATAGCATGTGTGCCTATTCAACCTTGTTTTGGCCAAAGCAAGCTGGATACACATGGGTGAAGGCATGAGAAATGGAGATTCCTCTTTGTTTAAAAACAGCAGCATTGAATCTCCAAACCCATACCTATGATGAAATACAGCAAAATCAGCAGCTTCATGATTGAGAGAGAAAGCTTTGCATGTTGATTGAGGGCTGTTGGATCACTAGGCTGAAGATTTGAGCAGAAAATATTAGGTGACAAATAATTCAAAGATTTTCAAAATGGGTGATCTTGTGATGAATATTGTTCTTTCTGGGAACTATGCAAGTTAGATTTATCAAATATCATCTTTCTTGAAGCATGACTTTGTGGTAAGTAAACACAAGTTATCTTTGAAGAAGTAATCTTCTGCAGAACTGTGCTCTCACTGAGTATTGAAATGCTGGATAATGGGAGAGCCAATAATAGCTATCTTTAAGCCAGCCACCAATACATTTACTTTACTTTTGCTGCAAAACCTTTTATACAAGGAACAAAGCTGAATCATTTTAGAAAAATACATTGTTCTGTCGATAAAAAGCTGACCTGTTCAATACTGAAGCATATCATAAAAATACAGCCTGTGTCATACATCTTCAAAGGCAACACAAGCCAAATCAAAGTTATGAGATAATAAACAACATGTTCCTTTAATCCTGCAAATTACACTACTTTAGGTCAATTGGGGAAAAAAAATGAATAAAGCAGCTTTCAAAACCACTGGATGTCTCAAAGCCAATGTTCTTGAAGGGTAGTCACTTTTCATAAAAGGAACAAGGAGGCAATAGCCTTGTGGTGTTATTGCTGGACTGTTAACCCAGGTAGTATTCTGGAGACCCAGGTTCAAGTCCTATCATGACAGATTGTGGAATTTGAATTCAATAAATATTTAGAGTTGAGAGTGTAATGATGACAATAATCCATTGTTGATTGTCAGGAGATACTCATCTGGTTCACTAATGTTCTTTAGGGAAGGAAACTGCTATCCTTGTCTGGTCTACATGTGACTCCAGACCTACAACAAGGTGGTTGACTCGACTGCCCTCCGGGCAATTAAGGATAGGCAATAAATGCTGGCCTGGCCAGTGATGCCCTCATCCCATGAATGAATTTCGAAAAAACACAAAAGCCAATTTGAGTGTAGGAGACTCTCATTAACAGCAATGTGATAATGAGCAGTTAATGTATATTTGTGCTGCTGGTTGCTGTATAAACATTGGACATGTCAACAGGGAAAACTTCACTGGTGTTCTTCTAAATAGCACACCATCTGAAAGATTGACAAAGGCACAGTTTAATACCTCATCTGAGAGACAACACCTCCAGCAATCCACAGTATTGTACCAGAGTGTCCGTCTGGATTTTCGTGGATTTACATCCTGGAGTCAAACTGGAACACAGAACCTAGTCACTCAGAGGTGAGGGTGTTACACGCAAGCTGATGACCAATTAGAAGTGAAGTCTCAAAATTCAATGTTTGTTTTATATATTATGTTTATAACATAACAGATAACCAAAGGAAATCTAAGAAAATGATCAGAAAGATATTTTTATTCATGTGTCTTTTTAAGTGTGATTACTGAAGTTTGTATGAAAGCACATCTTTGCTGTTTATAGCTTGGAAATTACTCTTTTTCTTTTTTTAAAATACGTTTCATCATACCTTTGTAACGGAAAGTCTCCAGACCTTCTTATAATTGGATCTACGGTATGATTCATGATACATTAATGGCATTTTAATTTATGAAGGTGGTAGCATTATAGAATACAATGCAGAATGTACAAAGTTAAAAATCACACAACACCAGGTTATAGTCCAACAGGTTTAATTGGAAGCACTCTAGCTTTCGGAGCGACGCTCCTTCATCAGATGATCACCTGAAGGAGCGTCGCTCCGAAAGCTAGTGTGCTTCCAATTAAACCAGTTGGACTATAACCTGGTGTTGTGTGATTTTTAACTTTCTACACCCCAGTCCAACACCGGCATCTCCGAATCAATGCAGAATGTGTTATTCTTTGAATGTTGATGCATATCCATTTAACAGTACAATATCTAACTGATGTTGATTAAGTGCAAGCTAAAGTAACTTGGAGTTTACTCACTTGCAAAGGAAACTGTAATGGTCAGAATATAAACATTTCAGGCCATAGCCTGCAACATTAAATTGCTTTGTGTCCATAACTGAGTGACTTCTGGAATTTGACGTATGTAAAGACAGATATAATGACCCCAACACAAAAATGTGTATGTTCCTCTATGTAACCTTTCCAATATGTGTATATTACCTTTTATAGTATGAGGATCAGAAATAAATTAAGATGTCACCTGGCTAAGTCAAAGAAGAACTTCAGATCAAGCAGCATCTGTGAAAAAAGATTACTTTTCAATCCAATACCCCTTAATTAGAAAATAATGGTGCTCAACCCTGCATAATACTGCATAACCTTGACAGAGCTGTACTGTACGGTTTCCAGCATACTGTTTGTTCATTAAATTGCTTTAGTACACCGTTTGCCATTGAAATTGATAATTCAAGTACTATGGTAGAATCCCTGAAGTCTCCCTGCACTAATTTGATTGCAGTCACTGCTTTCTTATGTTGTACCTTTTCTTGCTGAAACACAATATTTTAGATTATCCAGCATACATATAATTATTATTTACTTGCATAAAGAGCAGCATGGCAGTTCAGTGGTTAGCATTGCTGCTTCACAGTGCCAGGGACCCGGGTTCAATTCCACTCTCAGGCAACTGTCAGTGTGGAGTTTACACATTCTCCCGTGTCTGCGCGGGTTTCCTCTGGGTGCTCTAGTTTTGTCCCACAGTCCAAAGGTGTGAAGGTTAGGTTCATTAGCCACGCTAAATTGCCCATAGCGTGCAGGCTAAGCCATGGGAATTACTAGGATGGAGTAAGGGAGTGGGATGCTGTTTGGAGGGCCAGTGTAGACATGTTGGGCTGAATAGCCTGCTTTCACATCATCAGGATTCCATGATTCTAAGAAGTAATCTAAGACATTCCATAAATCATTCTTTAAGTCCTTTGTCACCTCTTAATTTCACAGAAGACATCAGAACAAATTAATGTTGCCAGTCTTAAATAGACATTGAGATTTTAAAATTAGGAAGTTAACCCTAGGGTTATAATAAGGCTGAGTCATAGAGTCATAGCGATGTACAGCATGGAAACAGACTCTTTGGTCCAATCCGTCCATGCCGACCAGATATCCCAACCCAATCTAGTCCCACCTGCCAGCACCCGGCCCATATCCCTCCAAAACCTTTCTATTCATATACCCATCCAAATGCCTCTTAAATGTTAAAAATCACACAACACCAGGTTATAGTCCAACAGGTTTAATTGGAAGCACACTAGCTTTCAGGTGATTCATCAGGCAGGGATGCCCAAAGGCATGGTACATTGGGGAAACTGAGCAAAGGCTACGACAACGGATGAATGGGCACCGCACAACAATCAACAGACAGGAGGGTTCCCTCCCAGTTGGGGAACACTTCAGTGGTCCAGGACATTCAGCCTCGGACCTTCGGGTGACCATCCTCCAAGGTGGACTTCGGGACAGGCAGCAGAGGAAAGTGGCTGAGCAGAGGCTGATAGCTAAGTTCGGTACCCATAGGGAGGGCCTCAACCGGGACCTTGGGTTCATGTCACATTACAGGTGATCACCATTGCACTACACACACACACACACACACACAGATATTCCTACACACACACACACACACTCTCACATGCACACGGACACAGATACACACAGACGCATACACAGACACCCACACATGCACCCCCTCACAGACTTAAGACACTCTGCACTCACTACACACACACACACACACACTTTCTCACACTCACAACCCCCACCCCAGACAGACAGACAAAGACCCACATGCACACATATATATTGTGTGCGGTGAATTATTTTGGTACGAAGTTACATTGCACTTTGCTCAAAAACCACATAGATTCATGTCGAACTCTGAGCTCAAAAACTGCATGAATTTATGTAAAACTCTGTTATTTCACTTTTTAGATTGGAATCAATCTAAACATCAGGTCATAGACAGAGAACACAGGGGGCTAACACCTTCAACACATTGTCTAGCTATCACCATTGTTAACAGCTAACCCGAGAATGCAACTTTAAAAAAAAGGGTTTTGTGATTTACACATGAAAGAAGTCAAACTATCACTGTATTCTAACAGATGAAAGGCTTAACAGACAATCAATTCTTCAATGTCTAATTTCAGTTACATCACACTGCAAATTTTTGCTATAAATTCTGTGTTACGATCGAGCCCTCCACAATCACCTGATGAAGGAGCATCGCTCCGAAAGCTAGTGTGCTTCCAATTAAACCTGTTGGACTATAACCTGGTGTTGTGTGATTTTTAACTTTCTACACCCCAGCCCAACACCGGCATCTCCGAATCATGACTCTTAAATGTTGTAATTGTACCAGCCTCCACCACTTCCTCTTGCAGCTCATTCCATACACGTACCATCCTCTGTGTGAAAAAGTTGCCCCTCTTTTAGTAGGTCTCTTTTATATCTTTCCCCTCTCACCCTAAACCTGTGCCTCTAGTTCTGGACTCCAGGGAAAAGACTTTGTCTATTTATCCTATCCATGCCCCTCATAATTTTGTAAACCTCTATAAGGTCACCCATCAGTCTCGGACACTCCAGGGAAAACAGCCTCAGCCTGTTCAGCCTCTCCCTGTAGCTCAAATCCTCCAACCCTGGCAACATCCTTGTAAATCTTTTCTGAACCCTTTCAAGTTTCACAATATCTTTCCGCTAGGAAGGAGACCAAAATTGCACGCAATATTCCAACAGTGGCCTATCCAATGTCCTGTACAGACACAACATGCCCTCCCAACTCCTGCACTAAAGAAAAGCATACCAAACACCTTCTTCACTATCCTATCTACCTGCGACTCCACTTTCAAGGAACTGTGAACCTGCATTCCAAGGCCTCTTTGTTCAGCAACACTCCCGAGGACCTTACCATTAAGTGTATAAGTCCTGCTGAGATTTGCTTTCCCAAAATGCAGCACTTCGCAATTATCTGAATTAAACTCCATCTGCCACTTCTCAGCCCATTGGCCCATCTGGTCCAAATCCTGTTGTAATCTGAGGTAACCCTCTTCACTGTCCACTACACCTCCAATTTTGGTGTCATCCGCAAACTTACTAACTGTACCTCTTATGCTCGCATCCAAATCATTTATGTAAATGACAAAAAGTAGAGGGCCCAGCACCGATCCTTGTGGCACTCCACTGGTCACAGGCCTCCAGTCTGAAAAACAACCCTCCACCACCACCCTCTGTCTTCTACCTTTGAGCCAGTTCTGTATCCAAATGGCTAGTTCTCCCTGTATTCCATGAGATCTAACCTTGCTAATCAATCTCCCATGGGGAACCTTGTCGAACGCCTTACTGAAGTCCATATAGATCACATCTACTGTTCTGCCCTCATCAATCTTCTTTGTTACTTCCTCAAAAAACTCAATCAAGTTTGTGAGACATGATTTCCCACGCACAAAACCATGTTGACTATCCCTAATCAGTCCTTGCCTTTCCAAATGCATGTACATCCTGTCCCAAAGGATTCCCTCCAACAACTTGCCCACCACTGAGGTCAGGCTCACTGGTCTATAGTTCCCTGGCTTGTCCTTACCACCTTTCTTAAACAGTGGCACCATGTTAGCCTACCTCCAGTCTTCCGGCACCTCACCTGTGACTATCGATGATACAAATATCTCAGCTGGAGGATCTAAAGTGAAATGTTCACAGAGTTTTCCAAGCATGATTCAGGAACTAGCCTATTTTCAAAAGTTAGGGATGTAAGGATTCAGATGCTTTGCTACGGTTGCCACAGACAGCTGATTAACCTCATTCTCCTCATCTGGGTCTTGATTAGGACTTTAACAGAAAAGGCAGATATAAAATGCCATCTTATTCCCTTCTTGTGTCCTGCTCAATATTTAACCATCAACAGCATCTCTAAAGCAAGTGATCTGCTTGTTATCAATTGTAGCCTATGGCAACTTATGAAAATTGATTAAGACATTTTCTCCAATTTCAGAAGCATGGGGTTTTGGGGCAGCCTGAACCAAAAAGAAAGTGTTATATCATTGCAAGCCTTCCTCATTTTTTGTGCCTCTTTATTTACAATCCAAGACTGTAATTAACTTTAGAGTGCATGCAGTACAATTCTTCAGCACCGAGCACCTGTTTGTGACAGGTGTCCCAATGCCCAATGGCTACAAATGACTGATGGATGGAGAACCTTAGTTCACTCATTGAAGGTGAATCAAACATCTTCAGGTTGGTGGAACTGAGACCTAATGTCAGTGCAGGGAAAGCATTTAGAAATAATTGGAGCACATCGTGACACATTGTAACTAGATAGGGTTAGATCTAAAAATACACATAGGATAAAAGATTGTCATCGTACTTTGCCAACACATAATCACGCGTGAATAATGTGATTCTTTTGCCATAATAGCACTCATTTTCTCCACATAATATTGTGTGTTTACATTGAAAAACTGCTCTGCAATTTCCTTGCAGTGACTTGTCACTTTCTGACTCTGGAACTGAGGCAAATAAACCAATGGTTGACAAGCCTGTGTTGTTCTTTGCTAATTTAGCTGTTGCACTTAATGCTGTGTATAGTTTTACAATTGTTTTTTATGGTCTTTGTCTAGGATGAGGAGAAAAACATTACTCTACATGGTAAGATAGAACACAACTAATTCTCTCGGTTTACAGTTAGACAATGGTCTTTGAGGAGCCAAATGCCTTGTGAAATTATAGCTCAGCAGGAGTCAATCGCTTTCAGGAGAGATAAAGGTGAAAACTGGTGAGCATGTCATAGTTCATTTGAAAAAAAAGCATGACTACTGGAATTAATGGAGTCTTACCTCCTGCTATAATTGTACATTTATTAATCTCATATAATAAGCCATTCATAAAGCAAGAGATTATTGGAATTGAATTGTGTCCTGTGCATAAATATTTCAAACATTACTGCTATTTTTGCCACCTTTTCCTTTTTATGATAATATTTAATTAGATAAATATATTTTAAGAAAAATTGAACAATTAGATATTCTGTGCTGTAGAGTGCTTGAGTGCAAATAAGCAATTTAAACTTGACAGACTACATTTGACTCACCTCAAGGTCTAACAGGGCTTAGCAACTGCAATTACATTTTCAGGATATCTCACAAAGTAATTCAATAACGTGCAAATTACTTTTTTGTGTGAACTTATGTAACTTAGTTTTTTTGATGCCGTTGTTTAATATTAACAGCAACTTGTATGTGCTCATGTTTTTAATGTATTGTATAACATCAACCAGGAACATTATAACATTTGATACTGGGCCAAATGCAATGGCATCAGGACAGATGCCTAAAAACTTGGTCACAGAGATAATCTTGAAGGAGTATCTTAAAGGTTGATGTTGAGATGTTCAAGGAAGGAATTCCAGAGAGTTGGACTGAGGCAGCTGGAGATACTGCCACCAATGACGGAACGATTACAATTGGCAAACCTCAAGGATCAGAATCAGATGAGCACAGATAACTTGGAGGGTTGTGAGGCCGGAATAGATTACACAGAGTGCAAGCATGAGGCCATGGAAAGGCCTGACAATTAAGGTTGAGAGTTCATTGTTGGGTTGGAACCTCATTGGAACACAAAAATGCTGGTATCGATGATATTGGTTTTCAGGATGTGAAGTAGGTCAATATTTTTTTTGCCTATCCTGAGGGCCTTTCAGGACCATTTGAGAGGATACTTAAGAGTTAATGATATTGATGTGTTATTTAGGTTAATTTGCCATAGAGGGAACCCACAGGTTTGTATGGAACATTAGTTTTACATGCTGTATTATTAGGCTGACAGTGCCTAGCAAGTTTGTTAACGTCTGATCATATAACCAAACTTAATAACTTAATCTACTTTAGATACATGCAAACTAATGGGGGAGTCTATTAGCTCAAACTACTTTAGACATGTTCAACAAGTGAGTCCTGCTGCCTTTTCCCATCAGGGTCTCCTGGGTAATGGCTGGCACTCAGAGATCTATCTCAGTTTCCAAGGCACTGGATCACAACACTGGTACCAGTCTCACAGATTCCAATCTGATGGGAATGTCCCAGTCTCATGGACCCCAGTGCAATGGGGAATGTCCCAATCTCATAGACCCCTACCTGGTCAGAATGTTTCAATCTCACAGACCCCTATCCGATCAGAACGTCCCAGTCTCACAGACCACAATCTGATGGGAATGTCCCAGTCTCGTGGAGCCCAGTGCAATGGGGAATGTCTTGATCTCACAGACCCCTATCCGATCGGAATGTCCCAGTCTCACACACCTCAGTCCGCTGGGAATGTCCAGCTGTCATGGACGCATTAAGATGGGAAATTCGCGGTCTCACGGACCACTGTCCAATGGGGAATGTCCTACAAGTGGGACCAAGTTCCTGATATTAATACTATTCTGGTCATGTCTCACTATTTCCAAATACTTTGAGTACTTTTCCAGACATTCTATTGTGCAGAAACATTTCCAAGTGGCTACAGTGTTAACTACATAAGAAAATGGCTCTCATGGACAATCGAGATTATACGGTTATCCCACAGCCAAAACAGACTGTCTTTTTTACACCAGGTCTGTTTTTCATGCTCTTGTCCACTTTACTTCACTTGCTCATTGTCATGTCTAATGAATCCTTAACGGTTTGGTTTGAAGATCTCATCTTTAAACCTAACACGACACATATTCCACAACATTAACTCTCCATTGACTTCAATAGGAGAGTAAAGTTGGACAAGGTATGAAACCAATGGTCTTCTCCAATTCTCACAGATTGCTGATAGCTGGGTAGACCATAAGACTGGAAGATATAGGAGCAGAATTTGGCAGTTCAGCTCATTGAGTTTGCTGACCCATTCGATGAGATCATGGCTGATTTGAGAATCCCCAATTCCACTTTTCTGCCTTTACCTCATAATATTTGATTCCGATATTGATTAAAAATGGTAGGGCAAGACATCCCTTATAACTCTGGAGTTAGGGCCTGAACATGGGTGGAGAACATGGGTGGATCATCAGATGGAATGTTGAGCTAATTTCTGTGACATGGTTCCCCAGAGCAGGGAGCCATACTCACAGAGAGAATGGACCAAAGAACTGTTGTAACCTTCCACTCACTGCTGCTGCATGTAAGTGTATTCTCACTGCTTGAAGTGCAGAATGGTAACCTTAGCCCTCAAGCTCCTATGCAATGTCAAGTCAGGTTCTTACCTATTGCTCAATGGATAGAGGTTTTACTTCTGATACAGGGAAGTCTTGGGTTCAAATCCCATTCCAGATACATTAACAGAAAACCTGGACTGGAAAACCAGTGCCATACTGATGTTGGGTGGGACATGAATTCTCTCTCATAACAGGCAACATCCTAGTAAACCTCCTCTGAACCCTTTCCAAAGCTTCCACATCCTTCCTATAATGCAATGACCAGAACTGCACGCAATACTCCAGTTGTGGCCTTACCAGTGCCTTGTACAGCTGAAGCATGACCTCTTGGCTCCGAAACTCAATCTCCCTACCAATAAACGCCAACACACCATATGCCTTCTGAACAACCTTATCTACCTGGGTGGCAACTTTCAAGGAGCACCTGGACGCCGAGACCTCTCTATTCATCTACACTGCCAAGAATTTTACCATTAGCCCAGTACTCTGCATTTCTGTTATTTCTTCTGAAGTGAACTACCTCACAATTTTCTGCATTAAACTCCATTTGCCACTTCTCAGCCCAGCTCTGCATCTTATCTATGTCCCTCTGTAACACACAACATCCTTTGGCACTATCCAGAACTCTGCCTACCTTAATGTCATCTGCAAATTTAATAACCCATCCTTCTACGCCCACATCTAGATCATTTATAAAAATGACAAACAGCAGTGGCCCCAAAACAGATCCTTACGGCACACCACTGGTAACTGAGCTCCAAGATGAACATTTCCAATCAAGCACCACACTCTATCTTCTTTCAGCTAGCCAATTTCTGATCCAAACCATTAAATCACCATCAATCCTGAAATTCAATATTTCGTGCAGTAGCCTATCATATGGAACCTTATCAAATGCCTTACTGAAGTCTATATATGTCACATCAATGCCTTACCTTCATCCACCTGTTTTGTCACCCACTCGAAGAACTCAATAAGGTTAATGAGGCATGACGTATCCTTTGCAAAACCATGTTGACTATCCTTAATCACATTATTCTATTCCAGATAATTATAAATCCTATCTCTTACAACATTTTGCAACATTTTACCCAGAACCAAAGTAAGGCTCACTGGCCTATAATTACCAGAGTTGTCCTGACTCCCCTTCTTAAACAAGGGAACAACATTTGCTTTCCTCCAGTCTTCTGCCATTACTCCTGTCAACAATGATGACATAAAGATTGAAGCCAAAGGCTCTGCAATCTTCTCCCTGTCTTCCCAGAGAATCCGAGGATAAATCCCATCCAGCTCAGGGGTTTTATCTATTTTCAGATCTTCCAAAATTGCTGAAACCTCCTCTTTGTCAACCTCAATCCCATGTAATCTTGTAGCCTGTATCTCTGTCTTCGCACTAACATTGTCCTTTTCCAATGTGAATACTGATGAAAAGTATTCATTAAGCACTTCCCCATGTCCTCAGATTCCACACACAACTTTCCATTACTATCTTTGATTGGCCCTAATCTTACTCTAGTCATTCTTTTGCTCCTGATATACTTATAGAAGGCCTTAGGGTTTTTCATGATCCTATCTGCCAATAACTTCTCATGTGTCCTCCTGGCTCTTCTTAGCCCTCTCTTTATATCTTTTCTGGCTAATTTATAACTCTCAATCCCCCTAACTGAGCCTTCATGTCTCATCCTCACACAAGCCTTCGTCTTGACAAGAGTGTCAACGTCTTTAGTAAACGACATGGTGGCTCAGTGGTTAGCACTGCTGCCTCACAGTGCCAGGGATCTGGGTTTGATTCCCACCCCGGGCGACTGTCAGTGTGAAGTTTGCACATTCTCCCCGTGTCTGCGTGGGTTTCCTCCCACAATCCAAAGATGTGCAGGTCAGGAGAACTGGCCATGCTAAATTGCCCAGAGTGTTAGGTGCATTTGTCAGGGGTAAATATCGGATAGGGGAATGGGCCTGGGTGGGTTACTCTTCTGAGGATCGGTATGGACTTGTTGTGCCAAAGGGCCTGTTTCCATGGCATAGGGAATCTAATCTAAACCATAGCTCCCTCTATCGACAACTATCTCCCTGTATATACTAATCAAGGACCTGCAGTAGCTGTTCCTTGAATAAGCTCCACATTCAAGAATGTCTATCCCCTCAGTTTCCTTCTGCCTAATCATATTGTAATTGCCTTTCCCCCAGTTAGACCTCTTTCCCTGTGGTGCATACCTATCCCTTGACATTACTTCAAAGAAGAAGAGTATTCTGGTGTGCTGGCCAGTATTTATTCTTCAATCAGCATCTTTCACAGAGTTTCTCTGATCATTATCACATTTCTATTTTTGGAATCTTACTGTATGAAAATGGACAGCCATGCTTCCTACATTACAATGTTGATTTCTTGTCAGAATCTGGCTGTAAAGTACTTTTGGACGTCCAGAGATTGCGACATATTAAAGATGGCATATTAATACAAGCGTTTTCTTTTGAGCTGCTGATCGTAAGCATGTTAACCCAGTAATTTGCAAAGTGTCATCCCCTGACAGAGATTAATCAGTTGATTGAGATAATAAATTCTACATTAAACTCTTGTAGGACTGCCATAGCAAGCACCCAGTAGATTTAGCAGAGGAGAAGGAGAGGAGATGGGAGGCAGAATTAAATAAATTCACAAATACTGCTTTCTTGACTGCTTAATGCACTTTGTGAAAATAGATGTGTTCAATTAGCCTTTAAATGCGTCTAAATTGAACCAGCACTCCCGAAGCTACAGCACCTTGAAGACAAGTTACAAATTGTATAAATTGCTTGAAGCAGATCAGTTCATGAAAGTTCGAGTTGGAAGTGTTAAGGCAGAAAATTTTGTTGTTGTGAGATTTTTATTTTGCGCTTTTCTTTTTCTGTGTCGCTTATGACTCAGTAATTGGTGGAATTGTCTTGTCTGTTTCAGAACCTTGTGCTTCAAGTCACAGTTCAGGACTTGACACAGAGATTGGAGCTGAGTCTCCAGCTGAGTATGAAGTGATTGCTACACTGTCAGAGGTGCCATATTTTGGAAGAGATGTTCAACCAAGACTCTGTCTGTCCTCTTAGCTAGATGTAAAAAAAGTCCATGGCACTACTTTCAAAAAGAGCAGGAAACCTATTCCCAATACCTTCACTAGAATTTAACCTCCAAGCAGTATAATTAAACATGGTATCTGGTCATCACATTGCTTTTTGTAGGAGCTTGAGCAAACTGGTCCCCATTCCAACAGTGACCACACTTCAAAAATACTCAGTTGCCTTGGGAAGTTGCAGGATTGTGAAAGTCTTTCATTTTTGTGCTTTTTTTTTTGCTTGTTGAGGTAGGTGTTGTGAATGCAGGGAAATCTGAAGTGTACTTTTTCAAGATTCCATTCCAATCGCCAGGCATGACCTGGATCATGCTCCAAGCGAACTGCACTTAACTCTCCTATTAAGTACTCACAGGCCAGCTCTGATATGAGTAACCCTCCCTTTATATTGCACAGAATATTTGCTCACACTGTTTGTCAGCTACAGAGCGGAGTTTAATTTGCAGTATCCTAATTCTGGTAAAGCTAAAGCAGTGTTAAGTTCTATATGCACTGTGTCAGAATTGTTTCAAAGTTAAAAATCACACAACACCAGGTTATAGTCCAATGGGCTTATTCAAATAAACCTATTGGACAATATCCTGGTATTGTGTGATTTTTAACTTTATCCACCCCAGTCCAACACCAGCTCCTCCAAATCAAGTCTTGTTTCAGACAGAATGCCAGAGTTGGGGGAGGGAGGTGGTTGCCAATACTCATTTCCCTCACATGATTGACTTCCAAAAAGGAAAGAGCTTCAGATAATTTAGATTAGATTCCCTACCGTGTGGAAACAGGCCCTTCAGCCCAACCAGTCCACTGCATCAGTTGAAATCTTTGGCTGTAAGAGCCAGCACTCTGTCCTTGTAAGGTTTATCCATTCAATGCTGTTCTTCTGTGATCTGTTCGAAGTGACACAGTGGAAGGGGATCTTGTTCTTTCATCAAAATGATTCCTATTCCTGGCATGTGACATGGGAGTCAGATGTAGAGTCAGTTGACATTAAACCTGTAACTACTCCTCAGAGACTTGCCTCAGTGCTGGACGAAGGGTAGCTAGAAGCAACAGCTAAGGCAGTAATTAATTGGAGACAGACAGTGTCCTACCAAAGACAACATAGTTAAAGACAATGAGATTTCATTGTACATCAGATGATTAATAACAATCCACACAGACCTTTTAAGCGCACATGAACTAAGTGTCAGTACAATGTCAGAGAGCATGACAAGAGTCCAGGTGCAACATGTTGTCCACATACTCAGCAAAATGACCATACTATATGCATGGAGTGAGTGGTGAGCTGACTGGTTACTATCCCAAGCTATTAATCCCTAAATTGGAGAAGAAAGAGCCATAAAACCTAAGAGCTGAAAGAGGCCCATCATTTGGCCCACTGAGTCTGCAGCAACATTCAATGAGTTGATTCATGGCAGATCCGATCATTCCTGCCTTCTCTTCATAACCCATCATTCTCTTACTGATTAAAAATCTATTTCTCTCAGCTTTGAATCTACTGAACGATCAACCACTGCAGCCCTCTGTGGTAAAGAATTCCACAGATTTTCGACCTGCTAAGAGTAGAAATACCCTCTCATCTCCATCCCAACTGATCAAGCCTTAATTCTGAGACCATGCTCACTGATCCTAGACTGCCCTACAAGGGAAAGCAACATATTCACATCTATCCTGTCAAGTCTCTTAAGAGTCATGTACAGAATCTAACAGGGGTCTGCGTGATATGGGCGATAGTGGGTGTTGGAGCAGAATCAGATCAGAAGCACATTGAGGACGGTCTCAATGTTACAAGAGCCTCACTGTATCTTTCATATATTTGCCGAACAGTACAGCGAGTTTCTCGGGTGAAAAGTTGCCAATTTAAGGGGATTATTGCTTGTCAAATGCATTCTTAATAGCTCAACCCATGACATTAATGTTCAGCTTCCGATCTTACTGAATGTTGGGATGCCAACAGTGTCCAGCTGGGAAGTCAGGGTAGGTGACTGGCAACTTCACCTTACCAACTGGTCTGACGTGCCTCCATTCTGGGCACCATGCCCCAACATCTCAGGTCACACTCCATGGGCACCAGCCACATGCACCTCACACCCACAGACATTGGCATTGGCATGTGCCAACATCTTAGAGTCATAGAGTCACAGAGATGTACAGCATGGAAATAGACCTTTCGGTCCAACCTGTCCATGCCGACCAGATATCGCAACCCAATATAATCCCACCTGCTAGCACTTCCAAACCCTTCCTATTCATATACCCATCCAAATGCCTCTTAAATGTTGTAATTGTACCAGCCTCCACCACATCCTCTGGCAGCTCACTCCATACACGTATCACCCTCTGCGTGAAAAGGTTGCCCCTTAGGTCTCTTTTATATCTTTCCCCTCTCACCCTAAACCTATGCCCTCTAGTTCTGGACTAACCGATCCCAGGGAAAAGACTTTGTCTATTTATCCTATCCATGTCCCTCATAATTTTGTAAACCTCTATAAGGTCACTCCTCAGCCTCTGATGCTCCAGGGAAAACAGCCTCAGGCTGTTCAGCCTCTCCCTATAGTTCAAATCCTCCAACCCTGGCAAAATCCTTGTAAATCTTTTCTGAACCCTTTCAAGTTTCACAACATCTTTGCGATAGGAAGGAGACCAGAATTGCATGCAATATTCCAACAGTGGCCTAACCAATGTCCTGTACAGCCGCAACATGATGTCCCAACTCCTGTACTCAGTATTCTGACCAATAAAGGAAAGCATACCAAACGCCTTCTTCACTATCCTATCTACCTGCAACTCCACTTTTAAGGAGCTATGAACCTGCACTCCAAGGTCTCTTTGTTCAGCAACACTCCCTAGGACCTTACCATCAGTCCTACTAAGATTTGCTTCCCAAAATACAGCACCTCACATTTATTTGAATTAAACTCCATCTGCCATTTCTCAACCCATTGGCCCATCTGGTCCAGATCCTGTTGTAATCTGAGGTAACCCTCTTTGCTGTCCACTACACCTCCAATTTTGGTGTCATCTGCAAACTTACTAACTGTGCCTCTTATGCTCGCATCCAAATCATTTATGTAAATAATAAAAAGTAAAGGACCCGGCACTGACCCTTGTGGCACTCCACTGGTCACAGGCCTCCAGTCTGAAAAACAACCCTCCACCACCACCCTCCGTCTTCTACCTTTGAGCCAGTTCTGTATCCAAAAGGCTAGTTCTCCCTGTATTCCATGAGATCTAACCTTGCTAATCAGTCTCCCATGGGGAACCTTGTCAAACGCCTTACTGAAGTCCATGTAGATCACATCTACTGCTCTGCCCTCATCAATGTTACTTCACCAAAAAACTCAACCAAGTTTGTGAGACATGATTTCCCACGCACAAAGCCATGTTGACTATCCCGAATCGGTCCTTGCCTTTCCAAATACATGTACATCCTGTCCCTCAGGATTCCCTCCAACAACTTGCCCACCACCGAGGTCAGGCTCACCGGTCTATAGTTCCCTGGCTTGTCTTTACCGCCCTTCTTAAACAGTGGCACCACATTTGCCAACCTCCAGTCTTCCGGCACCTCACCTCACTATCGATAATACAAATATCTCAGCAAGAGGCCCAACAATCACTTCTCTAGCTTCCCACAGAGTTCTCAGGTACACCTGATTTATCCACCTTTAACCGTTTCAAAACATCCAGCACTTCCTCCTCTGTAATCTGAACATTTTGCAAGATGTCACCATCTATTTCCCTACAGTCTAAAGCTTCCAAATCCTTTTCCACAGTAAATACTGATGCAAAATATTCATTTAGTTACTCCCCCATTTTCTGTGGCTCCACACAGAGGCTGCCTTGCTGATCCTTGAGGGGCTCTATATTCTCTCCCTAGTTACCCTTTTGTCCTTAATATATTTGTAAAAACCCTTTGGATTCTCCTTAATTCTATTTACCAACGCTATCTCATGTCCCCTTTTGCCCTCCTGATTTCCCTCTTCAGTATACTCCTACTTCCTTCTAAGGATTCACTTGCTTTCTCCTGTCTATACCTGACATATGCTTCCTTCTTTTTCTTAACCAAACCTTCAATTTCTTTAGTCATCCAACATTTCCCATACCTACCAGCCTTCCCTTTCACCCTGACAGGAATATATTTTCTCTGGACTCATGTTATCTCACTTCTGAAGGCTTTCCATTTTCCAGCCGTCCCATTACCTGCGAACATCTGCCACCAATCAGCTTTCGAAAGTTCTTGCCTAATACCATCAAAATTGGCCTTTCTCCAATTTAGAACTTCAACTTTTAGATCTGGTCTATCCTTTTCCATCACTATTTTAAAACGAATAGAATTATGGTCGCTGGCCCCAAAGTGCTCCCCCACTGACACCTCAGTCACCTGCCCTGCCTTATTTCCCAAGAGTAGGTCAAAGTTTGCACCTTCTCTAGTAGGTACATCCACATACTGAATCAGAAAATTGTCTTGTATGCATTTAAGAAATTCCTCTCCATCTAAACCTTTAACACTATGGCAGTCCCAGTCGATGCTTGGAAAGTTAAAATCCCCTACCATAACTATTCTATTATTCTTACAGATAGCTGAGATCTCCTTAAAAGTTTGTTTCTCAATTTCCCCTCTTACTATTAGGGCTTCTATAATACAATCCCAATAAGGTGATCATCCCTTTCTTATTTCTCAGTTCCACCCAAATAACTTCCTTGGATGTATTTCTGGGAATATCCTCCCTCAGCACAGCTGTAATGCTATCCCTTATCAAAAATGCCACTCCCCCTCCTCTCTTGCCTCCCTTTCTATCCTTCCTGTATCATTTGTAGCCTGGAACATTAAGCTGCTAGTCCTGCCCATCCCTGAGCCATGTTTCTGTAATTGGTATGATATCCCAGTCCCATGTTCCTAATAATGCCCTGAGTTCATCTGCCTTCCCTGTTAGGCCCCTTGCATTGAAATAAATGCAGTTTAATTTATTAGTCCTACCTTGTCCCTGACTCACTTCTGTTCTCAACTGTACCAGTCTCAGATTGATCTCTTTACTCACTATCTCCCTGGGTCCCCACCCCCCACCTTACTAGTTTAAATCCTCCCAAGCAGTTCTAGCAAATTTCCCTGCCAGTGTATTAGTCCTCTTCCAATTTAGGTGCAATTCATCCTGCTTGTACAGGTCACTTCTACCCCAAGAGAGATTCCAATGATCCAAAAATGTGAATCCTTCTCCCGTACGCCAGCTCCTCAGCCATGCATTCATCTGCTCTATCCTCCTATTCCTGCCCTCACTAGCTCGTAGCACTAGGAGTAATCCAGATATTACTACTCTTGAGGACTTCCTTTTTAAATTTCTGCCTAACTCCCTCCAGAATCTCAACCTTTTCCCTTCCTATATCGTTGGTTGCAATGTGAAGTGATGAGCTGTCTTCTTGAAGTTCAGTACTCCTTGTGGTGTAGATGCACCCACAGTGCTGTTCCAAAGAGAATTCCACAATATGTCTCCCATCACAGTGTAGGAATAGTGAGGCAATTCCACATGAGGCAACTGTGAGCCTTGTCCAGAATGGAATCAGAAAGGCTGTGAGCAACCATTTTGTGCTGAACCCCCAAGAAAGAAATTGGAGATTTATCTTCAAAGGGTGGGTTCTCAGCCAGTGTAAGCTCAAAGAGGAACGCATACAAACATCGCCATTTGTTCAATCCAAAGAGCTCAGGCAATCTGTAACTGCCATGACTTCAGAATCCATAACAAACAGGAAACTTTTTCGACCAAATCCTGCTCACCTCCTGAGTTCACCTGCATGGACAAATTCCACTATTCGACTACAGAAACCATCATGGCCGCTGCATCTGACTTCAAGTTTTAATTCCTTCACTTCAAGAAAAGAACAAGATATTTCAAGAAAACCAGGCCAGCAACAATAATTGTTGCCTTATTTTCATCTTGGTACTTAAATTGTATCATTCCTTGCTTAAACCTTGTATCTGTATTTTAACTCATAAGTTTATTGCTTTCCCTTTAAGTAACTTTCAGCAATACGTGTGTAATAAACAACCTTTTGTTGTGTTTGAAGAATAAGCCGAATGGCTGCTACTTATTAAAGTGCAACAGTTAAAAATTGAAAAGCTAAAAGGGGACTTTAAACAAGCTATACCAACTTGCTTTTCATGGAACACTTTGAGAACATTTCTGGTGTGGTCATTTTTGTGTTATGTCTCAGAGCTCTTCTACAGTATACCTTAAAGAGACATGTTTATTATATCATTGCCATAGAGTGTACAAAGGTCTCACTCTCCAGCTTAACTGGGGCCACATGAAACATGACACTCCAATGGAAGCGTGCGATTGTTTACGACTGAATAGCTTAGCATGAGCTAAGATACTGAAGTGGCTGTAACTGTAATATATATATATATATAGATAGATAGATACAAGGGGTTGTAATAAAGATCCATTGGAACTTGCATTATACATGTCTAGTTCTTATATTAGGAGAAAGTGAGGACTGCAGATGCTGGAGATCAGAGCTGAAAATGTGTTGCTGGAAAAGCGCAGCAGGTCAGGCAGCATCCAAGGAGCAGGAGAATCGATGTTTCGGGCATAAGCCCTTCTTCAGGAATGAGGAGGGTGTGCCAAGCAGGCTAAGATAAAAGGTAGGGAGGAGGGACTTGGGGGAGGGGCGTTGGAAATGCGATAGGTGGAAGGAGGTTAAGGTGAGGGTGATAGGCCGGAGTGGGGTGGGGGCGGAGAGGTCAGGAAGAAGATTGCAGGTTAGGAAGGTGGTGTTGAGTTCGAGGGTTGGGACTGAGACAAGGTGGGGGGAGGGGAAATGAGGAAATTGGAGAAATCTGAGTTCATCCCTTGTGGTTGGAGGGTTCCTAGGCGGAAGATGAGGCGCTCTTCCTCCAGCCGTCGTGTTGCTATGGTCTGGCGATGGAGGAGTCCAAGGACCTGCATGTCCTTGGTGGAGTGGGAGGGGGAGTTGAAGTGTTGAGCCACGGGGTGGTTGGGCTGGTTGGTCCGGGTGTCCCAGAGGTGTTCTCTGAAACGTTCCGCAAGTAGGCGGCCTGTCTCCCCAATGTAGAGGAGGCCACATCGGGTGCAGCGGATGCAGTAAATGATGTGTGTGGAGGTGCAGGTGAATTTGTGGTGGATATGGAAGGATCCCTTGGGGCCTTGGAGGGAAGTAAGGGGGGAGGTGTGGGTGCAAGTTTTGCATTTCTTGCGGTTGCAGGGGAAGGTGCGGGAGTGGAGGTTGGGTTGGTGGGGGGTGTGGACCGACGAGGGAGTCACGGAGGGAGTGGTCTTTTCGGAATGCTGATAGGGGAGGGGACGGAAATACATCCCTGGTCGTGGGGTCCGTTTGGAGGTGGCGGAAATGACGACGGATGGTACGATGTATATGGAGGTTGGTGGGGTGGTACGTGAGGACCAGTGGGGTTCTGTCCTGGTGGCGATTGGAGGGGCGGGGCTCAAGGGCGGAGGAGCGGGAAGTGGAGGAGATGCGGTGGAGAGCATCGTCGATCACGTCTGGGGGGAAATTGCGGTCTTTTTAGTTCTTATATTACTGGAGTTAACATAAATATTGCCCCATCAGGTACAAACACCATGCTGCAGGCAAAAGCCCATGCTATAGAAACACATCAGTCACAATAATGGGCATTGTTTAATCCTTTTATGTATCAATTATTGACGTTGTTTATCAATTATTAACAAGAAGTTTGAGCCAATTCTCGCAGCTAATCACAATCCATTCCTTTCTGTCTCAGTGGAATTAGACCACTTCACAACAGCATCAGCCGCTTAGTGTGTCCGATGCAAACAGCAAAACACAGTTGATCCCCAGACCACAGAGCTAGAAGGAACATAGAAGTGAAAAGGGAAATATTGTGCAAAGGGTTCAGAAGATTCAACAGTCTTAATAAAAGTTTCATCACACAATAATCCTTCTCTTACCTTTCAGTTTTGGTCATCTCTGAACCGATAACTGTTGATTATTTCTTTTGTTCCTGCACTTGTAGGTTAGCTGTTCGAAGTCATATGGTTTTCTGTCAAGAGGCAACCCAGAATTCATTGTTGCTGAGCTCAGATCTTTGCAGTTGGAAATACTAATTAATCCCTTCGGTACTGTTTGTCCTGATCTAACTTCCACATGACATAGACGCTTCACCCCAGCTGGCTAGCTTGCTGTTTTTAGATAAGTGATGAAGGTTTTATTTGGAAACTCTACTGTTTCAGAGATTTGTAAATGGTGCGACGTAGATTTGAATAATGTATCCAGTTTAACTCAGATACATTGTTGGAGGGATGCGGTTTCCCAGTGAGATACAGATCAACTATTTTTTTGCAAAAGAGGAGGTTGCAAAGGCCAAACCTTCATTCTCAATAATCACCCTCCCCAGCTTTGGTGTTGGGAGCAGGAAAACATGACAAGCTTCCTGCTCTTGATCTCTATCTTGCGACTCTAACTGTATGTGATAAGGAAGAGATTGGGGTAATTTTTGTAGTTGGTGGATTGTCAAGGCATGACACTCACTATCTAGGCATACAGAGTGATATTGGTCACAAGATGCTGAAAGCATTACCTGTATCCAAGTACCCAGAAGAGGCAGAGAGTTAAGGCAGAGAATTAACATTTAATCCAGTCAATGCCAAATGTCTTCAGATTTTTTCAAACCAAGATTTTCGGCTTGCTGCCCTGGCATAAAATTGGGTGTTGAGCATTGCTCATCCATCATAGAAACCATTCCATTTTCAATTATATGAATGATTCATGGTACCAACCTTACATCTAGACATCAAGTAGTAAACCTACTCCTGTTCATGGTTTGACCTTCAAATGCTATACTAAGGGAAAAGACAGAACAATGCACATGTTCTATGTTTGAATTATCACAAATGGGTTAAAATACAACTTTAATGCATTATTTTTATCATATATTAGAAAAATGCATTTGATGACTGTTTTAATAACAGATTAAACAACATCACAATGATGGCTGCTATAATTATGTTGCTAGAGTGAGCAGTAACCTTCCAGAAACTTCTTTAACTGTCAAAGTCAATTGGACGATCAATCCTGATTGGATTAGAATGCTAACTGTTGTGTTACAGACTGTCCCAGAGACAGATTGTCTCCAAGGAAAATCCCAAAACAAATAATCACAAGTTACCTCCATCCTATAAGAAGATGTGTAAGGCTTTCCTCTTAGTGTCAGAGATGGGCCATAGACTGTTGTGTATGTGCATTGCAAACCTTTGCCCTGATGGTTAGTCTTTCCCACAAATGCTGGGAGACTTGGATACATGACTCCCACAGTACTGACCTCAACTATTCCAACTGTACGAGTTTGAAATAATAATCAGTTAATGAAGTTAACTGCTTCATGCAACATCTGCAGATGGTATTAAAACATTTAATTCTGAGCTCCAAAGGAAAACAGACAAAAAAAACCCTGGATTTGTCCTCTTTGCAAGTAATTAACTCTCTTTCAGCAAAACTGCAAATTATATTTCAGCAATCTTCCTCAGATGATGTTCAAACGAATTTCAAAGAGAAGAAATTGTCTACAATACCTAAAATTCTGGCTAGCCAATCAACCATCCCCATAAAGGAATGCCAACTCCAACTTTGGACACTGGCCTCCATTTTGAAAGCTCGGACACTGATAAAAGGATATCAGTTTATACTTAGGTTGTTTTATACTTAGGTTGTTTTGGTCATTGAATATTCTCTTTATTGCTTTTAACTCTCTGAAAGGTACACCCACATCTTCATAATACATTGCAACATTTGAACAATTGAATGTTCACACCTACTTCTTCCTTGGCCCACAGCTTTAAATATTATGAAGGGCTCATGTTTAATTGTTTTTATGGATCTGAGTTTGAATGATTGTGGATACCTGGATTGGAGGAATGCTAAAGGCAAAGACAGAGGTGTGGATATCCCCTCGACTCCTCCCATTTCCTAATGCCTTGTCTCCCACCATAAGCTCCTAGCAAACATTGCCAGGCTTTGGTACTCAGGTTGCAGCATGGCAATGGCCCAGTCTGGCATATCAGTCTGAGTGAGAATTGAATTGAAACATTTATTGTCAGGTGTATTCAATATAAAAAGACAGTTTAAACTGTCACCAGGAGTCAGTGCCATTCTCATTGACTTAAAATAAAATCATAAATAAAGAAAGATAACTTAAAGAGCGTTCAACTTCTCCTTCTCCATCGTGATACCCGCTCTGGGCTTTACCAGTTCATGCGACGCTGCCTCAAGTGGCCTTTGGTGCCCTCGAAGAGCCTAAATTGACTATGGGGATTGAGAGTTACCCACTATACTTCCATCCAGGGATTTAATTGTGGGAGAATTGGGATCACGTGAGGGTGCCATCACAGTCAATTAAATGTCCCCCTCTCAATCCCAAAACCCGCTAATGGTTCAGGTCCTCTGGGTGAGACAGTATATTGTAGGAGAAAGGAAAAACCTGAGCAGTTCAGAAATTCCATTGTTTCAGATCTTGAGGATGAACTGGAGTCAGAAATGATGTCAGCCTTCTTTGATACGTGAAAGTGGAGAACAGGAAACTGCAATATTATTTTGTCTGGAACAACTTCACATACAACTGGAATTGAGCCCACTCTAAGCAATTATAATTTCAAAGAACCGCAAAACACTGCAAAATGATCTTTCATGTTGACATTTGACATCAGATCCACCTACAGTTCGATTGAAAGCCTGATAAATCTGAAGAGATACAAACTAAAATGTACAGAGACAAATTGCTGAACCCAACTTTAGAAAATCTGGTTTCTGCAAATTATTCTTCCCCAACTGAGGTTAGCAGCTCTGACAGAATTTAACAGGACATTTACATAATAAGGTAGAAACCTGCTTCAATCTGAGACTTGAATCTTGATGATTAAGAAGATTTGCAATTAATAAGCACCATCCATATCACTGGGTTGTCCCAAAGAAACGACCAGAGGATGCAACTATAGTTGCCATGGAGTCAAATGATAGTCGCCAATTTGCATCAGCAAGGTCTTGCAATCAACAAATGTGATTAATAATCAGTTAATTCATCATGAATGAATCAAGAAATTAAACCTTAAGGCCATTAAACATAGAACCTAGAAACAGTACAGCACAGTACAGGCCATTCAGCCCACTGATCTGCTCCAACATTCAATCATGGCTGATAGGTTTCTCAAATCCTTTCTCCGACTTTCTCCCTGTAACCCTTGATCCCCTTGATTCTCAAGAACCTATCTATTTCAGTCTTACGTATATTCAATGACCTGGCCGCACAGCCTTCTGTGACAATGTACTCCATATTATCACCACTCTCCCTATCTCTATTCTAAAAGGTCTTCACTTTAGTCTAATGCTGTACCCTCGGGTCCTAGTCTCTCCTACCAATGGAAACATTTTCCCAACATTTACTCTGTCCGGGTCATTCAGTATTCTGTAAATTTCAGTTAGATCTCCCTCATCTTTCTGAACTCCATTGAGTACAAACCCAGAGTCTTCAAACATTCCTCATATGTTAAGCTTTTCATTCTTGGGACCATTCTCGTGGATCTCCCCTGAACTCGCTTCAGGACCAGTGCATCCTTTCTGAAGGATGTTTACAACAAGGTAGGCTATAGGTTTTAGTTGAACAATATGACCACTCAGAGAATGTAAGCAAAATTACAATCCAGCCCTGGCCTTTCTCACTACATATGCTACCTCCAGATTATAAGCAACAAGGACATTTGATGACTGTTCACTGTGAACGGGGCAATACCAGTGGATGTGCAGCACTTGCCTTCTAACTTGTGAAATGTTAATTCTAACACTTGGTCTACTTTTCTGTATCAATCCTGGTGGTGCACCTTTCATTCACTGACTGATTGTTCAAACTCTGAGCAATAGGATTTGTTTGATCTCAAGGAAAATGACCAAAACAGGCATCCTCTGTTTAGTTTGAGAATGAGCCAAGAAAACATTGTTAGATATTATTGGATATCACCTATGGATCTATAAAAGTCATATTCAAATTCAAAACTCAGAAGAGTTGTGTGTGGCATTGCGACGTTCCATTTTCAACATTGCCCATATGGTCTGAGCTCCTCCACTTCCAGAACAATGTTTGCTTCATGCAGAAAAGGGCATGTCAAGATGCCTCTTACAGGTGTCACAAAAAAAACGGATGCTGAACCAAAAATGAGATGTTGTGAATTGAATCAAAAATTTAGACTAAACAATAGGTTTTAAGGATGATCTTAAAGGAAGAAAGAGAGTTGGGATAATCGCTAGATTTAGGGAGTGAATTGCTCAGCATGGGTCTAAAATGTCTGAAAGCATATTGATCAATTATGGTGCGGAGGAAGATGGACTTATTAATTTAGCAGCAATTTGATCTGAAATATATAGTTTTCTAATATTTCTTTTGGGACTCAAATTATCTTGGGACAATCTAACTGAAATAATCTTCATTATTCTTTCAAATTGATATATTTTCCAGAGCTTTTTAAGTCCAGTTAATCACAGAACTGATTCGGCTGGAACCAGGAAAGCAGAGGTAACCAGTGTACTAACAACAGGAATAGATTTTAAAAAAGTATAATCTGATATCATAATCCAAGCATCGTATGGTAATTTGATTTCCCTAAATTGCATGCATACATAAGCAGCAATGTTTATTATGTGTCATACTGCCTTATTCGAAAAAAAGGCTCATTAAAAGAAAATTCCAAGTTCAGGCTTTTATTATTAAAAAGTAAAACTTAGTCTGATACAAATAAATCTGATAGAAACTCAGGAGAAACTTAATTTTAAGGTTGTGTACTATGATTTAACCTTTGAATCATCATGTTTAAGAGTCTGATAGAGAGCGATGAAGTGGTAGCGAGTTTTGAGTAGATTTGTAGCTCAGATTGAGGTTCTGGATGTAGGTTTCCTCGCTGAGCTGGAAGGTTCATTTTCAGACATCTCGTCACCCTACTAGGTAACATCATCAGTGAGCCTCCAGTGAAGCACTGGTGTTGTGATCCATTTTTATTATTTGTTTAGGTTTCCTAGGGTTGGTGATGCCATTTCCTGTGGTGATGCCATTTCCTGTTCTTTTTCTCAGTGGGTGGTAAATGGAGTCCAAGTCGATGTATTTGTTGATAGAGTTCCGGTTGGAATGCCATGCTTCTAGGAATTCCTGTGCATGTTGCTGCTTCGCTTGTCCTAGGATGGATGTATTGTCCCAGTCAAAGTGGTGTCCTTCCTTATCTGTATATAAAAATACTAGTGAGAATGGGTCATGTCTTCTTGTGGCTAGTTGATGTGCACGTATCCTGGAGGCTAGTTTTCTGCCTACTTTTCTAATGTAGTGTTTGTTACAGTTCTTGCAAGGTATTTTGTACATGACATTTGTTTTGCATGTTGTCTGTATGAGGTCTTTAAATTTCATTCAATGCTGTTTTAGATTGTTGGTGGATTTGTAGGCTACCATGATGCCAAGGGGTTTCAGTAGTCTGGCAGTCATTTCTGATATGTCTCTGATGTAGGGGAGAGTGGCTAGGACTTCTGGACACATTTTGTCTGCTTGTTTTGGTTTATAGCTGAGAAATGGGCAAACTGTGTTCATTGGGTACACGTTCTTTTTGAATATGCTGTATAGGTGATTTTTTCTGCTCTTCATAGTTGCTCTGTGCTGCAGTGTGTGTTGGCTCATTGAAATAATGTTCTAATGCAACTTTGTTCACGGGTGTTGGGATGATTGCTTCTGTAGTTCAATATTTGGTTTGTATGTGTTGTTTTCCTGTAGACGCTGGTTTGAAGTTCCCCATTGGCTGTTCACTCTACTGTGACATCTAGGAATGGCAGTTTGTTGTTGTTTTCCTCCACTTGAGTGAATTTTATGCTGATAAGGATATTATTGATAGTCTTGAAGGTTTCCTCTAATTTGTTTCATTTAGTGATGACAGAGGTGTCATCCAAGTAGTGGACCCAATGTTTGGGTTGGATGATTGGCAGAGCTGTTTGTTCAAGTCTCTCCATTACTGCGTCTGCAAAGAACCCTGATATTGGAGATCCCATCGTGTTCCATTAGTTTGTCTGTAGGGGTTTGCTATTGAAAGTGAAGTGGGTGATAAGGTATAGGTCCACTAGCTTGACGATGTTGTCCTGACTGATGAAGTTGGTGGTGTATGGTGTATGTGTCTTTGGTTCTTCTAATAATGTAGTCAGTGTTTCTTTGGCCAGGTTGATATTGATGAATACAAACACGGCTGTTACGCCAAAGGAGACCATTATTTCATCCTCTTCTATCTTGGTGTCTCTGATAGTCTTCAGAAATTCTTGTTTACAGTGAATGGAGTGCCGTGAATCTTCAATTTAGTCTTTGGTGTCATTCCTTGGCTCATCTGTACATTGGTGTTCCAGGTAGCAAGACTATGGGAGTGAAGGGGGCTCCTTGTTTGTGAATTTTGGGTAGTCCATGGAAATGTAGTGAGTTGGATCCGACTGGTTTCATATGTTGGAAGTCTTGTTTAATTCTCCAGATTTCTGAAGTTTTTGAGTAGGGCGATGATTCGGTTGTCTAATGTGGGGGTCGGGTCTATCGCCACCTGTTGGTCAGTGAGAATACCTGCAAGTAGTGCATTTGCTTTCTCAATGTAGTCTCTTCGGTTTAAAATAACTGTCAAGCATCCTTTGTCTGCAGGTAGGGTAATGATGTTTTTATCTTTTTTGAGTCCTTCTAGTGCTTTCCTTTCTTGTGTATTAAGTGTGTTTCAATCCTTTTTCCTGTTTAATGTTGGTGCGATTGTCTGTCTGGTGATTTGCTGGGTTTCTTCTGTGAACTTGTTGTCTTTCAGTGTTGTTTCTAATGCTGCTAAGAAATCTTTCTTGTCAGAATCCCGACAGTTATAACTCATCCCTCTTATTAAGACAGCTTTTTCGGTGTCTGTTACGTGTCGGTCAATAAGTTTTTTTATCCATTCTTCTAGCTTGTCTGTGTTGTTATTTTGTGTGATTGTTGAGTTTTCTCTGCTGGTCTAGTTTTTTTCATTTTCTGTGTTTGTCGCTATCTAATGTCTATGGCTTGTTCTATTGTGTCTGTGTATTCATGGTCTGTTGCATTAATGAGTAAAGATTTTTGGCATGAAATTTCCTGGTTGTATGTTGTGGGCATCATTAATCATTTCTCTAAGCATTCTGTGGCCATTTTGGTCTGCTATTCTTTTGGCTCGTGGGGTGTTAAGGGGAGGTTTGTATTTCAGACATTTAGATCGTACTGTTCGCCCGTGGCGTTGGTTTCTCAGTTTCAAACAAGTCTTAGCATATTGCGCCCATAGGTGTTTGATGAAATGGTCTGTATGAGGGAGAGATGCGACTATACTGCAGAATATGCTGCCAAATCTTGCTCTTTGAAGAATTTTAGTTATTTGATTAATACTGATCAATTTTAAAAGTTTCTTCAAAAATATTTGTGTGTGCTTTCATACTTTGGTGATTTTAAATATGAGCAACTGTAGATCCTATTTAATACAAAAAAAGTATGGATTTATTTAGCACAATATTTAAGACTGAATTGAAGCAATTCTGCATCTTAATTGTCTTCTCCAAGATCTCCAATCCTGTGCTCTGTTTAGTCATCTTTAATACAAAATTTCTGAAGTAGCATTATTTTGCCGGCCATTTCTTCTTAACGTGGTTAAAGTATAAATCTGTTTTATGTTTTTAGCATCTCAATACTGCTTGTAAACTATTGGCTTTTCAGCTTTCAATCTTCTAGTCTCTAAATATTACTTTAAATCCCTCGCTTTAAACTTTCTACAAACTATGAAACACTATACTACAGCAATAAAGTATTATTTTCCGACAATAAACTTTTAAATTCTGAATTATAATACCGAACTGAAATTGTTATCTAACGGAGTTATCTCTGTCCTGCTTGTAACAGTTTTACCACAATGTTTGCCAGCCAGGTAGAGGTTTCCCCTGGAGCATGTCCTGATGGTCTCTGATACTTCACTGCCTTTTGTAGGTCAGTGTACAATGTCTGAATCATCTTCAGCTTTTCAATAAATTTCTGCGGCTGCAGCCTCAATAAATCTCTCTGCTGAATCGACGATTTAACCTGTGGATCTCCTGATCTTATCACAGCTTTAGCTTTCTCTATCTTCCTTTGTCAGAATCCGCCTTCCAAGTCTTTTAACTTGCTCTTTGGTCACCATAAATCTGTTCTGTTATGTTGCTGATCCTGTGACTTCATAATAAATTAATTTAATTGCACTTCCTTTTGCTAGCATAGCTGTGCCTTATGAATCGCACTCACAATGGAACCCCCTATCCTTCCCAGTCAGGTCCTATGTGCTATTAAATTAAAGTGGTCTCCCTTTGCTGATAGGAATTTTAACTTTATTCATGAAATTCTGAAACAATTGCTTCCCAGGTAAATCTCAAATTGGGACTACCACTCCAGATTTTCCTTTGCTAAAGACTCTGTAGCTGCACAGTGCAGCTAGACATTTTAGTCTCTTACTTGCCCACATTCACTTTTGTGCATTTTGTTAAACATCTAAAGAAAAGGTCTTACCTTGAAATATAAAGATTGCCCCACTGTTCCTTCCACTAGTTATGCAGACTGCTGTTTGTGCAAGAGCTTGCAGCAACTTTCTGATTGTCTGAGTGTTCTTAAAAGTGCTAATGTCCCTAAAATGGTAAACTTATTTGTCTTCTGATTTTCTTTTCTTCCTGGGTCGAATGCCTTTTCACTGCCTTTCCCTCGAAGCACATAATTAACAATCTCACCAATCATCATCATGCTGTTTGTTTGCAGAACTAAATACTAGTTTGTCATAGTTGGATCAGAGTGCTGCCACAAATCCTTCTTTCTGTATTGTATCTACAGGCCTAGTTGGTTAGTAGTGGTAGAGGAGGACCCATGAATGAGTCTCAACGAGAAGAAGAACCTGCTTTGATAAGTTCGGTATCCATGGGGATGGCCCCAACTGGAACTTGGGTTCATGTCACACTATAGGTGACCCCACTGCACTTCACACACACACAGACACACACATACACACAGTCACACTCCTACACACACACACTCCTACAGACCCTCTCTCATACACAAGCTCTCTCTCATACGCTCACACACACACTCCCACACTCAGACCCCATACACGTACCCTCTCACAGACTTATACCCCTTTACACTCACACTCACACACAAACACACACTCTCTCACAGGCACTCATAACACTCCCCACCTCCCCCCCAGACACACACACCCACATAAATATACACAGATGTAAGTTGTGGGGTGAGTTTGTACTTGCAGAATTACATTTTATTTTGCTCAAAAACTGCATGAATCCATGTAAGATTCTGTAAATCTGTTTTTTTAGATTAGAATCAATCTGAACATTGTGGCACAGTCTCACACAGGACACCTCACACCTTAAATCTGTGCCGTCATTACACCAATTGTTAAAGTTCACTTGAGAACATAACTTTAAAAAAGTTCTGTGATTTACATATGAAAGAACTGAAATCAACATGGTCATTCTAAAGGACGAGAGACTTAACCAACAATCCAGGTCTTTTTCAATTTTTAATTTCAGTTACATCACACTGTAAACTTTTGCTATAAATTCTGTGTCTTACAATCTTATACTCCACAACCACCTGACGAAGGAGCAGCGCTCTGAAAGCTAGAGCTTCCAAATTAAGCCATTGGACTATAACCTGGTGTTGAGTGATTTTTAACTTTGTTTTAACAACAAGATGTAGTTTACTGAAAATTGCAATACATTACTATGGCATTCTAGAAATGATTACTAAGATTATCAATAGCCAGGAATGATACCTCAAATCCCACTGGGACTCGTGAATTAATTTCCCGATTCTTCACTCAAGTCTGCAAGATCCCATTTGTCGGTGGAACCTAATGTAGTCTCCAATGGTAATCCTTTCAGAACAATTACCCACGGTTTGTGCTGCATTAGCCAATCCTAGCAGAGGCAGTGTAATTTGCCTTAGTATCTCCTGGGTAGACAATGGAAATATCAGCCATATATTCCAATTTTTTCCCCTTTCAACTAGGTGTTGGAAAATAGTTGATTAGAGTAGTGTAAGATTAGGATTGGTTCAGCAATTATGATAATTGAACATGCTGTTTCACTCTCACTATAGCTTACCAAAGGAGAATGTCCTTTTGACTTGTTACAGAGGATTTCAACACCATGGAATCCTAGAAAAAGATGATATCTTCAAGAGAGGAGGAAAGGAAAGAGAATCTGTTATTAACTGTGCAATAAAAACTTGAGCTGCAGTCCAAAACTAAAGTAAATCAAATTTTTGACATTCAATAAACCTGTAAAGGAACAAAGCTTCTGATTATTCAAATGTCACATTGTGTTGAGAAATGTTGCAACCTTTGAAAATTTGAGCTATTTTTAATTTTATCTACTCATAGTCTTTAGCAGACGGTAAACATGAACCGATTTCATGAGCTTCCTGATATCTGATGATGACGGAAGCTGATTGACCATATAGACCTCCACTTAAAGGCCAAGTCTTAGTAAATTTAAAAACCAAAGAATTGTGGATGCTGGAAATCAGAGTTAACATTTTGGGACCAGTTACCCTTCTTCAGAACCGTTCTGAAGAAGGACAACTCAACCCAAAATGTTAACTCTGCTTTCTCTCCAGAGATGCTGCCAGACCTGTTCAGTATTCCCACCAATTTCCGCTTTTGTTTCTTACCAAAGTTGCCCCATGAACTACCCATACCACCCCTAATGTCATCTCTCACATCTGATATGGTCCCATCTCACCACGTACCCATCTCAGAACATCCCATCATTCAACAAATATTCCAGAATTCACTGGCATCTCTTGCTCCCAGGCCATCTTTAAAACCTCATAGTGTATACAAGTAAACACTGTGTCTGGAGCTGTCCTGCACAGTTCCTGATATTCCCTCCAGACACAGCAGACAGGGGAACTTTCACCCCCTGCTGTTCTGGGAAGGACCTGGTGTTCCTTTGGTACCAGTTCTCATTTTCTCTCGTGAGTTAAATTCATTTTACTATCACAGATTTCATGACATTCATGGCGAGATTGATATTGCTGTGTATTTTTTGCACGATTCATGGTAAAATGATGTGTATCATTCAGCAATTTATGGTGATTTGTAACTCATGGTCTCCTATCTTTCCATGCCACAAAGTACTGGCTCTTCTTAGACAGTTTCAGGCACTATTACCACATTGGCCTATTTCAACAGTGCAGTGGTGTCATAATCTGTGAGCTACTTTCTGGATAAAGGTTTGCTCACTGAACTGGAAGGTTCATTTCCAGACGTTTTGTCACCCTAATAGTAAACATCTTCAGTCAGCCTCCGGGCGAAGCACTATTGATAATTCCTGCTTTCTATTTATATGTTTGGGTTTGTTTGGTTTGGTGATGTCATTTCATGTGGTGGCATCATTTCCTGTGGTGGCATCATATCCTGTCCTTTTCGTCAGGGGGAGGTAGATGTGGTTGTTGACAGAGTTCCTAATTCCTCCTGAAACCTGTCTCAAATTAATGGACCAATTATTCATTGTGCAAACTGAAAGAGGGATAGAGTATATCCGACTAAATCTGCTCTCGGACAGCCCAAAACTAAATGAGAAGCCTTTTGCGTACCAGCATCCATTGTTGCAGAATCGAAAAACTGGGCTTCATTTCAGTCCTCATTTATGGAGGATTAATTGTGTTATAAATGTGTGTTCAATTCTTTAATACTTGTAACTATATCAGTTCAACTTTCAAGAACCTATGACTTATTTAGGACTGATTTTGATCTTCAGCAACTCATTCTTTTTATGTTTTAATACAAGTCATTCTGCTATAACATGCGTTTCGTCAACTCAAATTTTCTGTGATGCAATTGACTGATCGGGGCGCTGTTTCTAAAATACGAAGTTTTAAAATGTGTGTTGGCTGTGTCACGTTTACACCACCAACCCCTTAAGCGCTGTTTCTAAAGTGCGATTCTTTTATAACACGGTGTCACACAAGAACGCAACCAATGTGTTATAGAAGAACCAACTGTAAATGCTTTCTCTCGCACTAATTGTCATCGCATGCTTTGCTCAAATTGATTGTTGCTTTTCCAACATGACACTTCACTGACTGTAAAGTGCTTTGGAACATCCAATGATTGTGAAAATTGCTAGATAAGTGCAAATTTATTTTTAAAGCTCTCTGACTCCATAAATAGTGACGTTGCTATTCCACTGCCTGCCAAAACTTCTCACAAGCAATGAGAAATAAAATTACCACTGTGAGAATATGTGGATTTTTTCAGGCAATTTTCCTGCATCTCCTAATAGCAGCAACATGGCCTGTCGATGCTGGGCGCTCTTTGTTCCCTACCTGAGAGGTCATTATAGAAGAGGCTCGGCAGTAAGTGCTAGTAGACTCTTTCTGAACATTCTGGCTGAGCCCCATTTCCACTTGGTGTTCCACATGCAGGTCTGTCTGAAAAGATGATGGTAACAAATTCAAAAATAAATTCTTAAATTGAGTTGGATTACTAATTGTGACAGGAAATTTGCTCGGCTGTGAGGAAAGGGCAAGGAAGCAAAAGTAATGAATAGCACCTTCAAAGAGCTGGCATTGGCGTAAGGGAATGAATAGCCTCTTTCGAGGGTGTATCATTTTGCTGACTCATCTTTCCAACACAATTAGCCAGTTGGTAATCATGATCAGGCGATATTTCCTCAACCTATCTCACAAATACTTCTGGTAAGATGCCGGCAGAGTAGGGCTTCGGAGCCTGGGGCTAGTTCACTCCATCCATTTTCTTTTCTTTTTTATTCTCTCTTTTCTCTTCCCTCTTTCCTTTCCCTTCTGTTTTATTTCAGTTACCTCTTGGTGAAGAGCTTGGTTGCTGCGATGGCATCAGTGTGTGGGCCCAGCATTGGGCTGATGTTGGAGGTGAGTTTGAGCTCTCAGCACCCCCTGCAGTGTTGAGACAGTCTTTGTGCTGATTCATGGCTGCTGCTGGGAGCTTGGATTCCAGGTGGCGGCTGCGTGCAGTGCAGATTCCGGAAGGCGGTGATGGAGGTGCACCTGGGCCCGGTACTAGACCTGACAGCGGTGGCTGCATCGGTGAGGTGGGCCTGAAGTGGACTCATGGCGGTGGTAGTGTCGAGGTTGAGCTGGTTTCGTACCTGCTGGTATCACTGGGGAGGTCCAGCGAGAACACACAGTGGAGAGGCCATCAGTGGGGGCGAGGTGGTGTTGGAGAGTGGCAACGTTCATTCCAGCTACAGTGCATTGAAGGGGACTCATACGTAGACACTACTCCCATAATGGAGCACTTAACAAGAAAGACTGTAAAGATGGACACTTCCTTTATTTCTTCATTCTTCTGCCTTTATATCCCGTGTTTTGGTTTATTTTCCTGTGTTTTAAGATGGCACCAAAGAGTGACGATACTATATAACACTTTTCACTGTATTTCACAACAAGATGTGCATGACTATAAATATATCAACTCAAAAGGAGTAAGATGGAATGTAGAGATCTTGTTTAGTTTTTATCCATGTCACAAGCAAGGCCAGCATTTGTGGCCCATCGTTGAAGTATAGAGTCGTAGAGTCATAGAGATGTACAGCATGGAAACAGACGCTTCAGTCCAACCTGTCCATGCAAACTAGATATCCCAACCCAATCTAGTCCCACCTGCCAACACCCGGCCCATATTCTGTGGCTATCCTTGGTCATTCTAAAGGACAACCACATTGCTATGATCTGGAGTCACATATAGGCCAGACAAGGTAAAGATGGCAGATTCCTGAAGTGAACAAGATGGTTTCATGGCTATTTATAACAACCAGTGACAGTATTACTCAGATTTGCTTTATATGGTGTAAATTCCACCAAGTGTCAGGGTGGGTTTCAAACCCGTGTAGTCTTGAGGACCAGGTGAATGCACTGGAGTCCAGTCCAGTGACAATATCACAATGCCACTGTCTCCACTTACAATTCATTAAGTGTGAAGAACCTTTGTGGGTCATGAGAATGCAGTCAGTAGCCACATAGAGTTCAAGTTCTGTCTTTAATAAGTCTGCCTGATCTGATACCCACATATTCAATAGATGCCGTGGAGGGGAGTTGGGAACTATAGTTTTTATCACATGCAAAATACTTGTTGAGTTTGAACACATATTTTGGATTTAAGGACTGTTACTGCATCAGAAAGGCAATTTCATACCAGATATCACATGGATTAAAAGCTCAGGAAAGGGAGACTAAGGGAGACCACTTTTAATCTGAATCATAATTAGAATTAGATTTTGTTGTCACGTGTAACCAAGTATAGGAATACAGGAGTACAGTGAAAAGAGTACAAAACATCCATTCTCTGGTGCCATGTTGGTTACAAAAACCAGAATTAAAAATAACAACAGCAGAAATAAAAGAAACAGAGCCAAAAAGAAAGAAAAATGTCCAGATCTTAAAGCTCCATCTCAATAATGGTGAATGAAACACTCAGCCTCCAATACAGGCTTCTGGGCCTAGCCACAGCCTGTAGTCTTCTGCTGCTGCCACTGCCTCGATCGCTGGGAGGAGATTAGCCACTGTCCCAGTCACCGGAAGCAGATTAGCCACTGTCCCAATCGCTGGGTGGAAATTAGCCAGAGTCCCGATCACTAGGAGCAGATTAGCCACTGTCCCAATCTATGGGGTGAGATTAGCCACTGTCCCAGTCACCGGAAACAGATTAGCCACTGTCCCGATCACTGGCAGATAAACCACTGTCCTATCGCTGGGAGGACATTAGCCACTGTCCCAGTCACTAGCAGGAGATTAGCCACTGTCTCTGTCGCTGGGAGCAGATTAGTCACTGCCCCAATAACTGGGAGGAGATTAGCCACTGTCCCAGTCATTGGGAGAAGATTAGTCACTGTCCCAATCACTGAGAGCAGATTAGTCACGGCCCCAATCACAGGGAGCAGATTAGTCACTGTCCCAATCACTGGGAGCAGATTAGTCACTGCCCCAATCATTGGGAGAAGATTAGTCACTGTCCCAATCACTGGGAGCAGATTAGTCACTGTCCCAATCACTGGGAGCAGATTAGTCACTGCCCCAATCACTGGGAGCAGATTAGCCACTGTCCCAGTGATTGGGAGAAGATTAGTCACTGTCCCAATCACTGGGAGCAGATTAGTCACTGTCCCAATCACTGGGAGCAGATTAGTCACTGTCCCAATCACTGGGAGCAGATTAGCCACTGCCCCAATCACTGGGAGCAGATTAGTCACTGTCCCAATCACTGGGAGAAGATTAGTCACTGTCCCAATCACTGGAAGGAGATTAGCCACTGCCCCAATCACTGGGAGCAGATTAGCCACTGTCCCAATCACTGGGAGCAGATTAGCCACTGTCCCAATCACTGGGAGCAGATTAGCCACTGCCCAAATCACTGGGAGCAGATTAGCCACTGTCCCAATCACTGGGAGCAGATTAGTCACTGCCCCTATCGCTGGGAGCAGATTAGTCACTGCCACAATCATTGGGAGCAGATTAGCCACTGCCCCAATCACTGGGAGCAGATTAGCCACTGTCCCAATCATTGGGAGCAGATTAGTCACTGCCCCTATCGCTGGGAGCAGATTGGTCACTGCCACAATCATTGGGAGCAGATTAGTCACTGTCCCAATCACTGGGAGCAGATTAGTCACTGTCCCAATCACTGGGAGCAGATTAGTCACTGTCCCAATCACTGGGAGCAGATTAGTCACTGTCCCAATCACTGGGAGCAGATTAGTCACTGTCCCAATCACTGGGAGCAGATTAGTCACTGTCCCAATCACTGGGAGCAGATTAGTCACTGCCACAATCATTGGGAGCAGATTAACCACTGTCCCAATCATTGGGAGCAGATTAGTCACTGCCCTAATCACTGGGAGCAGATTAGTCACTGTCCCAATCATTGGGAGCAGATTAGTCACTGCCCCAATCACTGGGAGAAGGTTAGTCACTGTCCCAATCACTGGGAGCAGATTAGTCACTATCCCAATCACTGGGAGCAGATTAGTCACTGTCCCAATCACTGGGAGCAGATTAGTCACTGCCACAATCATTGGGAGCAGATTAACCACTGTCCCAATCATTGGGAGCAGATTAGTCACTGCCCCAATCACTGGGAGCAGATTAGTCACTGTCCCAATCACTGGGAGCAGATTAGTCACTATCCCAATCACTGGGAGCAGATTAGTCACTGTCCCAATCACTGGGAGCAGATTAGTCACTGCCACAATCATTGGGAGCAGATTAACCACTGTCCCAATCATTGGGAGCAGATTAGTCACTGCCCTAATCACTGGGAGCAGATTAGTCACTGCCCCAATCACTGGGAGCAGATTAGTCACTGTCCCAATCACTGGGAGAAGGTTAGTCACTGTCCCAATCACTGGAAGGAGATTAGCCACTGCCCCAATCACTGGGAGCAGATTAGTCACTGTCCCAATCATTGGGAGCAGATTAGTCACTGCCCCAATCAATGGGAGCAGATTAGTCACTGCCCCAATCACTGGGAGCAGATTAGTCACTGTCCCAATCACTGGGAGAAGATTAGTCACTGTCCCAATCACTGGAAGGAGATTAGCCACTGCCCCAATCACTGGGAGCAGATTAGCCACTGTCCCAATCACTGGGAGCAGATTAGCCACTGTCCCAATCACTGGGAGCAGATTAGCCACTGCCCAAATCACTGGGAGCAAATTAGCCACTGTCCCAATCACTGGGAGCAGATTAGTCACTGCCCCTATCCCTGGGAGCAGATTAGTCACTGCCACAATCATTGGGAGCAGATTAGCCACTGCCCCAATCACTGGGAGCAGATTAGCCACTGTCCCAATCATTGGGAGCAGATTAGTCACTGCCCCAATCACTGGGAGCAGATTGGTCACTGCCACAATCATTGGGATCAGATTAGCCAGTGCCCTAATCACTGGGAGCAGATTAACCACTGTCCCAATCATTGGGAGCAGATTAGTCACTGCCCCAATCACTGGGAGCAGATTAGTCACTGTCCCAATCACTGGGAGCAGATTAGTCACTATCCCAATCACTGGGAGCAGATTAGTCACTGTCCCAATCACTGGGAGCAGGTTAGTCACTACCCCAATCACTGGGAGCAGATTAGTCACTGCCCCAATCACTGGGAGCAGATTAGTCACTGTCCCAATCACTGGGAGCAGATTAGCCACTGCCCCAATCACTGGGAGCAGTATAGCCACTGTCCCAATCACTGGGAGCAGATTAGTCACTGCCACAATCATTGGGAGCAGATTAGCCACTGCCCCAATCACTGGGAGCAGATTAGTCACTATCCCAATCATTGGGAGCAGATTAGTCACTGCCCCAATCACTGGGAGCAGATTAGTCACTGTCCCAATCACTGGGAGAAGATTAGTCACTGTCCCAATCACTGGAAGGAGATTAGCCACTGCCCCAATCACTGGGAGCAGATTAGCCACTGTCCCAATCACTGGGAGCAGATTAGTCACTGTCCCAATCACTGGGAGCAGATTAGTCACTATCCCAATCACTGGGAGCAGATTAGTCACTGCCCCAATCACTGGGAGCACATTAGTCACTGTCCCAATCACTGGGAGCAGATTAGTCACTGCCCCAATCACTGGGAGCAGATTAGTCACTGCCACAATCATTGGGAGCAGATTAGCCACTGCCCCAATCACTGGGAGCAGATTAGTCACTGTCCCAATCACTGGGAGCAGATTAGTCACTGTCCCAATCATTGGGAGCAGATTAGTCACTGTCCCAATCACTGGGAGCAGATTAGTCACTGTCCCAATCACTGGGAGCAGATTAGTCACTGCCCCAATCACTGGGAGCAGATTAGTCACTGTCCCAATCACTGGGAGCAGATTAGTCACTGTCCCAATCATTGGGAGCAGATTAGCCACTGCCCCAATCACTGGGAGCAGATTAGTCACTGTCCCAATCACTGGGAGCAGATTAGTCACTGTCCCAATCACTGGGAGCAGATTAGTCACTGTCCCAATCATTGGGAGCAGATTAGTCACTGTCCCAATCACTGGAAGGAGATTAGCCACTGCCCCAATCACTGGAAGGAGATTAGCCACTGTCCCAATCACTGGGAGCAGATTAGTCACTGTCCCAATCATTGGGAGCAGATTAGCCACTGCCCCAATCACTGGAAGGAGATTAGCCACTGTCCCAACCACTGGGAGCAGATTAGCCACTGCCCCAATCACTGGAAGGAGATTAGCCACTGTCCCAATCACTGGGAGCAGATTAGCCACTGCCACAATCACTGGGAGCAGATTAGGCACTGCCCCAATCACTGGGAGCAGATTAGCCACTGCCCCAATCACTGGGAGCAGATTAGTCACTGTCCCAATCACTGGGAGCAGATTAGTCACTGTCCCAATCACTGGGAGCAGATTAGTCACTGTCCCAATCACTGGGAGCAGAGTAATCACTGCCCCAATCACTGGGAGCAGATTAGCCACTGTCCCAATCACTGGGAGCAGATTAGCCACTGCCCAAATCACTGGGAGCAAATTAGCCACTGTCCCAATCACTGGGAGCAGATTAGTCACTGCCCCTATCCCTGGGAGCAGATTAGTCACTGCCACAATCATTGGGAGCAGATTAGCCACTGCCCCAATCACTGGGAGCAGATTAGCCACTGTCCCAATCATTGGGAGCAGATTAGTCACTGTCCCAATCACTGGGAGCAGATTAGTCACTGTCCCAATCATTGGGAGCAGATTAGTCACTGTCCCAATCACTGGAAGGAGATTAGCCACTGCCCCAATCACTGGAAGGAGATTAGCCACTGTCCCAATCACTGGGAGCAGATTAGCCACTGCCACAATCACTGGGAGCAGATTAGCCACTGCCCCAATCATTGGGAGCAGATTAGCCACTGCCCCAATCACTGGAAGGAGATTAGCCACTGTCCCAATCACTGGGAGCAGATTAGCCACTGCCCCAATCACTGGAAGGAGATTAGCCACTGTCCCAATCACTGGGAGCAGATTAGCCACTGCCACAATCACTGGGAGCAGATTAGGCACTGCCCCAATCACTGGGAGCAGATTAGCCACTGCCCCAATCACTGGGAGCAGATTAGTCACTGTCCCAATCACTGGGAGCAGATTAGTCACTGTCCCAATCACTGGGAGCAGATTAGTCACTGTCCCAATCACTGGGAGCAGAGTAATCACTGCCCCAATCACTGGGAGCAGATTACTCACTGTCCCAATCACTGGGAGCAGATTAGTCACTGCCCCTATCGCTGGAGCAGATTAGTCACTGCCCCTAATGCTGGGAGCAGATTAGTCACTGCCCCAATCACTGGGAGCAGATTAGCCACTGTCCCTATCACTGGGAGCAGATTAGTCACTGTCCCAATCACTGGGAGCAGATTAGTCACTGCCCCTATCGCTGGGAGCAGATTAGTCACTGTCCCTTTCACTGGGAGCAGATTAGTCACTGTCCCAATCACTGGGAGCAGATTAGTCACTGCCCCTATCGCTGGGAGCAGATTAGTCACTGCCCCTATCGCTGGGAGCAGATTAGTCACTGTCCCAATCACTGGGAGCAGATTAGTCACTGTCCCAATCACTGGGAGCAGATTACTCACTCTCCCAATCACTGGGAGCAGATTAGCCACTGCCCCTATCGCTGGGAGCAGATTAGTCACTGTCCCAATCACTGGGAGCAGATTAGTCACTGCCCCAATCACTGGGAGCAGATTAGTTACTGTCCCAATCACTGGGAGCAGATTAGTCACTGCCCCAATCACTGGGAGCAGATTAGTCACTGTCCCAATCACTGGGAGCAGATTAGTCACTGCCCCAATCACTGGGAGCAGATTAGTCACTGTCCCAATCACTGGGAGCAGATTAGTCACTGTCCCAATCACTGGGAGCAGATTAGTCACTGTCCCAATCATTGGGAGCAGATTAGTCACTGCCCCTATTGCTGGGAGCAGATTAGTCACTGTCCCAATCACTGGAAGGAGATTAGTCACTGTCCCAATCACTGGGAGCAGATTAGTCACTGCCCCAATCACTGGGAGCAGATTAGTCACTGTCCCAATCACTGGGAGCAGATTAGTCACTGCCCCAATCACTGGGAGCAGATTAGTCACTGTCCCAATCACTGGGAGCAGATTAGTCACTGTCCCAATCACTGGGAGCAGATTAGTCACTGTCCCAATCATTGGGAGCAGATTAGTCACTGCCCCTATTGCTGGGAGCAGATTAGTCACTGTCCCAATCACTGGAAGGAGATTAGTCACTGTCCCAATCACTGGGAGCAGATTAGTCACTGTCCCAATCACTGGGAGCAGATTAGTCACTGCCCCAATCACTGGGAGCAGATTAGTCACTGTCCCAATCACTGGGAGCAGATTAGTCACTGCCCCAATCACTGGGAGCAGATTAGCCACTGTCCCAGTGATTGGGAGCAGATTAGTCACTGTCCCAATCACTGGGAGCAGATTAGTCACTGCCCCTATTGCTGGGAGCAGATTAGTCACTGTCCCAATCACTGGGAGCAGATTAGTCACTGTCCCAATCACTGGGAGCAGATTAGTCACTGTCCCAATCACCGGGAGCAGATTAGTCACTGTCCCAATCACTGGGAGCAGATTAGTCACTGCCCCAATCACTGGGAGCAGATTAGTCACTGTCCCAATCACTGGGAGCAGATTAGTCACTGTCCCAATCATTGGGAGCAGATTACTCACTCTCCCAATCACTGGGAGCAGATTAGCCACTGCCCCTATCGCTGGGAGCAGATTAGTCACTGTCCCAATCACTGGGAGCAGATTAGTCACTGCCCCAATCACTGGGAGCAGATTAGTCACTGCCCCAATCACTGGGAGCAGATTAGTCACTGTCCCTATCACTGGGAGCAGATTAGTCACTGTCCCAATCACTGGGAGCAGATTAGTCACTGTCCCAATCACTGGGAGCAGATTAGTCGCTGTCCCAATCAATGGGAGCAGATTAGTCACTGTCCCAATCACTGGGAGCAGATTAGTCACTGCCCCTATCGCTGGGAGCAGATTAGTCACTGTCCCAATCACTGGGAGCAGATTAGTCACTGTCCCAATCACTGGGAGCAGATTAGTCACTGCCCCTATCGCTGGGAGTAGATAAGCTTTGCTGACCCACTGCCCCGATTAACAGGGGGGTGTTACTGAACTTGCTTCCGCTGCTGCTGTCACCTCTGAGCGACTTGAGGATGCTGCCAGTCTGGGAATGGACCGCTCTCACTGCTGTGGCGATGCTGATGACCCTGTGACAGAAGGCTTTAAAGAGAATAAAAGAAATAAAAATATTAAGACAGCAGACAGGAGCAGACGAGCCTCGAAGATTACAAGCCTGAATACAGCCTGGCTACTCCACTGCCATCTTGGTTTTTGAGTCTTCATCTCTGACTTCTGAAGAGATGCTAACGATAATGTGAACAACTTTCACTGGATATCACAGGATTCAGTGTGGATCTCACACTTGTCGGCTATATCTTCCACCGGCTTCTTTCCACTGTGTTTTCACTTCAGACGAACTATGGAAATGTTTCTCGTATAACAAAGGTCAAGCTTTTACCCTTATCTCTGATTGTCTCCTGTGTAAATCGAAGCTGCTGTCATGGAATTGGCTTCTCTTTACAAACAAAATAAACTATCGAGCCTAGTTTTCTTAGGAATCTGATAGGAAACCGTCTGGAGAAGCAGATAAAGTGGCTTACAATACTGCCTTCAAAATTCTCCCACAACAGCACAGACTTCCACTCAGACATCAAACTGGAAAAAGCTCCGATTAATTGAAGACTCCTGCAGATCAGTTCAACATTCTCTCTCACTGTCTTCTGGGTACAAGATGGGTAATGGGTCTTCCCCACTTCCTTCCTGTCTCCGACCTGATTGCTAACAGACTGACAAGGCTTTCTGTACAAAGACAAATCAGGCTCTGATGAAGTTATTGGCACTACATCTGTCATTTTAATTCGAGCCAGGCTGAGTAGTGAGGGATGGTACAACAGATTGGCACCGGTAGCCCATATTAGAAAAGACTCAGGACGAGCTCAGTTGCCCCCTTCAGACCCCAAACTGGGATAGCCCTTTCCCAGGACGTTCCCTACTTTCTCATAGCTAAGATCCCAACCTGGTGCACTAAAAGCCATTCCCGGGGTCTCGGAGAGAGCTTTCCTATTGCCTGATATTTGCAGACAGGCAACCATGTCCTATCAAGTCCTGGGATTTTTTTGGTCAGGAAGTGAGGTGCTCAGTATGGGCCTGTCTGTAAAAATGAGCTGAGCAATTACCACCCGAGACCTCTCTCACTCTTACTGCTGCTCCCAGCAGGCTCTGCGGCATGATATGAGTTAAAATCAAGCTCGTTATGGAATCATTGAGTATTACAGCAGACCCATTGCCCATGCCAGTTATCAAATACCTATCTACTCTAACCCCATTTCCCAGCATCTGACTACAGCCTTGTATGCTGTGGAATTTCAAGTGCTCACCTAAATGTTTCTGAAATATTTTGATGGTTCCTGATTTACCACCCTTTCAGGCAATGAGTTCTAAAGACCTTTCACTCTCTGGGAGAAACACATTCTCCTTAAAACCCCTCTAATCCTCCTCACGCTTCATTTTAAATCTATGCCCCCTTGACTAAGGTGAAGGGTTTATTCCTATGTACATGTGTTATGGACCAGGCCAGACCCCCTCGAAATGTTTCCAGAAAGTAGCCCAGACCCTAACTTTGCTGTTTTAAGCTGGTGTAACATGGATATTCCAAGAGAGAATCAGCTGATCAAACCACTTTGTTTTAAACAGACAGAATTTATTTACAAGATTTCCAAATGAAACACAGACAACAGAAAACAGACTACTGAATAACTTAACCTATCCAAAAACCCAACAGATCATCTCAACTTAATGATGCTGTTCCAAGTACTTGCAACAATCCCCATAAACACCCCTTGGCACAAAAGGTAATATCAAACACAGGTTCTGACAGGATATAAATCAGAGAGAGAGTACCAGCCTGAGTCCAGCAGCCTTCTTTATCACACTACTGTGAAAAGAAAAGAAAACAAACCAGAGAAAACCTGAGCTGGGAGAACTGGCCAAACTCCTTTCATTGTACTAGTGTTGTTTTAAAACTTGGAAGCCTTCTGCCTAAGGCAGTCTCTGTTAGCTATAAATAAATTGGCTCTAAACCCCTTCAACCCCCAGACTTTTTGGAGTCTGTATTGTTTATGACTTCTCTGAAAAAAAAAGCCAAGGATAGCATAACCTTGTTAAAGGAGCACGTCAACTTACAACATTTGTTTTAATTAAAAATGACATGACACCAGGTTATAGTCCAACAGGTTTATTTGGAAGCACAAGCTTGTAGAGCACTGCTTCTTCATCAGCTAGCTCCCTGATGAAGGGGCAGCGCTCTGCAAGCTTGTGCTTCCAAATAAACCTGTTGGACTATAACCTGGTGCTGTGCAATTTTTAACTTTGTCCACTCCAGTCCAACACCAGCACCTCCACAACAATTGTCTTCTCATCCCAACCCATCAAACCAAAACGAGTCACTGAATATCACTGCAAATCAACATGTCACTGTTTAATAATCCAGAATAATTTCCTGAGCATGCCCTAGATGCAGTGACACCTGCAAACTGCATCACAGGTGAGTAAAGGCTGGCGTATTGACAGGTATATTGACACGCCCTGGTCCTACATCAGTGAATGCTCAGGAATTGCTGCCCTTGTGTATAATGTCCGCAGTGCCCGTCTTATTTGTCACACTGTGTAACATACTTGGAACTGAATGAGCAGGGTGGCTCCATTTTGAAATACGAAATTACAATGACACACATCCCCGTTATCACTGAACTCAATCAGGCCTTGCCTTGGTTTGTTCGGTGTGGAACTAGACATCAAAGGTCTATGTTAAGTTGGTTAAAATCCTGCACATGGTTGTCTCCAATTCTCTAGTTTGTTAAGTCAGGATAAAGCAGCTGCTGTATAATGGAATGGAATGTCACGTGTACCGAGGCACAGTGAAAAGCTTCGTCTTGTGAGCAATACAGGCAGATCACAGAGTTAAGTAGCATAGGTAAGTAAATAATAGATGAACAGCGGCAAAAACAAAAACACAGGTACAGGCAAATGTTAAGATTTTGTGAGTCCTTTCAGTATTCTAACAACAGTAGGGTAGAAACCATTGTAAAACCGGCTGGTGCATGTGTTCAGGCTTCTGTACCTTCTACCTAATGGTAGAGATCGTAGAAAAATATTGCCAGGATGAAATGGATCTTTGAGAATGCTGGCTACCTTTCCTTGACAGCGGGCCTGGTAGATGGACTCTATAGATGGGAGGTTGGCCTTTGTGATTGTCCGGGCCGAGTTCACTACGCTCTGTAACCGTCTCCAATCTTGAATATTTCTTTGTTTTCAAGTGTCTCCATCGCCTCACCTCTCAGCCTCTCTACCTCTCCTGCCTTATTGAAAACACTCCTTAAACCTTTCTTTTTGCCCAGACTTTAGGGCATCCATCCTAATGTTATTTTATATAGCCTTCCTTTGATAGAATATTTGTGATGCATTCTGGAACACCTGAACATGTTAAAGGTGTTATAATAAAGCAACTTGGTAGTTGGCTGGTGTCTATGATGTACTGACAAGAAGGTATCATTGTGGTGCCCTCCACATGGGCAGCTGGGTTATCAAAATCCATCTGATAACCACACATAAAAGCACTGCAGAATCACTCTTGGCCACTTGGACACATACCATGCTCCACACAGCATTCCATTAACTCTTCAGTATTAGTATGAAATCTTCAGCTGTGTATCTAATGATATACAGTATTCATACAGTACTTTTTAAGATTTAATCAGTACAGCATTTAGCTGGAAGTCATTCCAAATCACCCCAAACATTTATGGGAACATGTATCCTTCCGATGTCAGGCTTCACTTATTTGACATGCCTAACATCCTGAAGTCAATAGTAGGCACATCGAACATTTTCAACAGTGGAACTGAAGATCATGAATGGCCCATAGACTGTCCTATTCCCATGCTGCAGTGACTGCAGAAATGGAATGCAGTTTGTCAGAGTTAATGTGATGTGGATTGTACGATTTAATTGAAATCTACAACTGTTCTATTACCTCCATGAATCATTGAGAATGCAATAGTGTCACGCATAATCATTTGCACAGACCTCCTTCCCCATTCACCGATATCAATTCTAAATGATGTTCCATTATTGCCTCACGCCTTAACGCTAAATATTTCTAGTTGCCATGAGTGATTTTTCTTTCATAGTAGAAAGCCTCTGTCATGTAAAATCACCTTGCTTCCTTGAGATAAATGGCATAATTTGATGTAAGGGGCTAAATATATTTGATCATGCTTGGAGTGTGCATGTAAATTAATGCCTACTCCTTTTTGAATTGCTGCTGTCTTGTATACTGAAGATACCTCTATCATAGCACTAATTAGGGAGTCTAAGGAATTTTGAAGTGACAATGAAGAAACAGCAGTAAACATCCAATTGAGAATGGAACGCTGGTTTTCCTATGTAGGTGCAATCCTGTCCTTCCAAATGACGGAAGGGCACAGATTTGGGAATCGGTGAATAGACCAGTCAAGGAAGTGTTAGCTAATATCCATGCACTGCGTGCAGTGAAATCATCTCAGTCCGTGCAGGAGACAAAGTTATGGTTGACCTGAGTGTCGTCTTGAAGAGAAGAAAATTAAACCAGCCGGGCACTTCCAGTCTGGCTCAACGCTCAAAATACCTTGCTGATAAGTGCATGTATCTGGAGATCAGAAATAGACTGAATGAAGCTTGCTCATGATTATATTTGTGTCGGAATAATGTTTCAATGCTTAAATTGCACTGGTAATTAACAATCGAGTGGTGATACAGATACACCAAGTGAGTCATATCCCAGATCGCGTAGGAGAGAATGGAGGAAGGGAAATGAGGAGAAATGAAACATAATGTCTGGTTTGTCAATGACTTTGAATCAAAGGACTTGAAAAGACAGTTAGAAGAAACAAATTCTCATTAATTATATGTTGGGCATGGTCAGTTAGATACAAAGCTCTTTAATGACAATACTTTGTGAATATCTGGCATTTATTCTACTATTGCATGTAGATACTGGTTCCTTTTCTCCCTATTCATTCATCTCGATACATACTCACCTTCCTCTCAGACTGCCTGCTAAGAAGCTAGAAAAAAGAAAGCAACTTTCTTGAAAAGAAGCTGCTTAATCTCTTCTTGGTTCTATTCAGAATACTGCTTAAAAATGTGTTGCTGGAAAAGCGCAGCAGGTCAGGCAGCATCCAAGGAGCAGGAGATTTGACGTTTCGGGCATAAGCCCTTCTTCAGGAATGAGGAGGGTGTGCCAAGCGGGCTAAGATAAAAGGTAGGGAGGAGGGACTTGGGGGAGGGGCGTTGCGAATGCGATAGGTGGAAGGAGGTTAAGGTGAGGGTGATAGGCCGGAGAGGGGGTGGGGGCGGAGAGGTCAGGAAGAAGATTGCAGATCAAGAAGGCAGTGCTGAGTCTGAGGGTTGGGACTAAGAAAAGGTGGGGGGAGGGGAAATGAGAAAGCTGGAGAAATCTGCATTCATCCCTTGTGGTTGGATGGTTCCTAGGTGGAAGATGAGGCGCTCTTCCTCCAGGCATCATGTTGCCATGGTCTGGCGATGGAGGAGGCCAAGGACCTGCATGTCCTTGGTGGAGTGGGAGGGGGAGTTAAAGTGTTGAGCCACAGGGTGGTTGGATTGGTTGGTGCGGGTGTCCCAGAGGTGTTCTCTGAAACGTTCCGCAAGTAGGCGGCCTGTCTCCCCAATGGGAGAACACCTCTGGGACACCCGCACCAACCAATCCAACCACCCTGTGGCTAAACACTTTAACTCCCCCTCCCTCTCCACCAAGGACATGCAGGTCCTTGGCCTCCTCCATCGCCAGACCATGGCAACACGACGCCTGGAGGAAGAGCGCCTCATCCTCCACCTAGGAACCCTCCAACCACAAGGGATGAATGCAGATTTCTCCAGCTTCCTCATTTCCCCTCACCCCACCTTGTCTCAGTCCCAACCCTCGGACTCAGCACTGCTTTCTTGACCTGCAATCTTCTTCCCGACCTCTCTGCCCCACCCCCTCTCCGGCCTACCTTAACCTCCTTCCACCTATCGCATTCCCAACACCGCTCCCCCAAGTCCCTCCTCCCTACCTTTTATCTTAGCCCGCTTGGCACACCCTCCTCATTCTTGAAGAAGGGCTTATGCCTGAAACGTCGAATCTCCTGCCTCTTGGATGCTGCCTGACCTGCTGCGCTTTTCCAGCAACACATTTTTAAGCGCTGATCTCCAGCATCTGCAGTCCTCACTTTCTCCTTTATTCAGAATACGTCAATATTTGAAATTATGAACAACAGCTATTCACAAGTGAAAAGGAGTTTGAAAATTGAGTTCCAGTCAATCCTGTGATCTCTTGGAACTGAGTCAATACTCTGCCTCCTCATTGAAATTGAGGACAATTGCAATCACAGGTCAGATATAACAAAGGTATGATGCAGTGAAATGTTCCCCCAACTGCAGTCCAATAATCCCACTCAGCCTCAATATTAGAAGAATGCCTCCTAATCCAGTCAGTGAGGTATTTACCGATTTCCTACATATTTGTCAAGTTTGATGCCAAATAATGCCAAGTTGTGCTACAGGCCCATGCACTGGAGAACTGGATTGAGACTGCAAATGAATTTCCTGTAACATTTCTGGAACGTGCAGACAGAATAACCCATTCTGTGTTCGAACGGATGCCAGAATTTAAAGTCAAAGATTCCTGCAAGAAATATGAATTTGTGTTGCGAATAATAAGGTGGTGAAATATGCAAGTATTTTCAACAGTTAAAATCTCGGCCAAGTCAGAAAGTAATTTTGAAATATCACCAAGTGTGGGTCTTATCGATGTCCCTGTTTCACACAGGGGAAATTCGCACAAACAGCAATGGTAAAAGTCAGATGATCTGTACTAACGATGTTGACTTTTGACCAGATAACTCTTCTGCTCTTTTTTGAAATAGTATTATGAGGTCAGGAGGCACCTTGGTTTAATAGCAACTCTAAAAGATGGAACTTCTGATGGTGCAGCAATCCCTCAGCTCAGCACTCAGCCGTGATCATTGTGTTCATTGCATCGAAGTTGGACTTGAACCCACAATTTTCTGACTTAGAGACAAAGTGAGGGAACAAGCTGGGCCCAAAGGATTGAATGGATCATATTTTTCCATCACCAGTGGAGTCACCTTAATCCGAAATAAATCCTGTTTATTTCCCCCATGCAGGAGCATAGCATACCAAGCAAATGAAGAGGCATTGTGTAGTGCTGATGTCATTGGACTAGTAATCCAAAGCCCCAACTCATGGGTTTGAATCCCACTGCATTCAATAAAATTCAATAAAAATCTGGGAGGAAATATCTATTCTAGTAATGACCACATAGCCTCAGCCAGGAGTTGTAAAAACACACATGGTTCACTAACCTGCTTTCGAGAAGGAAATCTGCTATCCTTACCCAGTCTAGCCAGAATGTGACTTCAGACCCACAGCAATATGGTTGACTGTTCTCTGGGAAATTAACTGTTCACGGGGGATTAGGGATGGATGGACAGACAGATGGATGGATGGATGGATGGATGGATGGATAGATCAACGGATGGATAGATGGATGGATGGATAGAAATTTATTGTTACTTGTATTGGTGAAAATACAGTAAAATATATATAAGTTCTTTAAAAAGTGGCATTTAATTATATAATGCTATGAAGGTGTGCATGTACTGTACCTTTAAGAAAGTTAAAAGCTAGCAGAACTACCTGACAGCACCAAGTGTTCTGAACAAGATGTAATGTAACATGTGATTCAGCAGCTAGAGTAGCTGGTTGCCTGGAGACAGAAACAAATTTGAATTAGGCCAAATTCAGTTTAAATTATACCCATAAACATACCAAACTCCAAACCAGTTTGAATAGAGTATATTGGCAATATTAAAAGCCAATCCGATGCTTTGGAGATATAAGATCTGGAAAAATTGAACAGTTGGGGAAGAACTACCAAAAGACCAACAGATGTAGGCTGTTGGTAAGAACTCTCTGAGAGGTACCTGTCTAGAGAAGGAGTTTGCACAGAAAAAACATCAACACCAATGTGGAGAGCAACTCTACAGATAAGATAAATAGAAGATTCAACCGCTGGCTGGTTTTGAAATATGAATTTTTCAGTAAACCTTAGCCAAGGGTTTATTGGACTTGTATTATAGAAGGGAAAGTAATAGATAGGTTAGAGGAAGGAGTTGTAAATAGTTGTTAGTTAATTATTGTCTGTTATACTTTAAGAAATAAAGTTGCTAATTTTTACTTTGAATAGTTCTTGGCCTCTTGAATTTTCACAGATTACTGCATGGGATAAATCTTTTCTGTGTTGCTGGTTTAAATTAAGCAGGAGGGTTTAACCCCTGTCATAACAATAATTTATATATTAAAAATTAGACAAAACTAAGACAAATATCATGTTGTTGTTAATTTCACAGCCTCTTGGTTTCACAAACTGGCCACTGCTGAAGACCAGGGTATACCCAATTACTGAGGAGAAAGTGAGGTCTGCAGATGCTGGAGATCAGAGCTGAAAATGTGTTGCTGGAAAAGCGCAGCAGGTCAGGCAGCATCCAGGGAACAGGAGAATCGACATTTCGGGCATAAGCCCTTCTTCAGTATACCCAATTACTGACAACTGAGGCCTTCTCCAACTGCCAAGGACTGGGTCCTCTTGAAACTGCCAAGGGGCCTGCCGAAACCACTGAGGACTTGGGGCCTGTCAAAACTGCCGAGGACCAAGGGCCTGCTGAAACTGCTGAGGACTGGGGACCTGTCAAAAATGCCAAGATCCGGACCTATCGAAACTGCTGAGGGGGCCTGCCGAAACTGCTGAGGACTGGGGGCCCGTTGCAACTGCTGAGGGTCCAATGCTGTCCAACCAAAACTGCCACATCTCAGCTGCAGAAAGAAGAAAAGATTAATTTCACACCAAAGGTGACATTAAGAAATAATAATAAAAAGTAGCCGAACATCCATTATGGAATGGATGGGTGAGGAGCTCGATCACTATCTGACCTTTCATCTCCTGGGCAACAAATAGCTTCCTAGGCAGCATCACCCAACATCTGATGAATAAAAATGAGTCATGGAGCCATACAGCACAGGCCCTTTGGCCCACCAGGTCTATGCCAACCAACAAACATCAATCAACCCTAATCCCATTTACTGCGCTTGGTCCATAACCTACCATATCCTGGTATTCTAAACACTCATCCAGATGCTTCTTAAATGTTGTGAGAATATTTGCCTCACCATCCTCTCAGGCAGCATGTTTCATACATCTAGTAGCCTATGGATGGAAAAAAGATTCTTTACATCTCCTCTAACCACTTACTCCTCACCTTAAACGTATGCCCTCTGGACTTTGACATGCCTGCCATGAGTAATAGATTCTCACAATCTACTCTGTATAACCTCAATCAGATCCCTCCCTGAGCCTCCTCTGCTTCAAGGAGAACAATCTCAGCCTATCCCGTCTCTCCTCATAATTGAGACTTTTTAATCTCAGGCAAGATCCTGGTGAATCTCCTCTGCACCATCTCCAGTGCAATCACATCCTTGTGTTCTGGATGTAGGTTTGCTCGCTGAACTGTAATGTTCATTTTCAGATGTTTCGTCATCATACCAGGTAACATCAGTGAACCTCCAGATGAAGCACTGGTGGCATGATCTGCTTTCTATTTGTATGTTTCGGTTTCCTTGCGTTGGTGATGTAACTTTCTGTGGTGATGTCATTTCCTTTCCAGTGTCTCATTAGATGCTATTCTGACTTCATTATGCATCTTAAAAATGCAGAGCACCAAATGTATTGAGATCTATCAATTCAAAGAGAATGGATACATGAGCATCAATATAATGTGTGAAAACTATTACCAATATTGGCATTCACTGCCTTAGAGTCAATGTAGGAGATTATATATCAGTCTAAAAAACAACTCTCCACCACCACCCTCTGTTTTCTACCTTTGAGCCAGTTCTGTATCCAAATGGCTAGTTCTCCCTGTATTCCATGAGATCTAACCTTGCTAATCAGTCTCCCATGGGGGAACCTTGTCAAACGCCTTACTGAAGTCCATACAGATCACATCTACTGCTCTGCCCTCATCAATCTTCTTTGTTACTTCATCAAAAAACTCAATCAAGTTTGTGAGACATGATTTCCCACGCACAAAGCCATGTTGACTATCCCGAATCAGTCCTTGCCTTTCCAAATGCATGTACATCATGTCCCTCAGGATTCCCACCAACAACATGCCCACTACCGAGGTCAGGCTCACTGGTCTATAGTTCCCTGGCTTGTCTTTACCACCCTTCTTAAACAGTGGCACCACGTTTGCCAACCTCCAGTCTTCCGGCACCTCACCTGTGACTATTGATGATACAAATATCTTAGCAAGAGGCCCAGCAATCACTTTTCTAGCTTCCCACAGAATTCTCGGGTACATCTGATCAGGTCCTAGGGACTTATCCACTTTTAACCATTTCAAGACATGCAGCACTTCCTCCTCTGTAATCTGGACATTTTGCAAGATGTCACCATCTATTTCCCGACAGTCTACATCTTCCATATCCTTTTCCACAGTAAATACTGATGCAAAATATTCATTTAGTATCTCCCCGATTTTCTGTGGCTCCACACAAAGGCCGCCTTGCTTTCTTTGAGGGGCCCTATTCTCTCCCTAGTTACCCTTTTGTCCTTAATATATTTGTAAAAACCCTTTGGATTCTCCTTAATTCTATTTGCCAATGCTATCTCATGTCCTTGTTTTGCTCTCCTGATTTCCCTCTTAAGTATACTCATACTTTCTTTCTACTCTTCTAAGGATTCACTCGATCTATCCTGTCTATACGTGACATATGCTTCCTTCTTTTTCTTAACCAAACCTTCAATTTCTTTAGTCATCCAGCATTCCCTATACCTACCAGCCTTCCCTTTCACCCTGACAGGAATATACTTTCTCTGGATTCTTGTTATCTCATTTCCCATTTTCCAGCCGTCCCTTTACCTGCGAATATCTGTCTGCAATCAGCTTTCGAAAGTTCTTGCCTAATACCGTCAAAATTGACCTTTCTCCAATTTAGAACTTCAACTTTTAGATCTGGTCTATCCTTTTCCATCACTATTTTAAAACGAATAGAATTATGGTCGCTGGCCCCAAAGTGCTCCCCCACTGACACCTCAGTCACCTGCCCTGCCTTATTTCCCAAGAGAAGGTCACATTTTGCACCTTCTCTAGTAGGTACATCCACATAATGAATCAGAAAATTGTCTTGTACACACTTAAGAAATTCTTTTCCTTTAACATTATGGCAGTCCCAGTTGATATTTGGTAAGTTAAAATCCCCTACCATAACTATTCTATTATTCTTACAGATAGCTGAGATCTCCTTAAAAGTTTGTTTCTCAATTTCCCTCTGACTATTGGGGGGACTATAATACAATCCCAATAAGGTAATCATCCCTTTCTTATTTCTCAGTTTCACCCAAATAACTTCCCTGGATGTATTTCCGGGAATATCCTCCCTCAGCACAGCTGTAATGCTATCCCTTATCAAAAATGCCACTCCCCCATCTCTCTTGCCTCCCTTTCTATCCTTCCTGTAGTATTTGTATCCTGGAACATTAAGCTGCCAGTCCTGCCCATCCCTGAGCCATGTTTCCATAATTGCTATGATATCCCAGTCCCATGTTCCTAACCATGCCCTGAGTTCATCTGTCTTCCCTGTTGGGCCCCTTGCATTGAAATAAATGCAGTTTAATTTATTAGTCCTACCTTATCCCTGCCTGCCCTGACTGTTTGACTCACTTCTGTTCTCAGCTGTACCCGTCTCAGATCAATCTCTTTCCTCACTATCTCCCTGGGTTCCGCCTCCCCACCTTACTAGTTTAAATCCTCCCAAGCAGTTCTAGCAAATCTCCCTGCCAGTATATTAGTCCCCTTCTAATTTAGGTGCAATCCGTCTTTCTTGTACAGGTCACTTCTACCCCAAAAGAGATTCCAATGATCCAAAAAAGTGAATCCCTCTCCCATACACCAGCTCCTCAGCCATGCATTCATCTGCTCTATCCTCCTATTCCTGCCCTCACTAGCTCGTAGCACTGGGAGTAATCCAGATATTACTACCCTTGCGGACCTCCTTTTTAAATCTCTGCCTAACTCTCTGTAATCTCCCTTCAGAATCTCAACCTTTTCCCTTCCAATGTCGTTGGTTCCAATGTGGACAATGACCTCCTGCTGGCCCCTCTCCCCCCGTGTGAACATTCTGCACCCTCTCTGAGACATCCTTGATCCTGGCACCAGGGAAACAACACACCATTCTGTTTTCTCTCTGCTGGCCACAGAAATTCACGTGGAATTTTAAGAAAGCCTGAAAACCGCATTTCTCATTTCTATTACATTTTTCTGGTGCTAAGTACTATATTTTTTCTGCTTGACAGCTGACTACAAAAGAAAGTTACATTTGTCATTAAAATTATTCATTGCTTAGCCTGCACTCTGCTTTACTTTGAGTGTACAAAGATATTTACAAAAGCTGGTTCATGGTTGAAACATGTTTGATATTTGCAGCTGTCCCCAAGAGGAAGAATTTAAGAAATTGATTTCGTGCTGCAGTCCTTAGTGTCCTTCACTGATGTTGTTACAAAGCCTCGAATGGCTCTGGCCTCCAATATAATGCAGTCTGTGGATGGAGAGCTATGTAGGATGTTGGCTTAATGAAACCTCATCACACATGACTGACACATAGTGTTCAATGAACATGCAAGTGAACTGTTATCAATTACTGAGACATTAGTGACAGTGTACAGAGAGGATGTCATTCCTATACATTTGATTTATCTTTTAAGTGTGCAATTTCAGTCAGGTTGTTTAAGATAAAATTATATTTCTTTGACCTAATTATGGTGAGGAATACTAATGCAAGCCCTTGTCCATTTCTATTCAACAGCAAATGGTGCAAGTTATTGGTCAACTACAGATTAAAACCCTCCCCATATTGTCCCAATTAAATAATCCCATGCCATGTATAATGCAGAGTAAAATTGCCACAATGATGTGTCCCAGCCATAACCTTGAAGAAATGTCTGATAGGATTCATTCAAGTGCTTCATGAACTTTTTATTTCTCTATTTTCTAATTTATTCCCATGATCTGTAATGCTGGACTTTTTATTTCTTTATTTTTCTAACTTTTTTCCTAAGAACTTGTACTGAAATGTCTGTACCTGGGTACCCCTGTCCTTAATTGGCACCGCTGAAACTTTATTGCTGGAACAGCACAGCAGGTCAGGCAGCATCTAGGGAACAGGAGATTCGACGTTTCGGGCACATGCCCTTCTTCAGGAATTCCTGAAGAAGGGCATGTGCCCGAAACGTCGAATCTCCTGTTCCCTAGATGCTGCCTGACCTGCTGTGCTGTTCCAGCAATAAAGTTTCAGCTTTGATCTCCAGCGTCTGCAGACCTCACTTTCTCCTCCTTAATTGGCACCGTAAGTGGTGACTTGTAGCATTTCACTGCACTCCTTTAGCACATGTGATAGTAAAGGTAATTCAGTATTGTACTTTTTTCAAAACCTTCCAGAACATAACCATAAGACCCAAAAGATCAGACAGAATTCAGGATAGATCAGAATCTGAATGTTATGCCCTTACCCATTAACCAATCTTCCTGGACTGAGGAGACATTAAAGATGCATTCAAATCAGAAGCAGTAGGTTTCATCACCTGAGGTGAACAGATAGGGTTACAACCTTGGTTGAAAATGAAAAAGAACAAATTGGTCACAGACTGCAAGTAGCTGTTAGTGGGATCAAAACACACTTTTTTAAAAAAAACAAAGCTGTGATGGAGAACAAGTGACGAATGTGTGTGAACATATAAATGAACATAGAGCATTGAGATAAGTCAGCTACGATTTAGGACATTGGTCACAGAGAACAACACCTATCTAGGTGGGTAAGACCACGACAGGCTCTGGCAAGAAAAGCAACTGAAAAACCTCATGGAATCATAAACCAGTTAGTGAAGTGGGGGCAATTCAGCTAATCATGTCTGTGCTAGTCTGCAAAGAACAATTCAGCTGGTTCCACTCCTCTGCCTTTTACACACAATTAAACTGTGTAAATGATCCAATTAACTTTGGAATGCCATGATTGAATCTGCCTCCAGCACACACTCAGGCAAACTTCCCTCTAAGCTGTGCATGTCTGCATCTATACAGCCAATCCTAAATTTGCTGATCACAGCTTTGATGACCAGAGGGAACGCTGCTCTCAGGCAATCCATTCCAGATCCTAACGTCATGTTGAGGTTCTATAGGACATTGCTGAGGTTTCATCTGGAGTACCATGTCCAGTTCTGGTCGCTCTGTTATAGGAAGGATATTATTAAGCTGGAGAGGGTTCAGAAGAGATCTATCAGGATGTTGCTGGGAATGGAGGGTTTGAGTTATATGAAGAGGCTGAATAAGCTGGGACTTCTTTCCCTGTAGGAGATTAGAGGGGTGACCTTATAAAGGTTTATAAAATCATGAGGGGTATAGATAAGATGAATAGGAGGTGTCTTTTCCCGAGAGTGAGGGATTTCAAGACTAGGAGGCATATTTTTAAGGTGAGGCAAAAGATTTTTAAAAAGACATGAGGGGCAATTTTCTTTACACAGGGAATGGTTCCAGTGTGGAACGAACTTCCAGAGAAAGTGGAGGATGTGGGTACGGTTGCAACATTTGAAAGACATTTGGATAAATACATGAATAAGAAATGTTTAGACAATAGACAATAGGTGCAGGAGTAGGCCATTCTGCCCTTCGAACCTGCACCACCATTCAATATGATCATGGCTGATCATCCTTAATCAGTATCTTGTTCCTGCCTTATCTCCATAACCCTTGATTCCACTATCCTTAAGAGCTCTATCCAACTCTATCTGAAATGAATCCAGAGACTGGGTCTCCACTGCCCTCTGGGGCAGAGCATTCCACACAGCCACCACTCTCTGGGTGAAGAAGTTTCTCCTCATCTCTGTCCTAAATGGTCTACCCCATATTTTTAAGCTGTGTCCTCTGGTTTGGCACTCACCCATCAACAGAAACATGTTTCCTGCCTCCAAAGTGTCCAATCCTTTAATAATCTTATATGTCTCAATCAGATCCCCTCTCAGTCTTCTAAACTCAAGGGTATACAAGCCCAGTCGCTCCAGTCTTTCAGCGTAAGGTAGCCCCGCCATTTCAGGAATTGACCTCGTGAACCTGCGCTGCACTCCCTCAATAGCCAGAATGTCTTTCCTCAAATTTGGAGACCAGAACTGCACACAATACTCCAGGTGTGGTCTCACCAGGGCCCTGTGCAGCTGCAGAAGAACCTCTTTGCTTCTATACTCAATCCCTCTTGTTATGAAGGCCAGCATGCTATTAGCCTTCTTCACTACCTGCTGTATCTGCATGCTTACCTTCATTGACTGGTGTACAAGAACACCCAGATCTCTTTGTACTGCCCCTTTACCTAAATTGATTCCATTTATGTAGTAATCTGCCTTCCTGTTCTTGCCACCAAAGTGGATAACCATACATTTATCCACATTAACTGCATCTGCCATGCATCTGACCACTCACCTAACCTGTCCAGGTCACCCTGTAATCTCCTAACATCCTCATCACATTACACCCTGCCACCCAGCTTAATATCATCAGCAAATTTGCTAATGTTATTACTAATGCCATCTTCTATATCATTAATATATATTGTAAAAAGCTGCGGTCCCAGCACTGATCTCTGCGGTATCCCACTGGTCACTGCCTGCCATTCCGCAATGGAGCCGTTTATCACTACTCTTTTTTCCTGTCAGCCAACCAACTTTCAATCCAAGTTAGTACTTTGCCCCCAATACCATGAGGAATATGGGTCATGTACAGATAGGTGGGACTAGTTTAGTTTGGGATTATGGTCAGCGTGGACTGGTTGGATTGAAGGATCTGTTTCTTTGCTGTATGACTCTATGGCTGTATAACAACTTGGCAACCTCACATCATCTCAATTTTTGTTGCATTATCTTGTGTCTTAAGTCAACATTGTGACCTGCGTATTGGGATATAGATCTAGAGTATCTTAGGCTGTCTTGTCTGCACATTCAATGTCCTTGAGATTGCTTGCTCCTTATCAGTCAGAAAATTGTTTAATTCATTACTATAAGACTCCTTTATTGATATCTAATGTCAGGCTTAAAGGTGCCACCTGGAGACATTTATACCGCAAGACTATGCAGTCAACCAAGACACACTCCTGCTGATCAAACAGAATTTATTTGTTGTTCTTCTTCAAATTTAATTCCACTATTATTCAGCAAAGTCATTGCTTCTTTTATTTGGTATTGCTGTTTGAGGAAAGTTTGAATATTGCCAAGACTTAATAGAGTCATAGATATCCACAACTCAGAAAAAGGCCCTTTGCCCCATCGAATTGAAGTCAAAAAACAACCACTTCACTATTCTAATCCCATTTCCAACACTTGGTTCATTGCCTTGGCATCACATGTGCACATCGAAATACTACTTAAATATTGAGGGTTTCTGCCTCTGCCAGCCTTACAAGGTAGTGAGTTCCAGATTGCCACACTTGGGTAAAAACAATTTCCTTACATCTCCTCTAAACCCTACTTCTATGCGCCAAGGGGGGGGGGGATGTTTCAGTTGTCTGTGCCCCTCAAAATTTTATACAGGACTGATTTGCTTTATTTTTCTCATTTCAGTTCTTTTCTGGATTTATTGGCTGGTTGCAGAATGTCATTGCACTGGAGTGAGCCACGATATGTTATCTCTTGCAAGGTGCCTGTACCTGTGGACGCTGGAAGGACCTTAACTCTTTGCTGGAGAGTCTTAAACCTGGGTCACAGTCTCAGAAGAAGCAATTGTTCATTTAGGATTGCAATGAGAGATTTCTTCACTTAATGCATTAAGAACCCTTAGTATTCTCGACCACAGAGAACTGTTGAGGTTCAGTCATTAAGTCAAGGATCAATAGATATTTGGCTACAAAGGGAATCAAGAGATAGAGGAAGGAAAAGGTAAAGTTGCCTAATGGATTATAGGGCTACTCTCTCAGTGGAGAGAGATAACCAGTGGTGGCTTCATCTGAGGGTCACCATGCCTTGGGTGAGGGGAGAGGTTGCAAAAGAGATTGCTTCACGATAACCTCAGCTGGTGCAGGAACTGAACCCACACTGTTAATATCACTAACCAGTCATCCAGCCAACTGAGTTTCCGTTTCTTGATGCAGTAACGTTTACTGTTAGGGCCTCTTGCTGCCTCAGCCTATAGCTGTATCTGGGAAAGATCAGTCCCATTTCTCTGTAGCCTTTTAAATTGATTATCAGCTCTGCTATCAACTCACTTACCAGGGTAATAATTTAATTTCTACCTGCTCTTCGTTATCAAGTTGTTCAATTTCAAGTCCTTTCTCTGAATTCCATGGAATATCTCAGGCACATATATCACTTATTGAATTGTCTGATTACTGATGGTCACTTGCTCTCTTTCACTGAAACATCAATTGCAGCTCTGTGCAATTATTTCATTCCAAGCTAATTTTTGAATAGCTTAATCAAACCAACCATCAAAATGAAATAAAACTGGACCATGAGACACAATTACGAAAGGAATCACAGTTGATCTGTGACCATAAAACTAATAGATGCAACACATGCAAAATTTATTTAGTTTCTCCTGCTTTAAGAGAACTCAGTTCCAAAATACAATCAGAGCATGGAATGCACAACAATAGCCATTTGCATTTAAAGAGTGCCTTTAATTAATAACATATTTTAGGTACTTAAAAACGCATTATGAAATAAAACATGAACCACACAGGGCGATAGTAATATCAACAAACAAACACTTGCCTTATGAGGCTGGGAGACGGAGTGGTTCAGGGTGATTTTCCAGAGTTTAGGGTCTTGTCAATAGAAGGAGTGACCAAAAAAGGAATCAGGAATAAACAGGGTTCACAAGGTCAGAATTAGTGGAATGCAGATATCCCAGGGCACTGGGGGTTTGGAGAAGGTTAAGAAATGGAACATCCATGGAGTAAATTAGGGACAATGGTGAAAGTTTTAAATTCAAGACATTGTTTCACTAGGAACCCGTGGCAGTGAGTGAATAGGAGCCCGGTGGGTCAGTCGGGGCCGGTGGGTGAATAGGGGCCGGTGGGTCAATAGGGGATGGTGGGTCAATAGGGGACGGTGGGTGAATAGGGGACGGTGGGTGAATAGGGGACGGTGGGTCCATAGGGGACGGTGGGTCCATAGGGGACGGTGGGTCCATAGGGGACGGTGGGTCAATAGGGGACGGTGGGTCAATAGGGGGCGGTGGGTGAATAGGGGACGGTGGGTGAATAGGGGACGGTGGGTGAATAGGGGACAGTGGGTCCATAGGGGACGGTGGGTCAATAGGGGACGGTGGGTGAATAGGGGGCGGTGGGTGAATGGGGGTGGTGGGTGAATAGGGGACGGTGGGTCAATAGGGGACGGTGGGTGAATAGGGGACGGTGGATGAATAGGGGACGGTCGGTGAATAGGGGACGGTGGATCAATAGGGGACGGTGGGTGAATAGGGGGCGGTGGGTGAATAGGGGACGGTGGGTCAATAGGGGACGGTGGGTGAATAGGGGACGGTGGGTGAAGTGGAGCCAGTGAGTGAATAGGGGGCGGTGGGTGAATTGGGGGCGGTGGGTGAATTGGGGGTGGTGGGTGAATAGGGGTCGGTGGGTGAATAGGGGCCGGTGGGTGACTAGGGGACGGTGGGTGAATAAGGGATGGTGGGCGAATAAGGGGCGGTGGGTGAATAGGGGCTGGGGTGTGAATGGGGACAAGTGGGTGAATAGGGGCAAGTGGGTGAATAGGGGCAGGGGTGTGAGTAGGGGCTGGGGTGTGAGTAGGGACTGGGGAGTGAGTAGGGACTGGGGAGTGAATAGGGACTGGGGAGTGAATAGGGACTGGGGAGTGAATAGGGGATGGGGTGTGAATAGGGACAAGTGGGTGAATAGGGGCTGGGGTGTGAATAGGGGCTGGGGTATGAAGAGGGACAAGTGGGTGAATAGGGGCAAGTGGGTGAATAGGGGCAGGGGTGTGAGTAGGGGCTGGGGTGTGAATAGGGACAAGTGGGTGAATAGGGGCTGGGGTGCGAATAGGGGCTGGGGTGTGAATAGGGGCTGGGGTATGAAGAGGGACAAGTGGGTGAATAGGGGCAAGTGGGTGAATAGGGGCAGGGGTGTGAGTAGGGGCTGGGGTGTGAGTAGGGACTGGGGAGTGAATAGGGACTGGGGAGTGAATAGGGACTGGGGAGTGAATAGGGGATGGGGTGTGAATAGGGACAAGTGGGTGAATAGGGGCTGGGGTGTGAATAGGGGCTGGGGTATGAAGAGGGACAAGTGGGTGAATAGGGGCAAGTGGGTGAATAGGGGCAAGTGGGTGAATAGGGGCAGGGGTGTGAGTAGGGGCTGGGGCGTGAGTAGGGGCTGGGGTGTGAGTAGGGGCTGGGGAGTGAATAGGGGCTGAGATGTGAATAGGGGCTGAGATGTGAATAGGGACTGGGGTGTGAATAGGAACTGGGGAGTGAATAGGGACTGGCGTGTGAATAGGGGCTGGGATGTGAATAGGGGCTGAGATGTGAATAGGGACTGAGATGTGAATAGGGACTGGTGGGTGAATAGGGACTGGGGTGTGAATAGGAACTGGGGAGTGAATAGGGACTGGCGTGTGAATAGGGGCTGGGATGTGAATAGGGGCTGAGATGTGAATAGGGACTGAGATGTGAATAGGGACTGGTGGGTGAATAGGGACTGGGGTGTGAATAGGGACAAGTGGGTGAATAGGGGCTGGGGTGTGAATAGGGGCTGGGGTGTGAATAGGGACAAGTGGGTGAATAGGGGCTGGGGTGTGAATAGGGGCTGGGGTGTGAGTAGGGGCTGGGATGTGAATAGGGACTGGTGGGTGAATATGACTTGGTCTGGGTTCAGGCACAAGCAGCAAATCTTCAACATGACGTCAACAAGAGTGCCAGAGAATCCAGCCAGAGGAGCATTGGGATAGTCACGTCAAGGAAACAAGACATGGATGAGGGTGTCAGCAACAACCTCAAGGAAGGCAGAGGAAGTGAAATATCTACAATTGTTTAAAAAATTGCTGGATGTTGTGTCAGAATTGGGCATTGAACAGGTGAATGTAAATAGGCTGTCAAAGGGTTAAATCAGTTAAAGATTAAAGCTTTAGCATATAGTCAGAATTAAATGAAGCATGAGGGAACTACAGATGTACAGAGAAATTAATAACAAGGCCAATGCAATCGAAGTCATGCAATCAGTGGCTTTAGATGAAAGAACAGCCAATGCCTGTGAAAGACTGTGGAAAACAAAGATAATATGGAACACATGGATATTGAAGTGTGGTAATTGTAATATGCCAGCTCAATTCCATTTACAGCTTGAAACTGTTCTGTAACCCTGCAGAGTGAGCTTTAACCTTCACTGTTAAAGCTTTCTTAACATAACTGCTTATGAAAGAAATAATCCTTACCTGTTGGCCTGAACTTCTCTATCAATTTTTCAAGTATGTCAACAGTCACATAATCTTAGAACCCCACTGTATGGAAATGCCATTTGGCCCATCAAGTTCACATTGACCCTCTGAGGAACGTGTCTGCGTGGGTTTCCTCCGGGTGTTCTGGTTTCCTCCCACAATCCAAAGATGTGCAGGTCAGGTGAATTGGCCATGCTAAATTGCCCGTTGTGTTAGGTAAGGATTAAATGTAGGGGTATGGGTGGGTTGCGCTTTGGCGGGTCAGTGTGGACTTGTTGGGTCGAAGGACCTGTTTCCACACTGTAATGTAATCTAATGTAATCTAATCCCACCCAGACCCACCCCTACCAATCCTGTAACCTTGTATTTATCACACCTGGCCTACACACTACAGGCAATTTAGCATGGCCAATTCACCTAACCTGCACATCTTTAGACTATGGGAGGAAACAGGAGGACAGCCACAGGGAGAATGTACAAACTCTACAGAGATAATCACCTAAGAATGGAATCAAACCCAGGTTTCCGGCGCTGTGAGGGACTAGTGCTAACCCACTGAGCCACCATGCCACCCAAATGACCAATAACCCAATAACCTTCTTTACCATACTTTCTTTGATCTTGTGCTGCTGGCTGGTAAGTGTGTTAGATGAGAACAGGCTTTGCTGCCTTCGGCCTGATAGTGAGAGGTTTGAATGGCCTGACGATTTCAGTGAATGTGTGTAAAGTCAGTTTGATCAGAGAGTGCCTGGGCTGACAGAACCCGACATGAGTCAACACCTTCAGGAGGAAGTTGGCCAACATGAATAACAAAAATAAAAAGGTTTCAATTACAAAGTGCCCATAGACTGAAACTATTTAAAACTCATAGCCACTTGAGACTGTTCTGCTACTCAATGCGATCACGGCTGATTTCCCATCTCCAATTCTTATTACTATTCTTTTTTTATCATAATCTGTGGCAAATAAAAGGTAAAGAAGTGAGGTTTGTGCTGCAATACCAGGAAACATAGGACAAGTGGAAGAAATATGGAACAAACCAATGTCATGTTTAATTGATCCCAGCCTGTTTTGATGGTCTTTCCAATCCCACAACCATCTCTTCATCTACTCCTCAGGTTCTTCTACCTTGAGACAATTTCCTCTAGTTAATAGCTGAAAATGTGTTGCTGGAACAGCGCAGCAGGTCAGGCAGCATCCAGGGAACAGGAGAACCAACGTTTCGGGCATAAGCCCTTCTAGTTAATACCCAAGTGAAGTTGGAAAACTCAGAGAAAATCTTTCTTGCAGGTGAAAATTGACATTTAAAAACTGACTTTTCCAATTTAATATGATAAATGATAAAATATCTGTAACATGATAAATACTGGATATGGCACATTAGTTCCTGACATTTACTTGATTGGAAGGGAACTGTATTGTTTCTACTGAGTGCTTGTGGGAACACATATTTAACTCTGTTCAGATATGTTTTAAACACAACCACAGAGTTCTGATAAAACTAAATTTGAATGATTGTAAATCAATCAAAACATTGAGTTTAATCATTGGACGATAGTCTAAATCTAAACAACACATAACTGAGAGAATATGGGTAGATTCAAATGAGGATCAGAGTCAGAACCCTTGTTGAAAACAGGGAAATTCTAAGCAAAAGTCTTTTGTCTTATCAAACTATTTTAATTCACAGCTTACTGTTCTATTATGTACATCCCTCATACTGTACCTGTATCTGGATAACTTGGAGAATGTTATACACCTAGCAACTCCGGAAAAAAAAAAGTGCCCTTAGTATTTTTCAAAGCTCTAGTCTCTTTTAGAGTTATAGAGTCATAGAGATGTACAGCACAGAAACAGATTCTTCAGTTCAATTTGTCCATGCCAATCAGATATCCTAACCTCATCTAGTCCTATTTGCCAGTACTTGGCCCATATCCCTCTAAACCTGTCCTATTCATATACCCGTCCAGATGCCTTTTAAATGTTGTAATTGTATCAGTCTCTACCACTTCCTCTGGCAGCTCATTCCATACACACACCACCTTCTGTGTGAAAAAGTTGCCCCTTGGGTCCTTTTTAACTTTTTCCCCTCCAACCCTCAACCTATTCCTTCTAGTTCTGGACCCCCCCCACCTCAGGGAAAAAGCCTTGTCTATTTACCCTATCCATGCCCCTCATGATTTTATAAACCTTGAAAAAGTACCCCTCAGCCTCCGACGCTTGCAGTTATTTAGCCAAACTGAAACAATGGAACAGTTAAAATTTGAGGTAGAATGAAATTTAATTATTTCATATAACAGAAGAAATCCAGAAGGGAGAAAGGGCACCTTCCATATCAATGAAGCGTGCATGACATTGCTCACATACAGTCTGAAGTTCCAGAAAGCTGTTATGATATTTAACTGGACAAATGGTGCTCCCTTGCAGAAAATAGTTAAAAAGCTGTGATTATTTTCAAGGCTAATTTGAAAGGATTTGCACAGGGTGTGGAGGCAGTGGCTGTTGGAAATTTCTTGTAAGTCTCTGCTTCCTGCTCTTGGGCAGAAGTCATATTATCCACAGGAGCAAATACATAGATTTTGTAATCCTTATTTATGATATAGAAGATGCGGAAAGTCTAAGGTAGGCCTTTGTCTGAGGTAAGTGAATTGATTTGGATTGTTCTTGAATCGATTATAGTCCTTACACAACAGATTACAACACAACACAGTCCTTACATAGCAGATCAACTGGATTTATTGTGAGCTTACCATAAACAGAAAGTTGTATAGTCATAAATCCTGGGATGATTTATTTATTGATTCAGTTATTTCATTGCTATCATGTTAATTACCAGCCAAAACCAACAACTAGCTGTTGTAATCAAGTGCTTTTATTTTATCCTTAGACACTTGACAAACCAAGGCTAATAATCACAGTATCAGTGGCTTGCTTGAATCTTAATTAGCTTTGGATCAAATTCTCTCTGCATGCTACAGTCGGCACGATATAACATGAACCTGCTATGTGCTAATACTTGATTAAAAACTGTGAGTTGGTTACAGGGGTTCCCACCAGATGGACTGTAAAGAAAGATGCAAAATAAATGTCAATTTGAGCTTTGATGCAAATGGAAGCTTGTGGTATGTGAAACGTTCAGGCTTATGGTCTGGCTTATGGTCACTTCAGTTTCTTTCTCCATCTCTCATTTTAATGTTTGAATGTGTTGTAATAGTAATCAATGGGTTCTAGCATCTCTTAAATGCCCTCCCCAGTGGTTATTCTCTATATGTGAGCATCATGCAGCCATTCCTGAGGACTGTTAAGAGTCAACCACATTGCTAAGGGTCTGGAATCACAGATAAGTTATTTAGAGTCATAGATATGTACTGCATGGAAACAGACCCTTCAGTCCAACTCGGCCATGCTGACCAGATATCCAAAATAAATTTGTTCCCATTTGCCAGCATTTGGCCCATGTCCATCTAAACCCTTCCTATTCATATACCCATCTATATACCTTTTAAATGTTGTAATTCTACCAGCCTCTACCACTCCTGTGGCAGCTCATAAAGAGAGAGATAGATAGTAATTACTGAAGAGATCAAGGGTTACAGGTTGAGTGAGGAAGTTGGGGAATAAGGTTCCAGTTATAGCAGTACACAAGAAACCCAAGAGGCAGGAGAACGGACTTGAGAAACCTATCAACCATGATTGAATGGTGGAGCAGACAAAATGGGCTGAGTGGCCTAATTCTGCTTCTATATCTTATGTTCTTATGAAACTTGGCTTGATAGAACATGTTTGTTTTTTGCTGCTAGTTACCATAGTGATTAGTTACTGAATATATTCACACAAGGCTGCCAGTGATTTTTTAATAAAAAAGCAAAGTTTTGCACAATTTATATTTATAAAGCAAAGATATATGTGTTAATTTAGAAAGATATTAACATAAACAGTGAACAAAAGTTAAACCTTTGTTTTTGCCCAGCAGAGATACGATGGGCTAAAAGGCCTTTTTATGTTGTGGAGCTCTTTGTCTCTCAACTATTTCTCAGTGATATTTATAGATGCTCAATCCCAAAAGAAATATCACTGCTATGTTCACTCTTAAATTTTGAACTTAGCTGACTGATTTGAGTTTTGATGGTAAATAAACTATTTTCCATTTCTTATGGCCTAGATATTCCTTTTTAACTTCATAGAATTGAAATCCTACATCAAATTTACCTCTATTTTAAATGCAAATTTCATCCAGACATGAGTAAAATTGCAAAAAGTAAACCAAAATTTGACTTTAAGTGAAATTATGCAAGCACAGCCGGTACCAATTAGCAGAAAAACATTTTAGGACCGACTCTCGAAACTTCTTCACAAAGTCAATAAGAAAGAAAAACAAATCAGGCAACATGTAAAAGAGGCACCTAATTCATTACTATTAGTTTAAAGATATAAATGATAGGCCCATTGAGTGAGGAAGTTGGGGAATAAGGTTCCAGTTATAGCAGTACACAGGAAACCCAAGACCATTAAAGATTGTTTTTTAATTCACTCAGGGGATGTGGGCATTGCTACCCATCTCTAATTGCCCAGAGGGCACTTAAGAATTAACCACACTCCTGGGGATCTGATGTCACATGTAGGCCAGACCAGGTAAGGATGAAAAATTTCCTTTCCTAAAGGACATTAGTGAACCAGATGGGCTTTTAATCAACAAACATGGCTGCTCTGAGGCTAATCTTCATTGTTAAAACTTTTTATGCTTATTTATCTCCAATTGAATTCAGATATCCCCATTTCCCATGGTGGGACTTGAACCCATTAACTTGTGGCTCCAGAATACTACTGCTGCCCAACTGCCTTCCTATGTAAAGCAGAAGGAGTCCTATGGGGCTACGGTCTTTCTCTTTGATAATTAACTTGTCATTCTGTCATTGAAGATGCTTTCATAATGACACATTTAGAATAAAAACCCTTGAAGATGATGAATGCTTCTGCAGTAATTATTTATCGACTGATGGATGATTGAGCTTATTCAGTCTCTGCTATCCTTCGACTGATGAGAGGGTGAATGGGGTTGTTGCGGGAAAGAAGACCCAGTGCCAAGTAAATAAAGAATGTGATTGGAGCTGCCTGCAGTCAAGGAATAGTCCAAGGACTGGACAGATCGGACAGCATGCCAGTCATGAGGTGTGCACGGCAAGATTATAGGAAAACAAAGAGAGTGTCCCTTAGCTAAGTCTGATTTACCCCAACACTTCCATTTAATTTCTATGCTACAATGCATTTGATTATCCTGGAGCACATTCTTTAGACTCCCTACAGTGTGGAAACAGGCCCTTCGGCCCAACCAGTCCACACCAACCCTCCGAAGAGTAACCCACCCAGACCCATTTCCCTCTGACTAATGCACCTAACACTATGGGCAAATTAGCATGGCCAATTCACCTGATCTGCACATTTTTGGACTGTGGGGGGAAACCGGAGTACCCAGAGGAAACCCTTGTAGACACAGGGAGAACGTGCAAACTCCACACAGACAGTCGCCTGAGGCTGCAATTGAACCTGGGACCCTGGTGCTGTGAGGCTGCAGTGCTAACCGCTAACCACTGAGCCACCGTGCCGCCGCTGGCATCTTACGCCACCAGTTTTCAGAACAGAGAGTGCACTGTCTCTGGGATAGAATCCTTTGTGTGCATTTAGTCAGTGCAATCAATCGGAATTCACTGACCTTCACTCAGTGGCCCTGTCTCTGTCATAATTCTTTCTGTTACCTTGTGAGTAGTCATAGGGATAGGGATAGGGCTGATTATGTCATACACTAAATAAATTTCATGCTGAAATGAAGAAGTCTTTCTCAGTACTGAATATTGCTACCTTGTTTCAATGCTCAGATTACACAATCCCATTGTCCATAGAAATGATTCTAAAGGAGTGAGCATTTATTAAATGCTTGTGAATTGAGATTTGTTAGTGATAAAAACTTGTAGCAATCTGTTACTGAATATTCTATACAAAATTTCAGATGACTTCTCAATAGAAATATAATTTGGAGGTGCCGATGTTGGAACTGGGGTGGACAAAGTTAAAAATCACACAGCACCAGGTTTATTTAGAAGCACTAGTTTTTGGATCGCTGCTCCTTCATCAGGTGGTTGATGGTACGTCGCTCTGAAAGCTAGTGTGCTTTCAAATAAACCTGTTGAACTATAAACTGGTGTTGTGCAATTTTTTAACTCAATAGAAATATGGCTGTGTTGTTGGGAATAGCACTAGAAACATGAGAAATATGTAGAAAAAGCACTTGAAGATATATTTAACTTCCCTAACAACTATATTGTCTCATGGTATTTTTTAAAATGTTCATTTGTGGGATTGCTAGCAAAGCCAGCTTTGTTTGTTCATGGAGAAAGTGGTCATAGACTCATAGACTTATGGACTCAGATTCATACAGTGCAGTAAAGGCCCATTTGACCCATTGAGTCTGCACCAATAATAGCTATGGCTAAAGATGCACTCATCCCAATTTCCTGTACTTGTCCCAAATCCTTATGATATTTAAAGTGCTCATTCAAATATTTTTTCAAGTTTATAAGATTTCTGGCCTCTACTACCTTCCGAGTGCATTCCAGATTCCCACCAGCCTGTGAATGAAAATGTTTTTCCTCAAATCCCCTCTGAATCTCCTGGCCTTTACTCTATGACCAAGCCCCCTCGAGATTGACTCCTCAACCAACGGGAACAGCTGCTCCCTATCACCCTGTCCAGAACCCTCATAATCTTATACACCTCAATCATATCCCCTGTCTTCCTTCTCTGCTCTTAAGAAAACAATCCAAGTCTATCTCGTCTCTCAAAGCTCAATTGCTCCAACCCAGGTAACATCCTGGTGAACATCCTCTAGCGTCGCCACATCTTATTCTTTAGTAAGGGTCCAGAATGGCACACAGTCCTCCAGCTGTGACCTGACCAACGCTCTGCACAACTCCAACACTACCTCCTTGCTCTCATATTCTATGCCGAAAAGTGTGGTACTGGAAAAGCACAGCCAGACAGGTAGCATCCCAGGAGCAGGAGAATCGACGTTTCAGGCACGAACCCTTCATCAGGAAGGGCTGATGAAGAGCTTATGCTCGAAACATTGATTCTCCTGCTCCTCGGATGTTGCCTGTCTGGCTGTGCTTTTCCAGCACCACACTTTCAACTCTGATCTCCAGCATTCTGCAGTCCTCACTTTCTCCTTATATTCTATGTCACAACTGATGAACACAAGTGCCCCATATGTTTTCTTAATCATCTTGTTCATGTGCTCTGCTGCCTTCAGGGATCTGTGAATAATTACCCCAAGATCCCTCTGTTCCTCTAAGCTACCCAGTGTCTTGCCATTCATTAAATATACCTTCATGCTAATCTTTGCTTCCAAGCCATTCTTGAATTGCTGTAACTCATCCAGTACTTATAGGTGGTTTAGTATAGCATTATAAACCAGAATGGCAGATTTCCTTCTCAAAAGGGCATTAGTAAACCAGATGGGTTTTTACAGCGATCACTGGGGGGGTTACATATTCACATTAGTCTATCCCTTTTCTAAAAAATGGAATCAAATTCCACCATAGTGGGTTTTGAACCTATCTGACTAAGGCATAGTCACATATGTCACATATGTCACTTGCCATATGTTAGATGGGCTAACATATAGGGAACACTCAACCCATATTGTACTGGCAGTTGTGTTTGATTGGAAAGAAAATATTTCACATTTTGTTTCCAAGTTTCTTTGATAAAAGCAAATTACAAGTTCTCCTTTTGAAATCATGTAACATCCTCTTTCCTGAAGTACTGGTTGAAAATTAAATTGTAAAGTTTGCAGAGGATAAAAGAGCTGTATTGTTCAAAGCTGTTCAAGTGCTGATTCCCTACAGTACACTCTAAGATTACCATTCTGTTTCATAAAAATAAGTAACTGATGTGAACTTCCTCATCTTCAAAGGGATATGACATCCTTTAAAATGTTTGGTACTGTTAATGGTCATGATGTAACCATGAATTATGTCATGAGTTTTAGTCATGCGGAAGTGCCTATCTGCTGATGGGATGAATGTCATATGTGAAATTAGAATTAAACAGTACAGAATTAGGCCATTCAGCCCACTATCTCTGTATCAACCCTTTGAAAGACCCATCCAATTAGTCCCACACTTTTACTCTGCCCCAAATAGGGCCACAGACTGTTCGTTTTCTGGTAAACATTTAATTTCCTTTTGGAAATGGCCTTTAGGTCTGCTTTGACCAACTTTTCAGAGAATGTATTCGAGATGACAACAATTGGCCATGTGAACAATTTTAGTCTGACTTATAGGTGACTCCAAGTCAGTGACCAAGCAAGTCAGTCATTGCATCCAGGGTAGCTCACCACACCTTTTCAATTAGGGAGGGGAAAAAATTGCTGACCACATCCAGTGAATGAACAGGATCTCAAAACCACTGAATTGTGCCATTTGGCCCATCATGCCTGCACTGATTCTATCCCCTAGTGTCAATCTCCCGCCTTCTCCCCATTTCCCTACATACATTTCTCTTCAATAACCATCCAATGTCCCTCTTGAATGTCTCAAATGAACCTGCTGAAAATGTGTTGCTGGAAAAGCGCAGCAGGTCAGGCAGCATCCTAGGAACAGGAGAATCGACGTTTCGGGCATAAGCCCTTCTACAGGAATCCTGAAGAAGGGCTTATGCCCGAAACGTCGATTCTCCTGTTCCTTGGATGCTGCCTGACCTGCTGCGCTTTTCCAGCAACACATTTTCAGCTCTGATCTCCAGCATCTGCAGTCCTCACTTTCTCCTCAAATGAACCTGCCTCCATCACATTTCCAGTCAATGCATTCCACACCCTAAAGACTCAAAGTTTTTTTCTCATATAGCCCTTGCTTCTTTTGCATATCGCCTTAAATCTACACCCTCCTGTTCTTTTTCCTTTTAGCAGTGGGAACAGCTTCACTTTCTCTACTCTGTCCACCTCACTCTAATTTTGTAAATCTCTACCAAATCTCCTCTCAGCCTTCTTCCCTCCAAGGAGAACAGTCCCAAATTCTTCACTCACACCTCATCACTGAAGTTTTTCATTTTCATTCCTGGAGTCATTCTTGCAAATTGCTTCTGCACTTTCTCTGATACATTCACATCTTTCCTATGACATGGCACCCACAACTGCACACAATACTCCAGCTGGGGTCTAATAAATGTCTTGTACAAATTTTCAACATCACCTCTGTGCTCTTGTAATCCATGCCCCTATTAACAAAGTCAACATCATTGTATGTTTTATTAACTGCTCTCTCCAGCTGCCCTGTCATCTTTAATGATCTGTACACATATACCCACAAATCTCATGCCCTCTGTACTCTCTAATATATCTTCATTTTCAGTGTTCTTCTGACCAAAATGCATCACCTCACACTTCTCTGCTTTGAACTTCACCTGTCATCCACTCGCGCGTTCCACAACTTGTCAATGTCCTTTTGGTGTTTCACACTGTCCTCCTTACAATTTACATTTTTCAAGCATAGTCTCAACTATAACTTTCAAAATTACCCACTGCACACCCTGATCCAGAACATTGCATATATTACATCTCCCAATACTGACTCCTGAGGAACTCCACTGTAGTCCAGTCTTCTTCCAGTCTCAAAAATATCCTTGACCAGTATATATAAAAATAAAATACTGACCACCCCTTTCCAGCTTGCAAACCCTAACCTAATCTACATGTTTGTACAGGCATTAGGATTCACTGAGGAGAAAGTGAGGACTGCAGATGCTGGAGATCAGAGCTGAAAATGTGTTGCTAGAAAAGCGCAGCAGGTCAGGCAGCATCCAAGGAGCAGGAGAATCGACGTTTCGGGCATAAGCCCTTCATCAGGAATGCAGGAAGAAGGGCCTGAAGAAGGGCTTATGCCCGAAACATCGATTCTCCTGCTCCTTGGATGGTGCCTGACCTGCTGCGCTTTTCCAGCAACACATTTTCAGCTCAGTTAGGATTCACTTAGCCAACTTTCCACTCTCAAACAAAACAAATTAATTCTTCATTCACCCTACGGCTGCATGTGGACTTTATACAAGTCATGTTTGCTGTTATACTTGCCAACAAAACATAACACTGAATATTAATGAATTCAATGCATCAACTGCACTTTGAGATATGATTGATTATAGATAAATGCAGGTCCTTTGCTCTTCTAGGAATTGGGATTAAACTTGCCAATTGTGCTGGATTCCTAAAAATACACACATGAAACATTAGAACCCAACTGTTCAAGGTTACATACAGTACGTGCCCTTGACTCTGAAATCCCTGCAGAATCATATTGTTCATTGCTCATTGTTGACTTGACTGATATTAAAATCTAAGTTCTAAGCCGATTCCACACTGTCATTCTCCCTTCTGCTATCCTCTGCTCCCTCTACTCAACTCTAAACTGAGATTATATAACAGTTACTAGAATAACATTCAATGTTTTGCCATTCATTTCTTTGCCACGAATGCCTTTTATTATCAAGATATGAATCTTTTTTATGGTAATCTCTGGAATTCCCTCCATAAACTATTCTATTCTCCTATCTATATCTCTCTCCTCTCCTAATATACTGAACTCACTCTTCAATAAAGATTTCCGTCTCCTGTTCTAATATTGCCCATGTCTCCTGAAGCTGCTTGGGAACTTTTTGCTGTGTTAAAGGCGCTATTTAAATCCAGGTTGTTGCAAGATATAATGTTAAAACTCTAAAGCCTTTGATGCTTAGCCTTTAACAAATGTTAATAACAGTGTTTAGGAGGGATAGTGGTGAACAATAGGCTAAATGATTGTCCTTTTTACTTGACTTCTCTATCACTGACACATATCAATGTTTTGCTGGGGTGGCACAGTGGTTAGCACTGCTGCCTCACAGAACCAGGGTCCTAGGTTCAATTCCATTCTCAGGTGATTGTGTGGAATTTGCACATTCTCCCTGGGTCTGCATGGGTTTCCTCCAGATGCTTCGGTTTCCTCCCACAGGCCAGGTGAATTGGCCATGTTAAATTGCCCATAGTGTTAGGTGCATTAGTCAGAGGGGGGGTGGGTTGCTCTTCGGAGGGTCGGTGTGGACTTGTTGGGCCGAGGGGCTTGTTTCCACACTTTAGGGAATCTAATCTAATTTTACGGTTAGATTTTTTCATTACTTTCTGGCCTGTATTGCCCTCTGGTGCTTGCCTTGAGAATTCTTTACTTTGGTTCAGTGCAGAAGCAAGCAACATGAGGGTATCGTAGATTCCCAACGATGAGAGACATAGACCATCAATAAAAACCTTTATTCAGTATCCATTGCATTATGTTAACCCCTAATTTACCCTCTTCTCATGAACAGGAGAACAGTAATAAGAACAAATCAAAACAGATAAATGTTAGAGAAAGCTTTTCAGGAACTCTGAGGACCAATATCAGAACATGCTGTCAGTGTGAAACGTTAACTCAGTCTCGCCCCCCGGTGGTTCTGCCTGGCTGTTTTCTAGCTGTTTCTATTTTTCATTCAGATTTCCAGCTTCTGTCAAATTCCACTTGCATAATAACAATGACTTGATTTTCAAGGTAGAAGAAAGACTTCATTACAGCACGTTCTCAGACCTCAGGATGTGTTGCAAAACACTTTAATGGCAGTGAAGGATTTCTGAAGGATGAACTCTATTGTAGAAAGTGCCGCTGCCAATTTGCACACAGCAAGCGCCCACAAACAGCAATGTGATAAAGGCCAGATCACGTGCTGTAGAATCACAGGATCCCTAAAGTGTGAAAGCAGGCCATTCAACCCATTAGGTCCACACTGACCCTTCAAACAGCATCCCACCCAGACCCAACGCAACGTGTAACTCGCATCCCCCACAGCTAATCCAACTGGCCAGCACATGCCTGGACATCATGGGCAATTTGGTATGGCCAATCTACCTAGCCTACACATCTTTGGACTGTTGGAGGAAACCAGAGCACCCAGAGGGAAACCATGCAGACACGGGGAGAATATGCAAACTCTGCACAGACCTAAGGGTGGAATCAATCCCAGGTCTCTGGTGCTGTGAGGCTGCAGTGCTAACCACTGATCCACTGTGCTATCCAATCATTGTAGATTGAAGGATACCAGGGAGAATCCTTCAGCCTTTCTTTAGAAGATAGTAGTGACAAAGGATGTTAAACTGAGGCTGGGGCTATCTGAACAAAATCTTCATGGATTGAAATCCACCAGGATGATACATAATAGGCAGAGGCCACCAGCCCGGTCTGTCAATACTGACAAATGATGTAGAAAAAGGAGTTGATTGTGTGGTAGATGACTTTGGGTGGGAGCAGAAAGGATTTAGGAAAACTTAACCCACCAAGGAAAAGGTTGACGTGAGGTGATGTCAGGAATGGACGAAAAGATTGAAGGCAGTGTTTTACAGAAGGAAGCGATGAGTAATTCATTGATTGTCGGCCAAGTGGGACTCAAAGCACCCGGCAAAATGCCAGAGCAGGGATGGGTTTGGTGGTCATATCACTGTAATTAAAATATCTCTTGAAATTCAAGAGCTGATTTTAACCCTTTCTGGGAAGTGGGATTTGAAACACATTCACAGTTGGCAATCCACCTCCTTTAATGGAGGCTCAGGGAGGTCACCAGAGGAATGGGGGCCTGATTTAAATTATAATAATTTCATTTTAGTCCCATCAGAGATACAGTTTGGTGCACCACAGAGCCTGGTTAAAATCCTATTAAAGTGAGGAATTGTAACTGTTTCTTGTCAAGTCGTGGGAATGAACTGCCAGAGGAAGTGGTGGATGCGAGTACAGTTACATCATTTAAAAGACATTTGGACAAGTACATGAATAAGAAATGTTTGGAGGGATATGGGCCAAGTGCAGGCAGGTGGGACTAGTTTAGTTTGGGACTATGGTCGGCATGGACTGGTTGGACTGAAGGATATGACTCTATGACTGGATACTTTGCATATCCTGTGCTTATGCGTTTCACTCTGCCCTTGTCACAGGGAAGCCAGTCCTGCTCTTCCTTTGCCAGAGGCCTTCATGACTGAATCCTCCACATCATGGATTTGAGGCACTGTCCCAGTGGTGACACCATTCCACTGGGTTTGACCAACAGTTAGGCTCAGGAGGGTGGAGACGAGGAAAGGATGATAAGTAGAAGATTGGCCACTTGTTCCGGATGCTGCATTCCCAGCCTGCTGTAATCAGTGCTGCAGGGTAAGCTAGGATAAGATAGGAAGAATGGCCAGTTGGATGGGGAGACTGGTGATCTATCAATGTCAGTGGAACAGAACTTCTGCATCTGCGTCTGTTGACTTCCATGAATAAGACAAGGAAACAAATGAATTTCTCAAGCAGCTCATAAGGATTACTTTATTGAGCTCCAACCAAAACAAAACTATGAATTAAATTAAATGTGAGAAACACTGACTCCAACTGTACAGAGTTACATAAAAGTTATATTATACATGTTTTATATAGAAACAAATTAGAGGTATAAATATCATATGTACATTACCAAAACAACTCCAACAAAATACAGAATAAATTAGAAAAATAAAATCGCTAATATTTGCAATAAATTTTTTAAAAGACATTGTTGGAAAAGAAGCTCATGGGATCTGGATAGAAAATATAAAAATTACAAAACATTTTAATCAAGTGGGTACAGAGAAAATGTTTCCTCTTGGAGAGAAGAGCAGAACCAGAGTCTGCCAATATACAATAGTCCCCAAGAAATCCAATTGGGAAATCAGGAGAGAATTCTTCACATTAAGATTGATGGGTCTACCTCAGAGAGCAGTAATACATTTAAATAGAATTTGGAGAAACATACGGGGGAGAATGCAACGGGTGGATTTAGCTGAGAAAAGACTGGAGGCTTAAATGGAGCATAAACGTGGTCAGGATGGGCCGAATGGCCAGTTTCTGCGCTATATATCCATAGTAATCCATCTGAAGGTAGGCAGGACTTCTCAGAATCCAGGGATATAGTTCAGAGAACACTGATGAGCTGGCAAAGATTCAGTTTCACAGGTGAAGTCCTGTTTTAAAAGATAAACATTAGTGAATTTCTGATGTCATCAGGGAGACACTTCTGACCTGCGATTCTGTTTACTTCTTAATGGCTGTGATTGGCATGAAACTGGCTGTTTTTTTTTATTCCAATAAAACAGTTAACCATTTTGGGCTCCCATTCTCCCACCATGTTTGATGTCAACAATCAGGAGAGACCAGTGAAAGGTGCTGTCTTTTCTGATACAGTTGACAAGCAGGGGTCCAGTCAGGCCCTCATTGCTCTCAACACACAACTGGCAGAAGTGTCATGAAAATCTGAGGAGATCCAGGATCTTACAGCTTAGTAAACTCCTGCCACTTCTAAACACAGCACCGCCGCAGGGTAAACCTGCCTCCTGTGCAGAATATGGAATGGGCAAAACCATCATCACAAGGTGACAGTGGCATAATGTTACAGGACTCATAATCAAGACACCCAGACTCAATCATTGTATTTCCTTTTTACCAACCACCACATCACCTGTGTTACTTTTCCCCATTATCCTCCATTACTGAATCAGCTATTGTTTCTGAATCAGTTATTAATGTACATGCACAGCTCATCTAGAGAAGCACCGTGACACTAAAAGTGAGGCAAAGATGGGGAGGGGGGAGCAGACTAAATCCAAGTAGAGCTGGAGGGGGAAGTAAAGTATTCCACACCCTCCCCGTCCTGTCCAACGTTGCACACTTCTCTCTAAAGAACAGCTGGACTAATTCAATAATTTGATTCATTTATAAAATCCAGACAAGAATGCTTGCCTCGTTAAAGATGGGCAACCGACAGTGGGGCAAATTAAATAAAAACTTGCTGGGAACAGCCATGACAAGGTGAAGAATGTCTGCACTTGGGTGATATTTTTTGATGTTATGGGTGACTTTTGGTGTTCTCCCGTTTCAAATTTAATGATCCTTCATGCTGACATTCTCTGCCATGTCCTCTTTAACCGGTCATGGTAGGACCAAGCTTGAAGGCTGCCCACTTTCAGAAGAGGCAGCTCTGGGAAAGGGCAAGGACAACTCGCTGGAAACCTGGCCTACCTAAGGCCTGGTTTGACCAGGCCCACTCTCCCTCGCCGAGATCCCCGCCCTCCCCCGCCGAGATCCCCGCCCTCCCTCGCTGAGATCCCCGCCCTCCCCCGCCGAGATCCCCGCCCTCCCCCGCCGAGATCCCCGCCGAGATCCCCGCCCTCCCCCGCCGAGATCCCCGCCCTCCCCCGCCGAGATCCCCGCCCTCCCTCGCCGAGTTCCCCGTCCTCCCCCACCGAGATCCCCACCCTCCCCCACAGAGTTCCCCGCCCTCCTTCGCCGAGATCCCTGCCCTTTCCCGCCAAGATCCCCACCCTCCTGCACCGAGATCCCCACCCTCCCCTACCGAGATCCCCACCCTCCTGCACCGAGATCCCCTCCTAGCAGGGAGATCAAAATTGGACAAGTGATGTGAAACCTTCCTCAGGAATATGCATCAATTCCATTTAGAGTCATAGTATCACAGAGTCAGAGTCATACAGCACAGAAACAGACCCTTCGGCCCAACTCATCCATGCTGACCAAGTTTCTCAAACTAAACCAGTCCAATTTGCCTGCGTTTGACCCATATCCCTCTAAATCTTTCCTATTCATGTACTAGTCCAAATGTCTTTTAAATGTAATTGTACCAGCCTCCACAACTTCCTCTGGCAGCTCATTCCATACACGCACCATCCTTTGTGTGAAAAAATGACCCCTAGCTCCCTTTTAAATCTTTCCCCCTCTCACCTTAAAGCTATGCTCCCTAGATGTGGACTCCCTATCCTGGGGAAAAGACCGCGCTATTCACCTTATCCATGCCCCTCATGATTTTATAAACCTCTATAAGGTTTTTACCCACTTTTGGATCTTTGTGTTTCCCAAAATAAAATGGCTTTTAATGTTTCCATTGACCCTCAGATCTCAGATTCCTCCCTGTTTCTGTGTAGAAGCATAATGCGAGGCCTGGGATTTTCTTCAATATTGTAAGCTCCCCTCTGCTTGGGGTTAATGACTCGCTGGGAGGGGGGACTGACCCTTTCACACACAGGAAATGGCTGGGGACATCAGAGTCAGGTGGCCAAAGAATTCACTACCCTACCCTCACACATAAACAGCACGATTGCAAATAGGACGTAAACAACAAGAATGGAAAGGTCTGCTGCATGAAAAGGACTTACCTTGGGAAAGAATTGCGTTACCTGTGAGGAGGTGAGGTGAGATGGACTGGACATGGTTAGCAGATCTCTTTGATGACAGGAAGGCAGGGCTGGGAGGGTGAAAGATGGTGGCGCAAAAGGCCGCTGTAGCCAGGGCTGACAGCTGCACATGTCCGGTGGGTACCTGCCCTCGATGTCGCTGCCGTCCGAGGGGCTCTCCTCACTCAGCCTCAGCAGCTCGGTGAGGTGAGAGATGTAGCGGATGGTGAGGCGGAGGGTCTCCAGCTTGGTCAGGCTCTGGCTCGCGGGGACCACCGAAGGGGGTAGGTAGGTCCTCAGGTTGTGCAGGGCTTTGGCCAGGCCCCTCATCCTCAGCTTCTCCCTCTCGCTGGCGCTTTGCCTCTGCCTCCCAGGGTATCGGGGCCTGGACTTCCTCAGCCTCTGGCCCGAGCCTGGCCGCTCCGTGGGTTGGGAGGGGAGACTCCGGGCCTCAGTGCTCTCCCCAGGAGATACTACGGTGAAGCATGATGGCGAAAATCGGGAAGAGTCCACGGAGGAGATGGGAGACAGGCTGTGGGACGTGGAGTCGGTGAGACAGTCAGATTCCGAGGGGAATTGGAGCTGACCTGTCAACATCAGGTGGTCAAACTCCGGACTGACCCAAGCGGGCCTCAGGGGAGTGCTGGAGTCAAAGAAGGAGCTGTCGGGTTCCCACACACAGTCTGACTCTGAGCTCAGACAGTTCAGCTCCGACAGCCCGCTGTAGTTGGGGGACATCAGGCAGTCATGAAGCTGGGGGACAGTGAGGTCCATCTCTCTTCAGCAGTCAGTGGCCTGGCTTGCTGCAGCAGTTCGGAGAGAGCAAGGGGACGGTGCTCTTGTCCTGACAGTGTGTGTGTCTGCAAAAGCTGGAGAGAGTTCAGCGTTTGGTGGTTTTTATCCTGATACAGGAGGTGTGAAGTGACACTTTGAGGATGGGAATCTAGCACGTTGGCTAATGGGAATTTCATTTCCCAGACTGCAGGAGGCAGAGCCTTCACAGAATCTAAACATGGAGGCTTCCCCAGCAACCTGCCCCCTCAGTAAACACCAGGTCAAACAGCTGCACCACAACCTCTCAGGATCGGCAGTAATTTTTCTTTGAAATTCTGTCAGCTAGGACGGTTTCGTCCCCAGCATTCCCCTGCTCGAGGAACTTCCTTCTGAAGGACACTCTCATCACTCAGCCAACCTCAATGCACAATCACCGTGTGGCTAAACAGTCAAAGACCTGAGTGTGGCCCTTGAATAAGCCACACGCTCTGCCTCCCTATCTCCCACCCTGCCCCCCCCACCTCAACATCAATCTCTCCTTGCTATATCATAATAGAATTCCCACAGTCCGGGAAGAGGCCATTCATCCCATCAAGTCTGCACCGACACTCTGAAGACCATCCCACCCAGACGCAGTTGCCCCCACCAGCATGTAACCCTGCATTTCCTATGGCTAACCCACCCAACTTACACATCCCTGGACACTCGGGGCAATTTAGCATGGCCAATCAACCTAACCTGTACATCTTTGGACAGAGGACGGAAAAGCAGGAGCACCTGGAGGAAACCCACACAGACACGGAGAGAATGTGCAATCTACACACAGACAGTCCCCTGCGGCTGGAATCGACCCCAGGTCCCTGGTGCTGTGAGGTAGCAGTGATAACCAATGAGCCACCGTGTTACCCCAGAGCCTCCAGTGTGTCAGCTGCGGTAATAAACTACTATACCAACACACCACACAGCACGACAGAGGCCACTTGCCACAAGGACATACCCTGACCCAGAGGTTAGCATCAGAGACCCGGTTCGATTGCAGCCTTGGCTGACTGCCTGTGTGGAGTTTGCACATTCTCTCCTTGTCTGCCTGGATTTCCTCCCAGTGCTCCGGTGTCCACCCAGAGACATGGTTAGGTGGATTGACCACGGTAAAGCCCCTAAGTGCAGTTGAAGGGGTGGGTCTGGATTGGCTGCTCTTTGGAGGGTCAATGCGGATGCCACTTTCTGCATTGTCGGGATTCTGCCAATTGAAGTAGCTGGTCCAAGGTTTGCCTTCAATTTGATGGGGTCAAAGCCGTCTCTCTGCCCAACCACCCTAGACTGGCATTACTACCCACCTGTGCAATGCTTGATTGCTGTTGATAAATTAGGGCCCCAACTGGTGATTTGACTGGCTGTTAAAAGATGCTTAGGGAGTCAGTTAGTACTGTTGGCTGGACAACTGGTTTGGCATCCTGAGTGATGCTAACAGTGTGGATTAATTTCCCACACTGGCTGAGATTATCATGACAGACTCTCCCCTTGCCTGAGGTGGGGGTCACCCTCAGATTAAACCACCACGAGTTGCCTCTGTTTCGAATGACAGTGAAGCCCTGTAGGCTGGTAACTGCATGGTGACTTTACCTTCAAAGAAATGTAAATGTTTCAGTCAAAATAAGTTCTCATTCTGTTCCTCCCCAAAAAGAGCAGTTTGAGAGACTTTGGTGTACACAAAATTGCAGGTACCATTGGAATTAGGATCAGTTTTGCTGGAGAATGGGCCATTGCTGCTGGAGAACACGTTATTGCTGCTGGAATCAGGGTCAGTGCTGCTAATGGGCCATTGCTGCTGGAGTGACGAACACTGCTGCTGGAGAATGCATTATTGCTGCTGGAATCAGGGTCAGTGCTGCTGGAATCCGGGTCATTGCTGCTGGAGTGAAGAACACTGCTGCTGGAGAACACGTTATTGCTGCTGGAATCAGGGTCAGTGTTGCTGGAGAATGGGCCATTGCTGCTGGAGTGATGAACACTGCTGCTGGAGAATGCATTATTGCTGCTGGAATCAGAGTCAGTGCTACTGGAGTGATTATAAATTGTGCTGGAGCCAGGGTCTGCTGTTGTGATAGAGACATTGGTCACCTCAAGAATGCAATCAAAGCTTCTATTGTTAGGACTTACAATTACTTCCAGAATGGCTATTGCTGCTGGAGCAGCACTCCATTAGAACCCAGTTTTAAAACCAAAGCCAGTGATGAATGGCCGCTGCCCCTTCCCTTAACACATAGTCTCCATTTACATCTCTCAGGCAACTTTTGGGGTTTCTTAGGTTTTGAAACATTTTGATTAAATGCGTGTTCTTTCTTACTTCTTTCTGCAAGTGAATTTGTATCTATACAAGGGCTAGAATGACAATTTATGGCCTGTCATTGTTTGCCTGAGGAGACTCATTTTAATAGGTCCATTTTCCTACATTGTGAGGGTTGCTCAGACATAACAGCTTAATCACTGTCGAGGAGAATCCGATGTAGAGTCAACGTGTCCCAAAAGCATGTTTAGAGAGTCTAGTCAATATACTTGGTGCAGACCCTGGCTGTATGTCGGTAAGAGCAAGTTGACAACACTCTTAGTATCCTCTCCTGATTTTTATGTCATAGAAGGCACCCAGAGTACTTCCAAAGAGGCTGTCAACTGAACGTCACCCATTTTACATCCTCGCTCGAAAGACAGGATTGACTCCGGTGTTATTAAATCACTAACTACCCAGAACTCTACTCACTGTAAAACATTACCAGGACATTTACACAAATGTGGATGAAATGTGGGCAGCATGGTGGCTCAGTGGTTAGCGCTGCTGCCTCACAGCACCAGGAATCTGGGTTCGATTCCAGCCTCAGGCGACTGACTGTGTGGAGTTTGCACATTCTCCCCGTGTCTGCGTGGGTTTCCTCCGGGTGCTCCGGTTTCCTCCCACAGTCAAAAGATGTGCAGGTTAGGTGAATTGGCCATGCTAACTTGCCCATAGTGTTAGGTGTAGGGGAATGGGTCTGGGTGGGTTGGCGTGGACTTGTTGGGCCGAAGGGCCTGTTTCCATACTGTAGGGAATCGAATCTAAATTATAATACTGATGTTTTTTTTTAAACAGTGAAATGTTTGCTTGAAAACAGCCAGTGACATTTACTTCTGATTGACAACCGGGAAAGCATCACAAACCCCAGCAGTTTGACACCTTATCTGGTTGTCATTGCCCCCCCTTCCACCACCTACCCATCCTCTACTTTATAGCATCATTACTCATGTTTGTACAAGTGTAAGCAGTCACCAGAGAGTGTTAGAGTGTGGACTTGGGAACAGCAATGCTCAGGGGTTTCATTCTGTTCCCCTCAATGTTGTGCTAACAATGTCACACCCAAGCCTGACTGTCAGCCTGAGCCCATCCTCCAGCACACCCAGCTGAAGAAAGCTGGAGCTGGATGATTGCTGGTTTGAATGCAGCACAGGAGGATCCCAGCTCCATAAGGCAGAATTGGAGGAAGGACAAAATCTAACGAAGGGTTACCAACACTCCTGGAATTGAAATTTAATTTCTGAAATGCTGCTACACGTGTCCCAGCAGCAAAATCATAGCTTTAAGCCTAGCACTATTAGTTTTCTTTGAACGCTTATCAGAAATGAGATAGTCCTGGCCAATAGAGTAAAGCAGTCCAGTTCCAGGGATAAATCTTTTTTTCCAGGGAGTTAGCAACCTTCGGAAGGACTCTGCTGTGGACCCTATCCAGCTGGTTGTGAGTTTACATTAACCTGAGAGAGGGCAGAGCTATCATATCACTGGCAAAAAATAGTGTAGCACTCCCTCAGTACTGCACTGAAGCATCAATTTTGACCATGAGTTTGACTCTGAGGTATAAGAGCTACAAATTGAATCTTACCGGACATCTACTCCCCACGGAATATCCCTGCAGGATGAATACCACAGAAGATACATTCAATATCAACAGCTTGTAAAGGATGGCCTAGACATTCAGACCTGCCTGTTTTTGTGACTATGTTTGCAGAGTGTTGGTAGATCAAAGGGGAACCAACCTTGCGTCTCAAGGATGACGTCCCAGATATTGCATAAGGTATTGGATCTGGTTCTTAAAGTCGGAGACTGGTTTAAGCTACACACAATTTGATGATGTTACATGGCCTTGGATGGGGAAAAGGCAGAAAAAGTTTATTGTCTTGTCAACTTATGTCCTTGGTCTCCTCATAGTCTTGTAACAACTTACTAATCTAACTTGTACATTTACTTAATAAACTATATCTCATTCAAGGCAAAGGCCTCTTCCTATTAAAATGCACTAGTTCTCCTTGACTACTGTGAATCAAGTCAACCCTGAGACCCAGGTAAGGAAGGAGGATGGCAGCAGCAAACTATTCAAACTACAGGCTGGTAGCGGTTGGCATACAGCATATACAACACAAGGCACATGTATATTGGCCTCAGAGCATCATCCAATGAAATTGTCACTCTTGACTGAGCTGGTGAGGAATTATTGACTTGTGGGACGTAGGTGTTGCTGGCTGGGCCCAGCATTTATTGCTCATCCCTAGTTGCCCTTAAGGTGGTGGTGAGCTGTCTTCTTGAACTGCTGCACTTCATGTGCTGCTGTAGGTTGACCCACAATTCTATTAGGGATGGAATTCCACGATTTTGACCCAGTGGCACTGAAGAAATGGTGATACATTTTCAACTCAGGATGGCGAGTGGCATGGAGGGGAACTTGCAGATGGTGGTGTTCCCATGTACAGGCTGCCCTTGTCCTTCTAGATGGAGGTGATCGTGGGTCTGGAAGATGTTGTCTAAAGATATTTGGTGAATTCCAGCAGTGCACCTTCTGGCTAGTAGGTGTTACTGCTACTGAGTGCCGTTGGTGGAGGGTGTGGATGAGGTGCCAATCAAGTGGACTGCTTTGTCCTGGATGGTGTCCAGCTTTGTGTGTTTTTGGAGCTACATCTATCTAGTCAAGTGGGGAGTTAATTCCTGATGAAGGGTTTATGCCCGAAACGTTGATTCTCCTGCTCCTTGGATGCTGCCTGACCTGCTGTGCATTTCCAGCACCACTCTCTCGACAGTATTCCATCACACTCCTGACTTGTGCCTGAGATAATGGTCAGGCTTTGGGAGTCAGGAGGTGAATTAAATGCTGCAGAATTCCTACCCTCTGACCTGCTCTTGTAACCACTGTGTTTATGTGAGTTTTTGGTCAATAGTAACCCAGATGATGTTAATATGGGGGTATCTGAAGACCATACAGTGTAGGGGTGACAGGTGAATAGTGTGAAATAGACGTAACCTTGCAATGAGAGTGCTGACCATTGGCTGGATCAAGGTGGTAATTTTGGATGCAGGATGGGGAAATGAGAATCTGCCCATTTAATGTGGGTTCGATAGGAGTAAGATCAATGTCTACCACAAAAGGTGCTTTCACTTTCCCGTTTAAATATTGAGTGAAGACATGCAGTTAGGGACTCCTGCAATGCTTCTGTCTCTCTCTCTCTGTCTCTGTCTCTCTTTCTCTCTCTCTCTCTGTTACTCACTGTCTTTGTCTTTCTATCTATCACACACTCACTCTTGCTGTCTCTCTATCACTCTCTCTCTCACTGTCTCTCTATCACTCTGTCTCTGCATCTATCACTCTCTCTCTCTGTCTCTCTATCACTCTGTCTCTGTCTATCAGAGTCTCCCTATCACTCTCTCTCTCTTTCTCATTCTATCTATCACTCTCTGTCTCTCTATCACTCTCACCCTCTCTCTCACTCTCTGTCTCTGTCTCTCTATCAATCACTCTCTCTCTCTGTCTACCTATCACTCTCTAACTATCACTCTCTCTCTTGGTCTCTCTGTCTGTCTATCATTGTCTGTCTCTATCACTCTCTCTATGTCTATCGCTCACTCTCTCGCTCTCTCTGGTTTTCTTTCATTTTCATGAGTTGGTCTCCACCTTTGGTTCCAAAAGAAGGCAAGCCAGGGAATGACAGGACTAAATCCCTGGATGTATTTTATTGGATTTGGAAGCAGTAAGCCCACTGTCTTCTCTCAGAAGGTCTTTGAAATTCCCTTCCTCAAAAGGCAGTGACTGCCAAATCTTTGATTATTTTTAAGTTAGAAGTAGATTCTTGATGACCAAGGGGATGAAAGATTATCAGTGAGTTGCAGGAATGTAGAGTTGAGGTTAAAATCAGATCAGCCGAGATCTTATTGGATGGTGGAACAGGCTCAAAGGGCTGAGTGGCCTACACTTTTCCTTATTTGTTTTGTTTGTGTGTTAGATTTGTAGCTTTCCCTGAGTGTTGGATCAATTACAGGAATATGGGGAGTGGTGGGATCATAAACTCCAGATTATGAGAGCCCTCATCCCACTCTCACCTTCAAATTGCCCTGACCTTGGCCTCTGAGCAATACATTCTGGTAGCTCGTAACTCAAATTTTACAGAACAAAATATTCTGACTGTACTCAGCTTGCCAGGCAGCATCTGTGCAAAAAGAAACATAGGTTAACATTTCCGTCTGTTGAGTTCACCATCAAACCAGCAAAAGCTGAAAGATACAAGTGGGTAACAAAGACAAGCAGAGTAGGAGAGAAGCCCAGAATGTATTCGGGGGAGCTTTCGTGAAAGTAAAATGAAACACAAATGCAAAAGAAAAATACCTTGCAATGAGAGTGCTGACCATTGGCTGGATCAAGGTGGATGATAGTTTATTTATTGTCCCTATGATTTTACCCCCAGGTTTGCTTCCAGTAGTGTTCGAGAGATTAATCTTTACTTTCTGGAAGCTCCAGGACAATCCCAGAGGGTTGTTTCGACAGAAGTTACAGTGCAGAAGGAGGACACTCAGCCCATCATTCTGGAGAACTGTGTCCAGTCTGGTCACCCTCTTATAGGAAGGATACTATTAAGCTGGAAAGGGTTCAGAAGAGACTTACCAGGATGCTGAAGGGAACGGAGGGTTTGAATTAAAAGGAGAACACTGGATAGGCTGGGACTGTTTTCACTGGAGTGGAGGAGTTGAGAGGTGGCTTTACAGAGGTTTGTAAAATCACGAGGGCGATAAATTGGATTAATGGGAAGTGTCCCTTCCCTAGGGTGGGAGATTTCAGGACAAAAGGGGCATGTTTTTAAGGTGAGAGGAGAGAGATTTTAAAAAGATATGAGGAGAATTTTTTTTACACAGAGGGTAGTTCACTTGTGGAATGAACTTCTTGAGGAAGTGATGAATGCGGCCACAGTTATAATGGTTAAATATCACTTAGATAAATACACAAACAGGAAAGGGTTGGAGAGATATGGGCCAGGAGCAGGTAAGTGGGACTAGTTTAGTTTGGGATTATGTTCAGCATGGACTGGTTGGACCGAAGGGTCTGTTTGTGTACTGTATGACTCTATGACTCTATGTCTGCTCCCAACTGGGCGTTATGAACTTTGTGCCATTTTCCCACCTTTTCTCCACATTGTTTCCATGTAAGTAATTATCCAGTGCCTCTTGAATGTCTCAATTGAACCTGCCCCCATTACCTTTTCAGGCAGTGCATTTCAATAGCGGCCACTCACTGTGTGAAAAGTTTTGTTTCTCATTTCTTTTTTGTTTCAAACTTCTTTTGCAAATAATTTTAAATTTGGACCCTCTCATTCTTGAGCATTTTACAAATGGGAATAACTTCTTCATATCTACACAGATTAAATTTGCTCACATTTGCCATTAACATTGTTGTTGAATACACATGGTTTGGAACTGAAACAACTCCATTGTGTGGGACATGGTGTTTCTGGGCTTCACAATTGAGCAATCGCTCTATCAGTCGTGGCAGGAGACAGCAGTCAGTGCAGGACACTGATCTAGAGATCAAGTGTGTCCACCAAATCATTGGAGACCCATGGTGGTGTACACACAGAGAAGGCTCACTTGGGAAGGCACTGAGCATGGTGAGGTACTTTGTTGGGAATGGTCAGAGATTAAGTTGAGATGTCAGAGGAAGCGTGGCAACCTTCAAACAATCTGTCTATCTGGACCCTTCGAGCCCATACACCAGATCTTCCATTGGCCATCCCAGAATCCTTCAAACTGGAACTGAGGCAAGGTCATCCTTGATCCCAAGGGATTGCCTGAGAGTGATGGAGGCTTCTTCCTGAGATCCCAGTCTAGATTAGAGTGGTGCTGAAAAAGCACAGCAGGTCAGGCAGCACCTAAGGAGCCCTTCATCAGGAATGATTTTCCTGCTCCCCAGATACTGCCTGACCTGCTGTGCTTTTCCAGCACCATTTTAATCTTGACTCTAATTTCCAGCATCTGCAGTCCTCACTTTCGCCTCCTTCCTGAGATCAGCAGAGACGGTGCTGAGATAACATCCCCCAGTGAAGCTGAGGCACTTGCCAGTTCAGTTTATTGCAGAGAGTAAACAAACAGGAGGGAAGCCTCCTGCTGGGTATTAGAATGCGGAGTGTGCCTACTGCAGTGTGTCAAGAAGAGAGCTTGTTAAAATAACAGCAGGGCAATGAGCCTTAGAAGATCAAACTGTCACTCATGACATGATGTTGGAGACACAGGGAAGAAAGTTGTGCCTGACAGGGGGTTGGAGGTGACCACAAAGTGAGATGCATGATTTATTTACAGTTACACTACAAAGTGACTCAGGAGTCCTGTTACAATGCTGAAACATCAGCTTTTGATTTGCAAAGGTTTCATAATCAAAAAAACTTCAGCGTGTGGAAACTTACTGCCCCTCTTCATCTGGGACTGATTTAGATTTAGGTTTCTGTTGTCACGTGTAATCGAGGACAGGAATACAGGAGTCCAGGGAAAAATGTACAAAGTTGCCATTCTCCAGTGCCATCTTAGTGTACAAAAGACAGGATTATAACCGGAAGTAAAAATAAAAGAAACGACCAAAGGAAACGGAAATGTCCAGATCACTCTCCCATCTCTGCCATAGGTCCTCGCTGTCAAAAAAAAGCCGCATTTATTTTGCTATATATTCTGTGTCTTGCAATTGTGTCCTCCATAACCACCTGATGAAGGAGCAGCGCTCCAAAAGCTAGTGCTTCCAATTAAACCTGGTGTTGTGTGATTTTTAACTTTGTACACCCCAGTTCAATACCAGCAGCTCCAAATCATGACATTTATTTGTGGCTCCTCTGATCTGTCACTTGAGTCATGGATATATCCTTTGGCCTGACTTATTTCAGTATGTCTGTGTCTTCCTGCCAGGATCTCAATATTCAGCCCTCATCATTCAGTATGATCATGACTGCTCATCCAACTTAGTCCCCTTTTCCTGTTTTCTCTCAGCAACCTTTGATCCTTTAGCCCTAAGAATTACGTCTAATTCTTTCTCCAAAATATTCAATGCTTTGACCTTAACCCCCTTCTGTGGTAGAGAAAGTACAGACTCCCCACTGTCTAGTTGAAGAAGTTTCTCCTCATCTCAAATGGCTTACCCTGTAGCCCTGGTTCTGAACTGGCCAGTCACTGGAAACATTCTTCCTATCTTTCTCCTGCCTACTCCTGTTAGACTTTTATAGGATTCTCTGAGATCCCCCCTCATTCTTCTAAACTCCAGTGAATGTAGTCTTAAACAATCCAGTTTCCCTTCATATATCAATCCTGTCATCCCAGAAATTAGTCAGGTAAAAAATAAGTCTGGTACAAAATAAATCATCCCAGACTTTTTAGATGCTTTCGAGTAGGCACACAGTAGTCACAAGCTTACTTTCTGGACAAATGGACAAGAAACATTTCATAGCATGACCTACTGCATAGTCGTGAAAATATTAGAGCAAGAACCAATTGATGCAGTCAAATGGGAACTAGTTTTCCATCAGGTAATGCTCAAGATAGTCTCTAGAAGACAATCTCACTCTGTTATTCCCATGCTACGTGAGTGAGTTATCTGGAGTTCTTTTGTTTTTGAAATGTTATGAAAAAGTAGAAACAGGAATCAGGGGTCATTTAGCCCCTAAGCCTCCTCCTCGTTCAATGAGACCCGGGCTTATCTGTGACCTAAATCACCCTGACCCCTTATCCCCTAATTTTACAATAATCTATCAATCAATCACTGTTTAAAATTAATAATTTATCTAGCATTTATGGCTGTTCACAGAAAATTGTTTCAAAATTCCACTAGCCTTTACATGTACAATTGTTTCCTAAATTCATTCCTGAAATAACCGGCTCTAACTTTTAGCCCATTTCCCATAATCCTAAAAGCCTTGACAAACAGGAATAGTTTCTCCCTGTCCATCTTATCTGTTCCCCCTAATGTCTTGAAAGCTATGATCAAATCACCTTGGCCTTCTAAATATCAAGGACTTCTACCCTGGTTTTGTGATTGTTCTTGGTAGGTGGCATGGTAGCTCAGTGGTTAGCACTGCTACCTCACAGGTTCAATTCCACCCTGTGTAGAATTTGCACATTCTGCCTGCATCTGCGTGGGTTTCTTCCCACAGTCTAAAATGTGCAGGTTAAGTGGATCAGCCTTAAGAAATGCAGGATTACAGGTTTAAGGTAAGGTGTGGGACTGGCTGTGATGTTCTTTGAAGAGTTAGGATGGGCCAAATGGCCTGCTTGCACACTGTAGGGATTCTATGATGAATATCAACTTGGTGAATCTATACTGCCTTCTCTCTAGTGCCCAGAACTATAGCGGGTTTGTGAAATGTGGCCTTTGTTTGACTGAAGCATGCCCCTTTGTATTCTAGTCCGTTTGATTAGTAAGGGGATCAAGGGTTATGGGGAGAAAGCAAGAGAATGGGGTTGAGAACCATATCAGCCATGATTGAATGGTGGAGCAGACTCAATGGGCAAAATAGCTTAATTCTGCTCCTAAATCTTATGGTTTTGTGGTCTATAAAGGATAGCTTTCCATTGGTCTTTTCTGAGATCTATGTACCTGGACCCCCAAGTTTCCTCCACTTTCCACTTTTCCTGCATTTTCAACTCTTATGAAATAAATTTTCAGAGCTCTCTGAAACATTTTTCATGTTTTGTTTTAAATTGGATGTATCAGATACTATGTTATTTTTATGACCCTTCATTTTGCATTTATCCCAAAAACATCATCTTCACATTTCCGTTGCTAAATCTTCAAACCGCTGTTGCTTGAAGAACTGTAGCAAGCTGCCACATTTAATGGCCTCACCTCTGGAAACTCCCTCACAGATCCTGGGTTCTCCAATTCTGACTTTATGAGACTTTGAGACAATGAGCTGCTTCGTTTTTGATTTCAAATCAGATTTGAAAACACACACTGGCAGGAACTATGTCATGGGTACTAAGGTTCAGACAGACCATTATTAGTGTAAAAATGGCCTAAAATATCTTTAAAACCAGAAAAAAAAAGACAGGGCACTGAGTCACTTCACACCTCTTTGGTAATAGGTTCACACCAACTAGTTGCGACCATTTGACACATTCAGAAACCACTGAAATTCTGTTTGAACAAGTGACTGGAATGACACATACTCGAGAGGGTGTAAGCTTGGGAACTAAAGAGCTGAGATGCACACAGGCTGTCTCTAAGACTTATCACTGTTTTGTGTCAACAAGTATTTTTCTTTATGCTCATTGAATTTTATTCCACTTTTCACGTGGCTTCTGTGCACTGAGGGATGTTATGCCGTTCATGTGAGCTTTTTGTATCCCAGCTCAGGAACAACATGGTCTTGCTGCAGAGTAAAACTGATTTCATATTTACAATTGGCTCTAGCTGCTGACACACAGGTCTGGCAAGTTATAACCTCACTGTGTAAGAGATAAAAGGGTTCATCAAAATTAAATGTTTGTTTCATCCTTTCATAGTTCCATCAGTCATCTCAGCTCCGGTACAGCACAGGTCAGACACAAAGTCTTGTGATGAGACAACTCCCCCCCAGCATCAATGATGACCCACTTCCACTTTGGTTTCTGTAATGGCCGACAATGTTAATGTACAATCTGCAGAGTCTGCTCCATTCAAGGCAATTGTGGTTAACAAGTTGGTCAATGGTTTGTCTCAATGCAGGTCTGCTTCCTCCCACATCTTGGCTGAGTTTTTGCACATCCCCAATAAAGTCTCTCAATATGCATTTTCTCCAATTCGGTTGGTCACAAGACATGGGCTGCCTAGAGATACTGGAAATATTTGACATCATCAGGGTGGCTTTGGGGACATTCTTAAAGCATTTCCATTGTCCTCCTGGGAGATTCCTGCCCTAACTGAACTATGAATTGAATACAATGTAGGAGCCAATTACTGCAGATGCTGGAATCTGCACTGAACATAACAAATGCTGGAGATCACAGCAAGTCAGGCAGCATCCATGGAGAGAGAGCTCTGATGAAGAGTCATCTAGACTCAAAACGTTAGCTTGCTCTCTCTCCATGGATATCGCCCGACCCATTGTGATTTCCAGCGTTTTTTGTTTTCAGTATAAATTGACCAGTTGCTTTGGAACAAAAATAGAAATTGCAAGTGAAACGCAGCAGGTCTGGCAGCATCTAAGGGAAGAAAGCAGAGTTAATGGCTCGTATCTGGCTCATACGACCATCATTTCCTTTCCAACAGAGATGATGTAGCAGCTTGTTACTGGAAGCATTGACATAGGAAAGGACATGTCCACTGGACTGATATTGTTTTGCCACTGGATTTGGAGTAAAGCTCCCTCTGCAAAGTCCCATCAGATGTCTGATTAAACACTCAGCTTTGAAATCTCCAGGAAATCTCCTTCTGCAGAATTCAATCAAGTATTTACAACTCAGGTTCTGAAGAGGACATATCTAGAGTGAAACTGCCTCTATTATGAGGCATATAGATAGGTTAAGATAAGGAGTGTTTCCCCTTAGTAGAGGGATCAATAATATAGTGACATAGATGTCAGGTTAAGGGCAGGAGGCTTAGATGGGATTCAAGGAAGGTATTTTCTCACCCAGAGTGTAGTGGTTGTCTGGAACTCAGTGGTAGATGCAAGATTCATTGCAGCATTTAATGATAGCTTTAAGCATCATAGCATACAAGACTACAGACTAAGTGCTACAGTCAAGAGTAGATAGATGCTTAATAACTGGTTTGGACATAATGGGCCAAAGGGCCTCTTTCTATTATGTAAAACTTTATGACCCAATGACACCGTCTTGGGGAGTACTCTTAGGGCAGACACAATGTTTCGTTCAAAGGCAGTTGCAGGGTTTCCCTGCTGTGTATGATTAAGGTAGGCAAACAGCAGACCGATATATTTCCCTCTCCACCCCTTTCCACCTTCCGCAAAGACTGTTCCCTCCATGACTACCTGGTCAGGTCCACGCCCCCCTACAACCCACTCTCCCATCCTGGCACCTTCCCCTGCCACCGCAGGAACTGTAAACCTGCACCCACACCTCTTCCTCCCTCACCTCTATCCAAGGCCCTAAAGGAGCCTTCCACATCCATCAAAGTTTTACCTGCACATCCACTAATATCATTTATTGTATCCGTTGCTTCTGATGCGGTCTCCTCTACATTGGGGAGACTGGGCGCCTCCTAGCAGAGTACTTTAGGGAACATCTCTGGGACACCCGCACCAATCAACCACACCGCCCCGTGGCCCAACATTTCAACTCCCCCTCCCACTCTGCCGAGGACATGGAGGTCCTGGGCCTCCTTCACCGCCACTCCCTCACCACCAGACGCCTGGAGGAAGAACGTCTCATCTTCCGCCTCGGAACACTTCAACCCCAGGGCATCAATGTGGACTTCAACAGTTTCCTCATTTCCCCTTCCCCCACCTCACCCTAGTTCCAAACTTCCAGCTCAGCACTGGCCCCATGACTTGTCCGGACTTGTCCTACCTGCCTATCTCCTTTTCCACCTATCCACTCCACCCTCTCCTCCCTGACCTTCATCCCCTCCCCACTCACCTATTGTATTCTATGCTACTTTCTCCCCACCCCACCCTCCTCTAGTTTATCTCTCCACGCTTTGGGCTCTCTGCCTTTATTCCTGATGAAGGGCTTTTGCCCGAAACGTCGATTTCACTAATCCTTGGATGCTGCCTGAACTGCTGTGCTCTTCCAGCACCACTAATCCAGAACCTGGTTTCCAGCATCTGCAGTCATTGTTTTTACCACCTAAACAGCAGACCGTGTTACAGACTCCGATTTATGTCAGCCTCGTAATCAGATACCAGGTTAAGGACAATAGCAACTTGCATTTCACTTTTAATGCAGCAATTATGTTTTAAATGTTTTGTCTGCTCCCTCCATGGCTTTACCCCACTCTGTCTCTGTAAACTCCTTCTGCACTCCAACTCTCTGAGATCTCGGCATTTCCTAAATTCTGGTCTCATATGCATCCCCAATTTTAATTCTTCAGTAAAGCTGTATCCTCGATCTTGTAGTTCTGAAGAGCAGAATACAATCTCTGCAACCCAGCTTCAGCATCCAACAAACCAGCCCCCATCCCTACCCCACAAACAAATTTGCCTCTCACTTCAACTCAAACAGCAACAATTACTTATATTTATGTAACACCTTCAAACAACCAAAACCACCTTCACAGGATCATGATTAGACACTGAAACAAAGAATCAGACATTACAGTGAGTTCTGCTTAAAGAAATTTAAAATAAAACCCTCAATTTTACACAGCTCTGCCAATATTACCTTTTGTATGCTGTGCCTTACATGTAGTGTCTTGGGATGCACTACACCAATAGTGCTATTCAAATGTTAACTGTTATTATTTGATAACAGGGGACACATGATAGTCAAGCTGGTCGCTCTATGAACATTTAAGAGCCTGTTTTCCAACAGCCATAAATGGGCCACGACTCAGCTTCACAGAGGGACAGGGAATAAACACAGTGGCCAGGTCAGCATCTTCTCACAAGCATGCTAATGGAAGTATTTTAGTTCATTTACATATCCAAGAGCCTCTTTAATTGACTGAACTAGAAAATCACCAAGCACTGAACTCTGGTTCCCACATCAAACAGCTTTCCAACCTAAGTTTCTGTGTGCCCACATCAGTAAATATCACCTCACTGTGAATTATGGTGAAGAAAGTGGCATGAGAGGTGGATTTTAAATGGAAATCAGCTAATTAACCTCGACTCAACATGGTCAGTATTTCTCTCCCCCTTGCCTAAGTGCCATGCTGGGTTATAGCTCCAAAGCCTCTGGTTCCTCATATATGAGCCTCAGCTGGAAGTGTTGGCTATTTGACAGTGTAGGGCAGCGCAGTTGAATCCAGTCTAGCTGAAGGTTGACATCCCAATGCTCATATTGCACCGTCAGTCCCAAGGACTTACTGGGTCAAGAGGGCAGCTTACCACCATGTCCAGGGCAAATAGGTATGGATAAAGAACACTGGCTGAGCCAGTGATGCATACATCACCTAAACAAATATTTTAAAACCCATCCCACTTCATAGAGTTCACTATAGCCATTATGAGTCATAGAGCCTGGAGAGGTACAGCACAGAAACAAATCCTCCAGTCCAACTCATCCATACTGACCAGATATCCTAACCTAATCTAGTCCCATTTTCCAGCACTTGGCCCATATCCCTCCAAACCCTTCATATGCATACACCCATCCAGATGCCTTTTAAATGTTACAATTGTACCAGCCTCCACCACATCTTCTGGCAGCTCATTCCATACACGTACCACCCTCTGCGTGAAAAAGTTGCCCCTTAGGTCCCTTTTAAATCTTTCCCCCCTCACCCTATGCTCTCTAGTTTGGGTCTCCCCCACCCCAGGGAAATGACCTTGTCTTATAACCCTATCCATGCCCGTCGGGATTTTATAAACCTCTATCAAGTCACCCCTCAGCCTCCAATGTTCCAAGGAAAACAGCCCCAGCCTATTCAGCCTCCCTCTATAGCTCAAACCCTCCAAGAGTAAGAACACTTCTTAAAAACATTAATTCTTGGTATACCCAGTATACCAAGTGTTCAGTGGCCATCTCCAGTTTTGCACAATGGCAGTTCAGCAATACAAGATCCTCACGCCAATTTCCAGAACTACAGCCGCACAGCAGGCACAGACATTGAAGTGCACCCACCTTTCCAAAATGACTGATTTGACAAGATCTTGCCCAAAGGCCTTCATTGTGCCAGGCAAGGTGGAAGTGTCTGGGTTTTTCAGCCCTATAGATAACGTTCGAGTCTTCAGTTTAAGAAAATCAATGAATCATTGAGTGAAGAGGCCTTTATGTTTGTAGCCATGAGTGACTTCCTGTTTTCCACAGTAGAGAATCATAGAGTCATAGAGATGTACAGCACGGAAACAAACTCTTCGATCTAACTCGTCCATGTCGACCAGGTATCCTAACCTAATCTAGTCCCATTTGCCTGAACGTGGCCCATATCCCTCTAAACCCTTCCTATTCATATACTCAACCAGATGCCTTTTAAATGTTGTAATTGTACCAGCCTCAAACACTTCCTCTGGTTACTGCTCTGTCACATGATATCCTGGACAGTTCCAGAGCCCCCAATCAAATTTCTGATTTGTTGCCTTTCTGCCAATGGCCAGTAATTGGTCAGTGATACTGGACTCAAAATGGTGAAATTCTTTCAATACATCAACAAGGCATTGGTTAGGCCACTGCTGGAGAGTTGCGTGCAATTCTGGTCTCCTTCCTGTCAGAAAGATGTTGTGAAACTTGAAAGGGTTCAGAAAAGATTTACAAGTATGTTGCCAGGGTTGAAGAATTTGAGCTACAGGGAGAGGTTGAATAAGCTAGGGCTGTTTTCCCTGGAGCGTTGGATGCTGAGGGGTGAACTTATAGGGGTTTATAAAATCATAAGGGGCATGGATAGGATAAATAGACAAAGTCTTTTCCCTGGGATTGTGGAGTCTAGAACTAGAGGGCATAGGTTTAGGGTGAGAGGGGAAAGATATAAAAGAGACCTAAGGGGCAACTTTTTCCACGCAGAGGATGGTGTGTGTATGGAATGAGCTGCCAGAGGAAGTGGTAGAGGCTAATACAATTGCAACATTTAAAAGGCATCTGGATGGTTATATGAATAGGAAAGGTTTGGAGCGATATGGGCTGGGTGCTGGCAGGTGGGGCTAGATTGGGTTGGGATATCTGGTCGACATGGACGGGTTGGACCAAAGGGTCGGTCTCTGGGCTGTACATCTCTATGACTCTAAGACTTTAAGTGCAAACTCTAATCACAAGTGATGTAAGGAAGTCAGTCCTGGGAGAGCATGGGATTCAATATGGGATTGTGCTCTAGGTTTTGAAGCCAAATGAGAGGCTGGGCCTGTCCTGGAATAGAAGCTGATTAACAGCCCAGCCTCCAGCGGCTTGTTGACCTCCCAATGATAAAGGTTCACTGGTCAATTAGAATTGTCATTGAGCCTCAACAACCATTTGGCAGTCTTTTGCTGATAATAACCGCACTAAGGAATCCCTGATACAAGGTGAACACTTGGGAGGGGATCGCAGTTGGGGAAAAAGGTAATGTAGAGATTGGATTGAGGTCAGCCAGGTGGATCTCATAGAATATGAGTTCCTTGATTGGGGCTGTTAATTTGATTCTATCAGGGAGTCCTGGCTGACCAATATAAACAGGAGTATCACTCTAGGAGCAGTCTCTGAGCTAACTGGGTCAGTGTCATGTACTGTACACGTGTAACTAAAGGGTGAAGGGAGATTGGCTAGCAAGGTTATATCTCATGTAATACAGGGAGAACTAGCCACTTGGATACAGAACTGGCTTGAAGGTAGAAGACAGAGGGTGGTGGTAGAGGATTGCTTTTCAGACTGGAGGCCTATGACCAGTGGTGTACCACAATGATCGGTGCTGGGTCCACTACGTTTCGTCATTTATATAGATGATTTGGATGTGAACATTGGAGGTATAGTTAGTAAGTTTGCATATGACATCAAAACTGGAGGTGCAGTGAACAGCGAAGAAGGTTACGATGGGATTTTAATCAGATGGGTCAATGGGCTGAGGAGTGACAGATGGAGTTTAATTTAGATAAATGCGACGTGCTGCATTTTGGAAAAGCAAATCAGAGGAGGACTTATACACTTAATGGGGAATGTTGCTGAACAAAAAGACCTTGAAATGCAGGTTCATAGTTCCTTGAAGGTAGAGTCACAGGTAGATAGGATAGTGAAGAAAGCATTTGGTATGCTTTCCTTTATTGGTCAGAGCATTGAGTATAGGAGTTGGGAAGTCATGTTGCGGCTGTACAGGATGTTGGTTCAGCTAATTTTAGAATATTGTGTGCAATTCTGGTCTCCTTCCTGTAGGAAGTATATTGTGAAACTTGAAAGGGTTTAGAAAAGATTTACAAGGGTGTCGCTAGGGTTGGAGGGTTTGGGCCATAGGGAGAGGTTGAATAGGTAGAGCTGTTTCCCCTGGAGCTTCGGAGGCTGATGGTAACTTTATAAGAGGTCTATAAAATCATGAGGGGCATGGATAGAATGAATAGACAACGTATTTTCGCTGGGGTGGGGGAGTCCAGAACTAGAGGGCATAGGTAGGGGGTGAGAGGGGAAAGATTTAAAAGGGAGCTAAGGGGCAACTTTTTCACGCAGAGGGTGGTGTACGTATGGAATGAGCTGCCAGAGGAAATGGTGGAGGCTGGTACAATTACAACATTTAAAAGGCATCTGGTTGTGTATCTGAATATGAAGAGAGATATGGGCCGAGTGTTGGCAAATGGGAATAGATTACTTTAGGATATCTGGTTGGCAGGGATGAGTTGGACCGAAGGGTCTGTTTTCATGCTGTACATCTCCATGACTCCATGACTCGGTGACAGACTTTCATAGACTTACTTTAGGCATGTAAATGGATGTGAGGAATGTTGGATCAGGCACAAGCCTTTTGAACAGTGGAGCAGATTTGAGGGGCCGAATGGCCTACTACTCTTTCTTACTGTTTATGGCTTTACGGGAAGAGCCAATGCCAAAAATAGACAAGACCCAAAGTTTCACACATGGTCTGGATGATCATTGCCAGCCTTTCTGAAACATATTGTAAAAGCATTGAAATCCCAGTCCCCTCTGATCCTCATCTCAGCAGGCTTGTCTAGGTTAAAAAAAACCCATCCCTGACCATTCACTCGGGTTAAACTAGCAAATGATGTCTCAATGATGCAATCGGAGGACCCCAGCAACGCCTCGAGGGGTTGTTATTGGAGCTTGTAATTTAAAATAGCACTCAGCCAGATGAGAGTGTAAAGGATGTTTGTTAGTTCCTTTGCTCCATTTTAATCCCTCCCCCAAAATCCTGGAATTCCCTCCCTAATTGCATTGTGGGTCAACCTACAGCAGGTGGACTGCAACAGTTCAAGAAGATAGCTTACCCTCACCTTCCAGGGCAACTAGAGACGAGTAATAAATGCTGGACGAGCCAGTGACACCCACATTCCATGAGTGAATGAGAAAAAAACCAACCCCACACAAGAGCTGGACATGGCTCTTGGGGCTGAAGGGTTCAAGGGGTCTGGCGTGAATGAGAAAAAACCTTCCCCAATCACTCTCCTCAATCCAAACAGATGGGTAAAGCAGGCTAAATTTCTCAAGGTTTAAAATATCATCCCATGACTTAACTTATTGTCCCACATTCCCTAATGTTTCCTCACAGGGTGACATTTGTCTTGAGTTTTGTCCATCTTTGCTGCAGTGATGTCAGGTGTCTGTCTAGAGCGAAGGAGGAGGGAGGTGAGGGATTACTTAAGAGTCATAGAGTCATAATCATGCTGCATGGAAATAGGCTCTTTGGTCTAACTCATCCATGCAGACTCAATCTCCTATATTAATCTCGCCCCATTTATCAGCACTTGGCCCATATCCCTCTAAACCCTTCTTATTCATATACCCATTCAAATGCCTTTTAAATGTTATAATTGTACCCGCCTCCATCGCTTCCTCTGGCAGCTCATTCCATACACGCACCACCCTCTGTGTGAAAACGTTACCCTTCAGGTCCCTTTTAAATCTTTCCCCTCTCATCTTAAAATGATGCCCTCTAGTTTTGGACTCTCCCACCCGAGGAAAAAGACTTTGCCTATTTACCCTATCCCTGCCCCTCATTATTTTGTAAACTTTCATGAGGTCACCCCTCAGTCTCTGATGCTCCAGGGAAAATCACCCCATTCTATTTAGCAATTCACCATAGCTCAAACCCTTCAATCCCAGCAACATGCTTGTAAATCGTTTGTGCACCCTCTCACGTTCCTGTAGAAGGGCAACCTGAATTGTATACAGTATTCTAAAAGTGGCCTCACCAATGTCCTGTGCAGCTGCAAAATGACTTCCCAACCCCCATACGCAATTTTTTGACCAATGAAGGGAAGCATACCAAATAGCTTCTTTCTCACGCTGTCTACTTGCGACTCCACTTTCAAAGACACTTTCTAGGTGTCTGTGTTCGGTAGCACTCACTAGGCTGTACACGCTGGAATTTAGAAGAATGGGAGGAGGAGATCTCATAGAAACATATAAAATCCTGATGGGACTGAACAGACTAGATGTGGGGAGAATGTTCCTGATGTTGGGGAAGTCCAAAACTCGGGATCACAGTCTAAGAATACAGGGGTAAGCCATTCAGGACTGAAATGAGGAAGAATCTCTTCACCCAAAGAGTTATCAACCTATAGAAGTCACTCCCACAGGAAGCTGTTGGGGCCAGTTTGTTAGATATATTCAAGAGGGAGCTGGACATGGCCCTTGGGGCTGAAGGGTTCAAGGGGTCTGGAGAGAAAGCAGGAGTGGGATACTGAGCTTGCATGATCCCTATGTGTCTATGTTTCTATTAAATCCTGCCCTGGTTTGCCTTACCAAAATGAATTACCTCACATTTATCTAATTGAACTCCATCTGCCACTCCCCAGCGGGCTCAACTAATTTCTGTGAATAGTTAAGTGCAAGAGAGGGTTCCAGATCTGCAACTGACTGCAGGCCTGTCAGATGAGGAGGGCGCCAGAAAGCTTGAGCCTCAAGTCAGGTGTCCAGGCTGACCCCCCACCCCCCCCCAGTTCCCACAGCCCCCTCCCAACTCCCGCTCTCTCATGGATCCTGGTCTTGCTACCTCCCTTCACCCACCGCTGACAACCCAGGACTTGGCAGTCTACCCTTCTTGGCAAATTGTCTCCCCCTCGCAGTTGGTCAAACGGGAATGAAGTGACCAGCCAGTGGTACATTGAGCGGGAGAACAGGAACTGGGTGTTGGATGACCAACTATCATCCTGCTGCTCCTGCCAAGTTGAAGGGGAGAGGAAAGTTAAACAAACCTCATAATTGCAGCATAATTCGGATGTCAAGAGGACTGAGGATAACTCAAGCACATGGTTCACAATGCAGTGAATTAAAGCTCAGGGGAATGCATACCAAGTTACGACTGAGTCAGAATTGATCATGAGTAACATTTTATTTTACACAATAAATTTAACAAAATCATATGGCAAAATATATAAAATATCAAAATAACTTTAAGAATTCAAGTTATATACAAACAGGGAAAAAATACTTAAATTAATATAGTTTTTAATAAGGCACATTTCTCATGACGAGACGATGAGGTCCTAATGTTGCCATGGAAACCAAGAGTCCAGCTGCAGATTCTGTGTTTTCTGTGAAGCTCTGTTAAAAAGAAAGAATATTTAGCAATGACTCTAGATCCTTATATACAATGCAACATTTATTTGGAGTTGCTCACTGTTCCTGGGCTCATGGACTCTTGCAGCTTCATCAGCAGACCATAAGTATCTCAACTGAGTGCACACCCTTACTGAGGGAGCCCAGGGAGTGAAATATTTGACCTTGGAAGGCATCACACCTCACATCTAGTCCTGACCTTAGCTGTTACTTGCTAGCACCTAGTAGGCAATGATCAGGAGCAGAGAAAAAACTCCTTTTCTTATCCTTAGGTGACACAGACAATCCACTATAAATCAGCACAGATTCAAACAATTAAAGGGGCTCTTGTGACCTTATAGTGGCGTACCAATTTCTGAGCATAAGCTGCTCCAGAGGTGTGTGTCACACATGACATCTCTGTAAGCAAGTTAGTTAGGGAAATAGCTGGCCTCGATATCAGGCCTGCCTGCTACATGTATGTGAGACACTAAAGCATTGACACCAGGCAGCTGTCAGCTTAAAACAAACACAGAGAATGTGGAGAAATTCAGCAAGTCTAGCAGCATCTGTGCAGAGACATATGTAGAAGAAGACTCATTAAAGACTCAAAATGTTTCTCTCTCCACAATGCTGTTGGATCTGCTGAATTTTTCCAGCATTCTGTGTTTATTTAAGATCTGCAGTAGTATTTTGCATCTATTTAACTCTCCACCCTAATCCCTCTGATTGTTTTATAGCTCCTGATTAATGCCCATTCTTTTGTTTTCTTACAGGATGAACCACTGTTGCAGAGGGGAGGAATAATTTGGCTTAATAACCACAATAATAACTATGAAGTAGTTACATTACGAGCTAATAACCAGAAAGTGTCGTACCTGACAAAGTGTCCTGTCTTGAAAATCTGCTGGTATGCAACTCTCATTGTTCATAAACAGGTGGGGGGCACCCGTCAGACACTCTGATGGAGGACTTTGTGACTTGTCCTGACAGTAGCCCAGGTCCTGAGGGTAACCCTGGTAGGTTCCCTCAGTGTCGCTGCCCTCCGAGGGGCTCTCCTCACTCAGCCTCAGCAGCTCGGTGAGGTGCGAGATGTAGCGGATGGTGAGGCGGAGGGTCTCCAGCTTGGTCAGGCTCTGGCTCGCGGGGACCACCGAAGGGGGTAGGTAGGTCCTCAGGTTGTGCAGGGCTTTGGCCAGGCCCCTCATCCTCAGCTTCTCCCTCTCGCTGGCGCTTTGCCTCTGCTTCCCGGGGTAGCGGGGCCTGGTCTTCCTCAGCCTCTGGCTTGTGCCTGGCCGCTCCGTGGGTGGGGAGGGGAGACTCCGGGCCTCACAGGAGCTGCCGTGGGTCTCAGAACCTGGTGTGTGAGGTAAAATCGGAGGGGAGAATCTGCAGGAGTCAATGGAGGATACTGGAGAGAGACTGTAGGCTGTGGAGTCAGTGAGACAGTCAGACTCGGAGCTGAAAGGATTCCAATCTGATAACCGACTGCTGTCAGATTCTGAGGGGATACAAATCCAATATGAGAAAGCTTCACAGCCAAGCTCTGGGATAATAGAGCTGCAGTCAGAAATTCCGTTACAGTCAACATTATTCTCAAACATCATGCAATCTTGATACTGTGGCACAGGAATCTCCATGTTCCAGCTCTTCTTCCTCACAGAAGCTCTGCCTTGGGTGGCTCTGCGAATGGACTGCAGCTAATGCAAGAGTTTTTCTGAACTTTTAAGGCAGCATCTGTTCCTTTTTATTCTCCCTCTAGAGCCATGAAGTAACACCTTTGCCCACACTATCTCCACATCAAAGACAAGGCTGTGACACCATTAGCTTTAAAAGTAGGGAACTGAGGTGGAGAAGAGAAAGTGTCAACTTTTACACAAGGAAGTTTGGTCCAGATCAAATTGTCACTCGTTTTAGCATTACTGGTTCCTTTTCCAATTTTTAATGAAAAGCTTTTATATCAGATAAATATAACTGGATGGAATTCACACTCCTTTTATTACAATTCCTAAAGCTAATCAAATATTATCAGACAATATATTTCCACTACATTAGAAAATTTTCTAAACATCCAGGAATCCAGGGGGAAATGTTCTAACAATGCTTTGCAAATCATTACCCCCATATTGTTCTGGAGGCTCCCTTAAAGGGGCACTAGTCCTCCAATTCACATTATTGCGGACAACATGGCAGAACTTTGCCATTTAAATTCCTCATCATAGCAGCAGCTCCCTACTCTCTCATTCCCGCACAGACAAGCTGACAGTAACCTTGTCTTAATTCAGAAGGATGAGTGGAATCAGAGCTGGCTATTTTCTACAAGACTTTCATCAGGTGTGAGCATTTTAGGCAAGAACCACATTTATTTCCCCTCCCTAACTGTCCTTCATAGAATCATAGAATCCCTACAGTGTGAAAGCAGGCCATTCGGCGTATCGAGTCCACACCAATCCTCCGAAGAGCATCCCAGCCCTCTACTCTATCCCTGTAACCCTGCATTTCCTATGGCTAACCCACTTAGTCTGCCTATCCCTGTACACTGTGGGCAATTTAGTATGGCCAATCCACCGAACCTGCATATCCTTTGCCCTTGAGAAGCCTTCTTAAGCTGTTGCTATCCATGTGTACCCATAATGCTGTTAGGGAAGGAATTCTAGCATTTTGATGCACTAGCAGTGAAGGAATGGTGATGTAGTTCCGAACCAGGGTGGTGCCATGGCTCAAAGGGGAAATTGCAGGTGAAGGTGTCCCCATGTATTGGTAGCTCTTGTCCTTCTTGCTGAGAGAGGTGGTAGGTTCAGTCCAGAAACAGCCAGGGACCTGTTAGAGAATAGGGAGGATAAGAGAGGCACCGGAGGGGGGGTGGGGTGAAGGCGCAGGTTTGGAAGAGGATGAACCAGAGTTGAGGATAAATGGGAATGAGTACGGCAGCAGTTTAGGTGATTGGGGTGGAGAGGAAGATGGAAGACTTGGAAATAGACCTCTGTACACAACCATTTGGCAATGGAGGCAGTCCAGAGAAGGCAGTGTCTTATAAGAAGTTGAGTAAGTTGGGCCTTTACTCAATGAGAATGAGAGTCAACCTTATTGAAATAGTTGAAAAGTGTGGTGCTGGAAAAACACAGCAGGCCAGGCAGCATCCAAGGAGCAGGAGAATCGACATTTCAGGCATAAGCCCTTATTGAAATATACAAGATTGGAAGGGGATTTGATAAAGTAGATGTGGAAAGGTTGTTTCTACTAATGGGAGAGTCTAGGACCAGAGAACATATCTCAGAATAAGAGGCTGCCCACTCAAGACCAAGATGATAGGGAATTTCTTCTCTCAGAGAGTAGTGAAGCTGTGGAAGTCCTTATTGCAGAGAGATATCAAAGCTGGGTCATTTAGTATATTCAAAGCAGATTTTTAATCTGTAAGGAAATCAAGGATCATGGGGAAAAGGCAGGAAAGTGGAATTGAGAATTATCAGTTCAGCCATGACCTCATTCAATCACTTGTGGTGAAGCATCTCATGGTTTAATAGCCAGATGGTTGTGCACAGAGACCTATCGCCCAGGTTGATGGGTTGAATGGCCTACTTCTGCTCCGACGTCTGAATATCGATTTAAAATGGTAAATGGGATGCGGGTATCCAAAGAATCTGGGGAAAATGGCAGACAGGAGATAATGCAAAGAATGACCTTTTCACATAATTTGATGAGTTTAATCTAATTTAATTTCTATAATTCTGATCTTTTACTGAGTTTCAAATAATGCTGCAGATAACTGCTCCGCAAACAGGGCCTGTAGTAGGGTGGCACAGTGGCTCAGTGGTTAGCATTGCTGCCTCACAGCACTAGGGACCCAGGTTCGATTCCAGCCTCGGGCAACTGTCTGTGTGGAGTTTGCACATTCTCCCCGTGGCTGCGTGGGTTTCCTCCCACAGTCCAAAGATGTGCAGGACAGGTGAATTGGCCATGCTAAATTGGCCGTAGTGTTAGGTGCAATAGTCAGAAAGAAATGTGTCTGGGTGGGTTACTCTTCGGAGGGTCGGTGTGGACTTGTTGGAAGAGGATGAACCAGAGTTGAGGATAAATGGGAATGAGAATGGCAGCAGTTTAGGTGATTGGGGTGGAGGGGAAGATGGAAGACTGAGGGGGTTGGTGTGGACTTGTTGGACCAAAGGGCCTGTTTCCACACTGTAGGGAATCTAATCTAATCTATTTACTGTGCAATCTCCGTGTGGTTAAGGTTGATGTGTACCAGACATTTCTGTCGTGTGATGTCTCATAGATAGAATGACTCTGACCCAGCTCCCTTCCAGAGTTTTCACCATCACATAAAACTGTGTGCAAAGCAGCATGGCTGGAGGTAAGGAGAGCTCAGGTCTGTTAAAAGCAGCATCACTGTAAAGCCTGACTGGGACTTACTGGATGATTCTTTTGAAAGAGGTATGGAATTGACAGGCTGAATGGCCTTCACCTGTTGCGTAATGAGTTTTGACTCAATGACTGAAAGATTCTGCCTGTAGCTACAGGTGACTATCAGCGATTTATCAAATTACTGACATGAGGTAGACCATTAAGATCTTGCTTTTGTAATTGCTAATTACATAAAGATACTGATGTGTTAATTTTGAAAAAAATCTAAATGTCAAGTTATAGGTGTAATTTTATACGGAATGAAAGTTTCTGACACCTCTTTGGGATTCCTCCTCTCACTTTGACTCAAAAATTCTGTTTCCTCATTTCCCCTCCACAACGACCAACCAATGAAGGGTAAGGGTAGTACCAAATGCAGAAGTCATGAGATAAGGCTTTAGGAATGCCTCCCACCAGAATGGAATCTTTTCTGCCAGAAAACAAAACATTGAGAAGATTTGGTCTGTGGTTCAAGTAAGGTCTCAGATTTTAGCTGTATCAATATCAACCGTGTGTAGTATTGAGCTGTCCAGTTTCAGGAGTGGGTGCCTACAGTGTTGGTTAGTGTTGTACGATCTCACACTGCAGTTTCTCCCAGGAGGTGACATGTTTCTGCGAGCACTCTGAAGGATCTTGAGTTGGGGTACCAGCATGTTGGCCACATGGACTTATTTAGTTTTCTTTATAGTCGTTCATGGGATGTGGGCATTGCCAACATTTATTGCCCATCCCTAACTGCCTAGTCAATCACATCATTGTGAGTCTGGAGTCACATGTAGATCAGACCAGGTAAGGAAGGCAGATTTCCTTAACTAAAGGAAGTTTTTGAACCAGATGGTTTTTTTACCGCGATCAACAATGATTACATGGTCACTAATAGGCTAGCTCTTTATTCCAGCTTCTAACTCCCCCATCTGTCATGGTGGGATTCAAACCCATATCCCCTGACCATTTACATGGGGTTCTGGATTTTCCGTTTTGAAAGCCACACTTGAAGCTGTCTCGATTACTCTTTCAGAAAATGCAATCCCCCCCACCAGGCCCTAACCACTCCCTACATGAGCGTAATTCTTCCTGAAGTGGCGTCTGGGTCTTTCACCAACTAGTTTAATCCTTTGGATCTTGACCATTGTACAAACAGTTTTTCTCTTGAATCCCACATTATTTTGAACATGTCTACAAAATATCTTCTCTATCTTCTTCCTTCTACGGGAATAATCTCAGGCTCTCCAGTTTACCTTTCATGGATATTCCTCACGTTTGGAACTTTTTTTTATGCTTTCCTGCCTTATCCCTTAAGACTTTTTATTCCTTCTTAACATGTGCTGCCAAGGATTGGACACAATGCTCCTGGCAAGGGTGAAATCCAGCTTGACTCGCTACTTGGAAACACTTACTCAGTTTCAAACTTCTAGCTTTGAGGAATCAATGTTCCATAACCTACATCCTCAGCAAGGCTATACCTGGTTTAACCAGTGCCACCAATATAACAGTTGGTAGGAAATGGATATTAGTCAGTGATGCAAACACAACCAAATTAGAAACAGAAAGTGATAGATGTTCTTTGAAAATTGCACAGAACTTCTAACAATTGAGTGGATTGTCAATGACATGATCAAATCCTTATTTAGCCAGTTAATGGAAAGTCAGAATATCTCGTGTTGTTTTAACGTAACCCTTGCTTCAATTTGGATTCTTAAGGACCAGTCAGTAATTTCATAGAGTTGTACAGCACAGGGAGAAGCCATTCAATTCATTGTGTATACACTGCCTCTCTGACAGTGTTACTGATACTGGTCTGATAATCTTGAGAATCTGAGCTGATATCCCACCACGGCAGTTTGAGACTTTGGATTCAGTGCACAAACATCTGACAATCTGGAAATGGGATTAATTAAATGATATAGCCGTGATGGGCCAAAGGGCCTCTTTCTATACTGAACAGCCAGTGCTGGTAAAATTGAACAAAAAAAAAATCCAAAGAACTGCAGATGCTGGAAATCAGAAATAAAATCAGACGTTGCTAGAAAAAACTCAGCAGGACTGGAGACTACTTCCTGAACCTGAAATGTTAACTCTGTTTTCTCTCCGACCGAAGCTGTCAGACTCAATAGGTCGGGCACCCGCTGTGGAGAGAAAAGAGTTAACGTTTCAGGTTCAGGGACAAGCTCAGCTTTTTTCCAGCAATTTCTGACTGGTAAAAGTGAAACTGTTAGATCCACAGTTCGAAAATCTCCTGGGTCACAAATGCTCCCTATCACAGAGGAAACGTGCAGGCAATAGAAACATAGAAGATAGGAGCAGGAGGAGGCCATTTGGCCCTTCGAGCCTTCTCTGCCATCATGGCTGATCATCCAGCCAATAGCCTAATCCTGCTTTCTCCCCCTAACCTTTGATCTCATTCACCCTAAGTGCTATATCTAGCTGCCTCTTGAATGCATTCAATGTTCTGGCATCAACTACTTTCTGTGGTAATGAATTCCACAGGCTCACCACTCTTTGAGGGAAGAAATGGCTCCTCATCTCTGTCCTAAATGGTCTACCCTTAATCCTCAGACTGTGACCCCTAGTTCTGGACACACCCATCATCGGGAACATCCGTCCTGCACCTAGCCTGTCCAGTTCTCGACAGAGGCTAATAGATTTCCTTCCTTCAGCTGAGTTTTGGTGTTTTTGTCTTCAGTGAGATGGAGTCCTTCACACCACAGAACTCTGACGCCTGACTAATCCAGGAAGTATACAGGAGGTATCAAACTTTCTCCAGAACAGGATTAAAGAAGACTTAGAATAACATAATGCATGTCATGACCACTGGACATCTCAGAAGTGCTTAAGGTGTCGGGGATTTGATCAATGTTTCAGTTTGTAACACCTCCACAGTGTTACTGGCACTTGTACAAACAGGATGACAGCCAGAATCGTGCTGTGTCACAGGGCAGCTTTGACTGGGAGGGGGATGTTGAGGTGTGAAACTGAGCTGAACCCCTGTCCTTAAATATTTGTGTTTTGTGGACTCCAAAAATATTTAACTTTTCGGAGAGCAGCTTCAGTCTAGTGCAGCACTTTGACTATAAGCTTTGACATTCTCCAGAGGTGGAGAAAGTGAAGCAATAATACTGGTCATCACTAGTTTACGCTCAACAACATCACCTTGCATTGCTATAGTAAGTGCCTTCAATGTGATAATAAGTATCAAGGCACAAAAATATTATCAAACAAAATTCAACGCTGAGCCACCTCAGGAGATAATCAAATGCTTGATCAAGAGATAGGTTTCAAGGAGCAATTTAAAAGAAAGCGAGAGAGGCAGAGACGTTTAGGAAGGGAAATCCAGTGATCAGGGTAGAAACAACCTGCCAAAGGATTAAAATCAGAGATTTACACAGCTTTTTAAAAAAATTTAAACATGTATTCAAGTACAACAATACAGGAGTACAATGAAAAGGGTATAATGTCCCCACATAAGATGCCATCTTAGGTACAAATACCTTGGTACAGAATCTTAAGAACAAGGAGAAAGAAAGAACAAAATTAAAAATTAAACATTGCAATAATTATATTGTAGTGGAGAAAGTGAGGTCTGCAGATGCTGGAGATCAGAGCTGATAATGTGTTGCTGGAAAAGCGCAGCAGATCAGGCAGCATCCAAGGAGCAGGAGAATCGACGTTTCGGGCATAAGCCTGTAGTGTCAAACATACAAAATAAGGTTAAAAGTTACACATTGTGGACTTAGTTTTAAGTAGAAAATAACGAAATAAAGCTGAAAGGTCAAACATTCCAGTCTTTCTTAAGTGCTTAGCCACAGTGGGACCACACTTTGAGGAATCGCTGGGAGACCAGAATTCTATGCTGAGACCACGCTGGGCTAAGAGACCACCATATACCGCCGAGAGACCACTACGCTCAGCCAAGAGACTCGCCACACCCGGGCCGAGAGACCACCACGCCGAATCAAGAGACAACCACGCCAGGCCGAGAGACCACCACGCCGAGCCGAGAGACCACCATACTGAGCCAAGAGGCCACCACACCAGGCTGAGAGACCCTCAAACCGAGCTGAGAGACCACCACACTGAGCTGAGAGACCACCATACCAGGCCAAGAGACTATCAAACCAAGCCGAGAGACCACCACACCGGACTGAGAGACCGCCATATCAGGCCAAGAGACCACCACACCGGACCGAGAGACCGCCATATCAGGCCGAGAGACCACAACACCGGGCCGAGAGACCACCACACCGGACCGAGAGACCGCCATATCAGGCCAAGAGACCACCACACCGGACCGAGAGACCACAACACCGGACCGAAAGACCACCACACCGGACCGAGAGACCGCCATATCAGGCCAAGAGACCACCACACCGGACCGAGAGACCACAACACCGGACCGAGAGACCACAACACCGGACCGAGAGACCACAACACCGGACCGAGAGACCGCCATATCAGGCCGAGAGACCACAACACCGGGCCGAGAGACCACAACACCGGACCGAGAGACCACAACACCGGACCGAGAGACCACAACACCGGACCGAGAGACCGCCATATCAGGCCAAGAGACCACCACACCGGACCGAGAGACCACAACACCGGACCGAGAGACCACAACACCGGACCGAGAGACCACAACACCGGACCGAGAGACCGCCATATCAGGCCGAGAGACCACAACACCGGGCCGAGAGACCACAACACCGGACCGAGAGACCACAACACCGGACCGAGAGACCACAACACCGGACCGAGAGACCGCCATATCAGGCCGAGAGACCACAACACCGGGCCGAGAGACCACAACACCGAGCCGAGAGACCACAACACCGAGCCGAGAGACCACAACACCGAGCCGAGAGACCACAACACTGGGCCGAGAGACCACAACACCGGGCCGAGAGACCGCCATATCAGGCCGAGAGACCACAACACCGAGCCGAGAGACCACAACACCGAGCCGAGAGACCACAACACCGGGCCGAGAGACCACAACACCGGGCCGAGAGACCACAACACCGAGCCGAGAGACCACAACACCGAGCCGAGAGACCACAACACTGGGCCGAGAGACCACAACACCGGGCCGAGAGACCGCCATGCCGGGCTGAGAGAACACAGCACCATGCCGAGAGACTGCCACACCGAGCAGAGAGACCACCATGCCGAGCTGAGAGGAAGGGTACAGACATTTTGCAGGATTGTGTAGTTTGAGGAGATTAGCGAAGGTGGGAGGGCACAATCCATGGAAGGATTTGAACACGTAGGTGAAAATGTTAAAGTTGAGATGCAGCTGGATTGGGAAGGTTGATGAATATCGGGATAGCAGATAAATAGCATTTGGTGCTCGTTATGGCCTACAGAGCTAAATGTGATGATAGGAGACTAACCATTAAGGCATAATCAGCAACAATTATGCATTTGTATAGAACCTTTAACACGCTGAAACTTCACAAAGCAATTTGTAGGAGCATTATGAAATAAAACATTACTCAGCTATGTGAGGAGATACTGGGTCAGGTGACTAAAAGCTTCACCCAGAGGCTGTTTCTCAGGATCATGTTAAAGAAGAAAATGTGGTTAAGAGGCAAAGGTAGGTTAGGAGTATATTGAGAGGGGAAAGAGTTTAAAGTGGCCTGAGGGGCTACTGTTTCACATAGGAGGTGGTGTGTCTATGGATCAAGAGGAAGTGGAGGAGGGTGAGTACAATTACACATTTAAAGGATATTCCGACATATAGATGGATAGGAAAGGTTTAGGTGGATGTGGACCAAACACGGGCAAATGGGACCAGTTCTGTTTAGGAAACCTGGACAAGATTGTGGTGCTGGAAAAGCACAGCAGGTCAGGCAGGATCCGAGCTGCAGGAGAATCGACATTTCGGGCATAGGCTCTTCATCAGGAATGAGGCTTGTGAGCCAGGGGAGCTGAGAGATTATTTTTTATCCAAATGGAGAGGGGTTTAGAACAACTGTTGGGATGTAGGTCGGGGAGAGAGGTTGGGGTTTCTGAAATAGTTTCGCAGATATATGTCAATTCGGCAGTGGTGAATCATTAGCCTGAGTTAGAGACACGGAGATGTTTTTTCCACTCACTTTGTCAGAACAAAAATAGAAGGCACTGTTTCCTGATCTGCCATTTTCCCCATATCTAATTCTTACTTCTGATTTGGACCAACCTCACCCTCAAACACTGAAGCCTGCCCCCTGCCCAGGACAAGTTATGTCATGTTTTACAAACCCTGTAACTGCTGAAATTCTCTAGGAAAAGGACTTAATTAGATTCCAGTTCAGTCCATTTGTTGGATTTCAAAAGGAGAATGTGAGAATGTGAGGGGGCTCCCTCAGGGTGGGCCCTGTTTATTATGCAGTCCTCAGGCCCCAGGTGTGAGGCCTCTCCTGCCGGCCTGGAGTTGACAGCTTGATCTGAAGGCTGTGATACTGCTGTGTTCAATCAGCCACTTGGCCCCGGCACACTCCACAAGGCAGCACACTCCACCTCGGTGAACAGCAGGGGATCTCCCCCTTGGCTACTTGTTTACTTTGTGCAAGTGCTTTATTGTTCAAGAAATACAGCTGGAATATGGACCGTTTAAAGGGCAGCATCTTTATTTAGGCTAAAACCATCGGTTGAATTTTGCACGTCTCACTTAGTGTCTCACTTAGGTGAATCAAATTGCAAGCAGGCAATTCAGCTATAGAAGGCATCACTGTTGAGGTCTCAATTCTAACCTCATTGATATTCATGTACATGGGAACTATCCATAAGGGATTATTATTAGATAGTCAGGCACAGATGGAAATACACGGGATTTATGTTTAATATTGAATGATTCAATTTTCTTCATTTCTGTCTCCAATTTTTTTGGTACGCCATTGAAGTGTTACTCTTTAGCCTTGAGGGATTTGGAACCCTTCTCACAGCAATTGGTACTGCTGTGATCCCATTAAACTAGACGTTGAATGGGAGTTCAAGGAGATGGAGAGAAACTTTGGTCACTATGAGGGCAGTGTAGAGTTGCCCCTCGAAACAAGGACGAGAACCAGCTCAGAGAGTCATTTAACATGCGAAGGACATTGTGATGCACACCATTTCATGATTCAGCCTGATCAGGAAACTCTCCCACTCTTCCTGCCTGCCAGAGGCATACTGGCAAGGGTTTACAGATTTATAATCATCCATTCCCTTCAATTACAACACACCTTCTGTAGCGAGTTAGGACTTGAACCCTAAGCTGCTGGTTCAGGGGCAGAGGCACTACCATTGCACCACAAAACCTTAAGGGGGAGGCTTAGGCATCATGTTAAAATCAGGACTGAGAACAAAAACCAGTCAGTTATAACGCTATCGTTCCATTCTCGTGCACTCCCGTGTTATAAGAAAATTGTTTAATAGCAGCACCATTTAAACCAATGAGACTGCAATCACGTCATAACCAATACACGCTTTAAATCTTCATGCTTTAGAAACATTGTCCCCAATTCGTCAATCGTGCTATCATGAATTCATATCGTGACAGAGGGATACAAATGCTTAGGAATTGGGCGATAGGTTTAGACAGTGGATTTGGATCAGCTCAGACTTGGAGGACAGAAGGGCCTGTTCCTGGGCTGTAAATTTTCTTTGTTCTTTGTTCTCTTTTTTTTGTTCATGTTAACTCAACACGTGTTATAGCAGAATGACTTGAATGCTGGAGATCACAGCGGCCCAAGCAGCTGTGCAGAGAGAACATGCTAACGTTTCTTCATCAGAGATCCTATCGATGTTAAAATCAGAACCAGGCAACTCAGCAATCACTCCTTCACTCAAAGATTGGTAGAAGTGTGGGACTTCCTCTCACAAAACCGTTGATACTAGTTTAATCAAAAATGTTAAATTTAAGATCAACAGAATTTTGCTGGACAAGGGCATAACAAATTAAAAGTCATTAAGAAAGGTCGATGGAGTTAAGATCACTTATAATCTCAATGAATGGTAGCACGCTTAAGGGGCTGAATGGCCTACTTTTAATGTAATGTTTCAGAGTTACCTCTGGGATTTTCCTCTACCTTGATAGGACAATGGATACCATCTTCCAACAACTCTGCACACGTGGGGTCTATTGAAAGCCCAACTCTAGTTTGCTGGACAAGGGCATGCTAATGGTGGAAAAATCTCTTTGGAGGTGAAAATTCTTTGTTGATAGAAAAGATGGCAGCTGACTTTACTTCCTGGAGCATTGAAGTAGCAAAAATATTTTGTTCAGTCAGACGGGTTGAAGTGCCTCATCTGCCAGTTTTAGGGAGATGGCTAATGGTGTGGAGTGCAAACACACAGGGCAGATGGTCAGCATTGCTCAGTTCAGTGAGCAACACTGACGCGATGGAGATTTTCTCCACTCCAAACAGAATCCTCTGCTGCTTCTCTTACAAAAAAAGTCACCCCAAGCCCCTGGTCACATTCTCAGTCATGTATCAGCAAGTGGTAGTGCATAATCTTTTCCAACAATAGGTTTACTCCTTATTCACTTTATCCTCTTGATACCCTATTCCTTTTCATTTCCTGGCAGGTTGGTCCTTGTTTCATAGAATCCCTACAATGTGGAAGAGGCCATTCAGCCCATCAAGTTCACACTGTGCCCTTCTGAACAGTATTATTCCCCCTCCCCCCCCCCAATTGTGAGACCCTGCATTTCTGATGGCCAATCCACTCAGCCTGCATATCCCTGGACACTGTGTAGCAAATTATCATGGCCAATCCACCCAACCTGCACACCTTTGGACTATGGGAGGAAACCAGAGCAAACCCACACAGACACAGGGAGAATGTGCAAATTCCACCCAGACAGTCACTCAAGGCTGGAATCGAACCCGGGTCCCTGGAGCTGTGAGGCAGCAGTGCTAACAGCTGAGCCACCATGCTGCCCCTTTCCTTGAGGAACCAGTCCTTTCCCCAAGCTCCTCCACCTCAGGACTCCTTCCCCCAGACCATTCACCTCTCCATCTCCCTCATCTGCTTCCAGTGAGCATCCTATACTTTGAAACTGATTTCCGTCCCTTTCCAACTCATTACATCACCTCATATTTCCCAAAAGCAAAATATTATTGTTGCTAGAAATAAGAAGGGAGAATTCTAGTGTAATGCAACAACCTGGCAACATCTGTGGAGAGAAACAGAATTAAGGTTTTGAGTCCGATATGACCCATAATTCTGAAGAAGTCACATCAAACTTGAAATGTTAATGCTGTTTGTTCTCCACAGAGGTCGCTAAACTTACTAAGTTTCTCCAGCACTGTTTGTACTTAATATTTCTCTCTTGCTCAGCACCTCCTGTTGATTTTCTCTCAGCCTCGTCAATTCTATACTTCTGAGATGAATCCATATCATGTAGAAATGCGAGAGAAAAAAAGCTAATGTTATTTCTCATCCTCTGGACTTTTAGTTCCTTGATTCCATCATCACTCAGCTTTCCAAGTCCCAGATAATCCCAAGGGGCTGTGATTCCCACGCTTACACCTCAACACCTCTTAAGAGCACAGTTATAGTTTCTGGGGTCAGAGGTGTGAAGGACATGTAGAGCGAAGCTTTCCAATCCAGGTGCGGTGGGAAGTGCCTTGTGACACAAATTCCTCTCATGTCAAGCAGAACCTAATTGTTCCCAATCCCCCTCCCCCGGGCTGTCACAAAGTCAGAGCTATATCACACTGGATCAAGTTGCAATCACTCAGCATTGTCACCATGGGGTGTTTAGCTCTAGCTCAATATCTGTCACAATTCCTTGGGCATATTCTGAAAGTGGATAGCCTATTATGATGTGGACATCCCAATCGCCCGAGAGCAACAAAACCCACATTATAAAAAAAAGCATCTCACAAATCCAGTTAGACAGAGGCAATAGGTCAAATAACCAAAGAGGTGGGTTTTGAGAAGGTTTTTGTTCTGCGTGGGGAGATAGCAGGAGAGGTTGAAAGGTTCAAGGTACCTCATCCAGTGGCTGCAGACATCTGAAGTCACAGACCCATAGAATCATAGAGTTGTACAACACGGAAACAGACCCTTCGGTCCAACTCGCCCATGCCAACCAGATATTCTAACCTAATCTAGTCCCATTTGCCAGCACTTGGCCCATATCCCTCTAAACCCTCCCTATTCACATACCCATCCAGATGCCTTTTAAATGTTGTAATTGTACCAATCTCCACCACTTCATCTGGCAGTTCATTCCATATAAGCACCACCCTCTGTGTGAAAATGTTGCCCCTTAGGTCTCTTATATCTTTCCCCTCTCACCTTAAACCTATGCTCGCTAGTTCTGGACTCTCACACCCAAGGAAAAGACCTTGTCATTATAAGTCATGTTTACGCTGCTGCTTTGTTCAACCAGTAGAGGAGATTGTTTGAGATGAGCCAACAACCAGGGTGTATCTACAAAGTAAGGTTCAGCTGACAACAAGTAACTGATTGGTTTGTGGAGTTGTGACTAAGTGGAAATGACAAAGCCTGGACTATCCAATTGGTTTAGATTAGATTTCGGTTCTCTACAGTGTAGAAACAGGCCCTTCGGCTCAATAAGTCCACACCGACCCTCCGAAGAGTAACCCATCCAGACCCCCCATTTCCCTCTGACTAATGCACCTAACACTACAGCCAATTTAGCATGGCCAATTCACTTGACCTGCACATCTTTGAACTGTGGGAGGAAACCCTGGGGAGAATATGCAAACTCCACACAGACAGTCGCCTGAGGCTGGAATTGAACCTGAGGCAGCAGTGCTAACCACTGAGCCACCGTGCCACATCTTGCTAAGTGTGAACAATACTAGCAGAAGCCACTGAATGTCCCAAAGGGGAGATGGTGTGTCTTTCTCTCCAGTAAAATACCTAGGAAAGCTAAATACCTGAAGTTTATTTTTAATCACCAGTTATTATAAGCTGTAACTTTGACGAATAATTAAGAGAGTTGGCTGTTAATATAACAATAACTTATGTCTCCTATGAAGAGGAAAAAAGGATGTGAGGAAGAGCGATTAATGAACAAGAGCTCCTGGCAAAGAAAACAATTATCCCAGCAAATCCTGTAACTGGGACCATTGAGCTGTTTTCCCAGTTTTTCTTCCCCCTCCACCCATAACACCAATTTTTTTTTTGTCAGTCTGAATCTCTCTGTGTTTGTGTATAAGGGAGTTTTAGAAGGGGGTAGGAGCTGAACAAATAGAGTTAAATGCCAATAGCTTATATTTGTTTACCAGTGGCTAGAATGTATTTATCTATTCTAAATCGTGTTTTCCCTTAAGTTCAGAAACCTGGTCTGTGCTTTCTCTTAACTTGGGTCTATCTGACAGGTAAATTGGGGACTTGATAGATTTTGATGAAAGTTGTCACCTCTGTGACAATTTCAGAAATAATAATGCTTGATTCTTAATGTGCTTTGTGAGAGAGACATGTCATCGAGCACCAGAAACTTTGACCAAGAGAGTTTCATGTGTGTCTTGTTTTTAAAAAGAATGCACCTTTAAGGACACCCTGGGACATAATGTTGTAACTTTGCTGGCAGTTAATTTGCAGACTGCTGACAGAAATCCATTGGTTTGTCATAAGGTCTGCTTAATAACTTGCAATCTTGCATTGTTTTCTCTTCTGTCCACTATTGAAGGTAAAGTTAAGTTTTCAGCTCACCACAGCCTCGCTCCCTGAATCTCTCAACCTTTTCTGCTATCGAGCCTGCAAAAGAAAAGCCTTCTCAAAACTCATGTTTTTACCTAAGACTTTGGCTGCCTGACTTAATTGCAGTTTCCAAGATACAGTGTACAGAAGAGCATGAGTAGCAGAAGGAGGCCATTCAGCCCATTGAACTGCTCCACCCTTCAATAACATCACGATTGATTAGATAATTCTCAACTCCACTTTCCTGCCCTTTCCCATAATCCTTGATTCCCTTCCTGATTAATGATTTACCTCAGCCTTGAATATATTTAATGACCCAGCCTCAACAACCCTCTGTGGTAGAGAATTTCACAATTCACTCCCCATGAGATTCTTCCTCACCTCTGCCTTGAATGTGCGTACCTTTTATTTGGAGATTAAGCCTCGGTCTTACTGCATGTCTAAGATAGGTAAAAACAATGACTGAAAATGCTGGAAACCAGATTCTGGATTAGTGGTGCTGGAAGAGCACAGCAGTTCAGGCAGCATCCGAGGAGCAGTAAAATCGACGTTTCGGGCAAGAGCCCTTCATCAGGAATACAGGCAGAGAGCCTGAAGGGTGGAGAGATAAGCTAGAGGAGGGTGGGGGTGAGGAGAAAGTAGCATAGAGTACAATAGGTGAGTGGGGGAGGGGATGAAGGTGATAGGTCGGGGGGGGGGGGGGGGAGGGTGGAGTGCATCGGTGGAAAAGAAGATAGGCAGGTAGGACAAGTCATGGGGACAGTGCCGAGTTGGAAGTTTGGAACTGGGGTGAGGTGGGGGAAGAGGAAATGAGGAAACTGTTGAAGTCCACATTAATGCCCTGGTGTTGAAGTGTTCTGAGGCAGAAGATGAGGCATTCTTCCTCCAGGAGTCTGGTGGTGAGGGAGTGTCGGTGAAGGAGGCCCAGGACCTCCATGTCCTCGGCAGAGTGGGAGGGGGAGTTGAAATGTTGGACCACAGGGCGGTGTGGTTGATTGGTGCGGGTATCCCGGAGACGTTCCCTAAAGCGCTCTGCGAGAAAGTGTCCAGTCTCCCCAATGTAGAGGAGACAGCATCGGCAGCAACGGATACAATAAATGATATTGGTGGATGTGCAGGTAAAACTTTGATGGATGTGGAAGGCTCCTTTAGGGCCTTGGATGGAGGTGAGGGAGGAGGTGTGGGCGCAGGTTTTGCAATTCCTGTGGTGACAGGGGAAGGTGCCAGGATGGGAGGGTGGGTTGAAGGGGAAGCGTGGACCTGACCAGGTAGTCACGGAGGGAACGGTCTTTGCGGAAGGGGGAAAGGGTTGGGGAGGGAAATATATCCCTGGTGGTGGGGTCTGTTTGGAGGTGGCGGAGCCTTCCACATCCATCAAAGTTTTACCTGCACATCCACCAATATCATTTATTGTATCCATTGCTCCCGATGCGGTCACCTCTACATTGGGGAGACTGGACGCCTCCTAGCAGAGCGCTTTAGGGAACATCTCTGGGACACCCGCACCAATCAACCACACTGCCCCGTGGCCCAACATTTCAACTCCTCCTCCCACTCTGCGGAGGACATGGAGGTCCTGGGCCTCCTTCACCGCTGCTCCCTCACCACCAGACGCCTGGAGGAAGAACGCCTCATCTTCCGCCTCGGAATACTTCAACCCCCGGGCATCAATGTGGACTTCAACAGTTTCCTCATTTCCCCTTCCCCCAGCTCACCCTAGTTCCAAACTTCCTGCTCAGCACTGTCCCCATGATTTGTCCTACCTGCCTATCTTCTTTTCCACCTATATACTCCACCCTCCTCCCTGACCTATCACCTTCATCCCTCTATGCTACTTTCTCCCCACCCCCACCCTCCTCTCACTTATCTCTCCACCCTTCAGGCTCTCTGCCTGTATTCCTGATGAAGGGCTTTTGCCCGAAACGTCGATTTTACTGCTCCTGAACTGCTGTGCTTTTCCAGCACCACTAATCCAAAAGATGCATGTCTAAGATGCCTTCAAATGATTTTAATAATACAAGTTTTTGTTTTACTGTGTTTAATATTAAAGTAGCCAAAGATGTTAACCAATTCTCAATGAGCGATTGATTATAAAGGCCATTACGAGACATGCACACGCACACTCTCTCGCTCTCTCTCTCATACACACACATCACAGAGCCCACTTAATTTGAACCCTCCTTCCACTGAGTGTACTGAAGCGCCCTGATAGACATTGGGACTCACTTTAAACCTGAACTGGGGATTTTTACAGTTGCATGTGTAAAGCCAGTGAATCCCCATTAGTGAGTGGGGAAAGGATGGTGGTCTGTGTTGGACAAAAACATTCTGCTCCATGCAGAACAGGAAATGGTTAAAGATTGTGACAAATACCCAAGGTTGCTTGTTTCATTGATGAACAAAGCGCAGGTACAGTGATAGGGAAGAGGGGAAATAGATCTGCAGCTGTTCCAAGTGGCAGCAGACGGTGCATCATCTGACTCACAGTGAATCCGTTCCTGGCTGCATCACCGCATGCTGGCTGAATCAGCACACAACCCTATGGCTACTTGCCGGCTCTCATCGAGCCACACACAACAAAAGAACAAGTGTACCAAATTGACATTGTTCACACTGCATCCAGCAGTTTGCCATACATTTTAAGCTAAACTCGCTGATTCAGAGAAATTTGCTGCTCCATCTCTCTGTCTTGCTCTCTCTCTCTCTCTCTCTCTCTCTCTCTCCCCCTCTCTCTCTCTGTAACATTGCTTCTTCCCCACTTGCCGTGTGTGGCAGATGGCACTTCATTTGAGCTGCACAGTACATCAGAGCATATTAAGCAACCAGTCTGCAATGCTGATCCACGACAGGACTCCGATAGCAAGGTAGAGCAATAGCTTTTCGTTGTAAGGTTCCACCTCCCCGACTGGAATTGAAAGCAAAACACGACCACTTTCCGAGGGAGGGCTTGCTCGTGGCTCGTGTGGCATTCCTGGTTTGTGCTGCTCGACCCGGCCAGGGGAAAGAAAGTGTCAGGACAAAAACACTTCGGAGTGGGAGTGCAAACAGAAACAGCTGCTCTTGTACCAGCACCATCATAGCTGCTACCTCCAACGCCGGTGAGCAGTTCTGTCATAGCGTTAAAGTCACACAACGAAGAGAAGGCAAGCAGAAAGAATATTCGGCTGGTTGGCACATCATGGATGGGAGTCTACCAAAGCTTCTGCACCAAGACTGTGTAACATCTTCAAAATATGGGGCACAGACAGAGCACAATTCTCTCGCTTCAGGGAGTAATGGACCAACAGAATGGAGCTACAGCAGTTCAGAGCCCAATTCCCTCACGGATTCTACATCTCATAGTCACTCGCCAACCTCTTCTGTTGACTCTTGTCGAATTTCCCCTCGGTCTCTCCCTCGCACGTCCACCCAAGCTGCCCGCAGCCACCCGTGTAAAATGAACAGCCTGCCAGCACCTGAGGGGGAGGAGGGGGAGGAGGGTCAACCGGTGAGGAAGGTCCGTTTACGTTATCCCGGCAAAGAGAGGCAAAGCGCCAGCGAGAGGGAGAAGCTGAGGATGAGGGGCCTGGCCAAAGCCCTGCACAACCTGAGGACCTACCTACCCCCTTCGGTGGTCCCCGCGAGCCAGAGCCTGACCAAGCTGGAGACCCTCCGCCTCACCATCCGCTACATCTCGCACCTCACCGAGCTGTTGAGGTTGAGTGAGGAGAGCCCCTCGGAGGGCAGCGACACTGAGGGAACCTACCAGGGCTACCCTCAGGACCTGGGCTACTGTCAGGATAAGTCACAGAGCCCTCCATCAGAGTGTCTGGCACATTCAGCCGACTTGATAATGAAAAGCGAGAGCCATGTGCTATCAGGCTTTCAGGATGTGACACTCTGTCAGGTAGGTCAGAACTTCTGTTCTGTGAATTGTCTGGCTGCTTGATGCACATCCTGTAATTATCAAAGTAAATTCAAATCTTTCCCACAAAGAAAGAAATTAGTTATGAATGAAAATAAATCAGGATAAATTTCAGGAAAGTTCCTTCACTGTTGTCCTCAACCGCCATTGTAAAGAGTGAAGAGTTTCTCCCTAGTGACTCCAGTAATAAATATGCTGCAGGGTGTGGGTCACCCAAAGCAATCTTGACTCATCTTGATGGGCTGTGGTAGGTTGGGGAGGGAGTTGTAATTGTTGCTCAATTCCCTGCAGACAAAGCTCAAGGGAAACCCAACTCCGACTGACTATCTTGCTCGGATAAACGAGTGTGTGTTGATGTTCGGTAAGGAGCTTGGAGAAAGCACTGAGGCATCACATTCTCTCTCCTATTTCCAAAGCCTGACACTGTGCTGGGGGAAGTGAGGAATAATGACCGGATGAGTTACTGAAGGGAAATCTACATCCATGGCCACAGGCAAGATCAGAGCACAGAGCGGTTAACAATGCCCAAAGTGCATCAGGGTTACTGCATTGTATCTGTACCACACCGACTAATGTAGCTACTATATAACCTGTCTCCATTTTTACAGAGTTTCACAGAGAACAATGGGAATCTGCAGCTGGTCCCCTGGTATCCATGGCAACATTAAGACCCCTCTGGGCCTGACATATTCTGAGAAATTAGTCTCTTGATAATGATATTAAGTTAAGTATTTTTTCATGTAGATGTTTATTTTGTTAAGCATGTGGAAATTATTTGATATATTTTTGTTATACTGGTTTTTGCTGTCTGTACGGTGAAAGGAAATAAAGCATTTTACATTTGGTACATTTTTGGCTCGTCACCCCTTGAAATGGCCAGAAATTCAGGGTCAAAGGTCTATACTTTGATCACGTGACTACTCATCATCTTCCAATAGGCCTCAGAAACAAAATACTAGATGCTGGCCATTCAGCCCCTCAAATTCTACCATTCAATCAGACCATGGAATATTCTGTACCTTAACTTCATTTACTCAACTTCACTCATATCCTTTAACACTTTTTTTTAAAGGAAAACCTGTCAGTCTTATTTAGAAAATTCCAATTAACCCTTAGCTTTTTCAGGGAGAGCATTCTTTTTCACCATAATCCTGTCCAGCAAGAATGAATTTGTAAGGTCATGTCTTCAGAGCTTAGCTCTAATTATACCCGTTGTTCTGGATTCCCCTGTATCCACCCAGCTTCACCAATACAGCACCAAAAGGATGATTATCCAAGGTGATATGTTCGAGTCAAGGGGTGGGAGATGGATGGCAGGGATTTTAATTTTTGCCCATAGAAACTGGGTGGTTGTCTGTGTTAAAATTGACCAGATCTCTTACCTGCAATGAGTCTAATGTGCTGAGATTCCTAACTCGCTCCACTGCACTAACCACAAACACAGTAAGCACCAATTCAGTGCCATTCCTTTCAACCTAGTATCAGGTCCTGGTGATGCCATTGGCACCTAACTGTAATTTTAATGAGGAAGAGAATGGAAATAGCGACTATGGGCTTTCCAGCAGAAATACCCAAAGTGGGAGTGGATCTGGTCCACAAGTGGTTCATGGAGAAAATTATACACATTTCTTTGCATGGTTTATTTGTGGAGCGTGGGGTTGAGAGTTGGTTTGGCTAGTGCTGGAGAACAAGAAAAGTGCAACTACACTGCTGAATGAAATCCAGCACTTAAAGAAACAAACCTGCAGGAACACTACATAGTGGCACCAGCCTTATGATGTAGTCAATGGGGGACTTTATATACTTGAACATAGTCTGGGACAATGCAGTTTTAAGGGCAGATAGAGCGCGTTGAGCAAACCTCTAGTCACAAAGTCGACGCTACCTCAAGATGAGACTCGTAAGAAAGGAACATATTAAACAATGAACAAATGACAGGGCATTGACGCAATCAAACAGAGCCAAAATGATTTTGTGAAAGGGAAATCGTAATTTGACAAATTTGCTTGAGTTCTTTGAGGATGTAACAAGTAGAGTTGTTAAAGGGGAACCAGTAGTTGGAGTGCGCTAGGATTTCTGGAAGGCAATATAAAAAAGTTACTGCACAAGACAGGAGCTCATAATATTGGGGCATTGTATTAGCATGGAGTGATTAATTATTAACACACAGAGAAGACAGAGTTGGGATTAATGAGTCATTTTCAGGTTGGAAAGACTTAACTAATGACGTACCACAAGGATCAGTCCCAGGATGTCAATCATTTAATATCTATGTAAAGGACTTGGAGGAGGGAGCAAAGTGTAATTGCCCAAATTTGTCGGCAATTCAAAAATAGGTAGCAGGGTATCTTGTGATGAGGACACAAGAAAGCTGCATGGAGGTACAGATAGATTGAGTGAATGGGCAAACACCTGACAGATGGAGTTCAATAACAGCAAGTGTGAGGTCATGCATTTTGAAAGCAAGAATCAAAATGCAGACTATTTATTAAATGGAGTGAGACTCCAAAAAAAAAGGCAATGCAGGGGGATCGTGTCATTCTTGTGCATGAAACACAAAACACTACAATACAGATGCAACAAGTAAATGAAAGGGCAAGTTGAAATTTATTTCTAGAGAGTTGGAATTTAAAAATAGTGAAATAATGTTATAACCATAAAGGGTTTTGGTGAAGCCACACCTGGAGTATTGTGTACAATTACACATTTAATAAAAGATATATTGTCATTGGAGGCAGTTCACAGGAGATTCAACAAGGATGACTCCTCAGATGAAGTGGTTGACTTATCAAAAACAGCTAAACAGGTTAGGCTTCATTTATTAGAGTTTAGAAAAATGAGGGATGATTTGATTGAAATATATAGGTTTGGCAGAGTAGATATTGAGTAGATATTGGGGGGGGGGCATGGAGGCTCAGTGGTTATCCCTGCTGCCTCATAGCATGAGGGTTCAAGGTTTGATTCCAGCCTCGGGCGACTGTGTGTGGAGTTTGCACGTTCTCCCAGTGTCTGCGTGGGTTTCCTCTGGGTGCTCCGGTTTCCTCCAACAGTCCAAAGCTGTGCAGGTCAGGTGAATTGGCCATGCTAAATTGCCTGTAGTGTTAGGTGCATTAGTCAGAAGGAAATGGGTGTGGATGGGTTATTCTTCGGAGGGTTGGTGTGGACTGGTTGAGCTGAAGGGCCTGTTTCCACACTGTAGAGAATCTAATCTAATCTAATCTAATCTAATCTAAAAAGATGTTCCTTCAAGGAGTCTTAAACTAGGAGATACATTTACAGAATCAGGGGACACTCAATTAATACTGAGATGCGATTAAATTTCCTCTCTCAGAGGTAAAGAATGTCTGAACGACCTTTGAAGGTTAGATCACAAAGTATTGAAAGAAGAGCTAGATAGCATTTTGAAATAAGAGGGCTATAAGAGGCCAAGGGCAGATCAGCTATGATCTTATTGAATTACAGAACAGTTTATGGGGCTGAATAGCTTTCTCCTGTTTCTATTTTATAGGTTCCAGGAAACAGCAAGTCAACAAGCAGTGAAAATCATTGCAGCAATAGCAGAATTATGGTTTTGAAACAAAACCTCTTTTGAAAACTTTTGTTCGTATATATACTGAACAATGTACTGACAGTCAAGCATTATCCAATTGGATAACAAGAACTCCATCTGCTTTTTGATTGGCTAGGCAAGGTAGTGCACTATGAGGATTGCTGTGGGTCAAGCAATCAGTCACAATCTTGTGGGGGAGGGGTGAATGGAGGCAGGATCATGTGATGAAGTTGCCTCGAGCAATATGCTGAACCAGAAACACCATTGACACTATAATAATGTCAGACTTGCAGTAAACTCCGAACAAAATTCCACAGTTGAATCAACATTCTGCCTGGAACAGTTCTGGTCACCGCACTATAGGAAGGATGTGATTGCATTGGAGACGGTTCAGAGGAGGTTCACCAGGATGTTGCCTGGGATGGAGCTATTCGGTGCTGAAGAGAGTTTGGATAATCTCAGGTTGTTTTCTTTGGAGCATAAAAGCTTGAGGGGGGGACCTGAAGAGGAACATGGACAGGATAAAGAGAAAGCAGCTGTTCCCTTAGTTGGGGGCATAATTTTCAAGTGAAAGGTAGGTGTTTAAGGGGAATTTGAGGAAAGCCTTGTTCAGCCAAGGGGTGGTGGGGTCTAGAATGGGGTCTAGTTGAGAGGGAAACCTTACAATGTTTAAAAGGTACTTAGATGATCACTTGAACTGTTATTACATTCAAAGCCGTGGGCCTGGTGCAGCCAATGGGACTAGTGTAGCTTGCGGTAACATTTTAATTCGCTCTCCCACTCCGCCAAGGACATGCAGGTCCTGGGCCTCCTCCATCGCCAAACCCTAACCCACCCAATGCCTGGAGGAAGAACACCTCATCTTCCACCTTGGGACCCTCCAACCAAATGGAATCAATGTCGATTTCACCAGTTTCCCCATTTCCCCTCCCCCCACCTTTATCTCAGATCCAACCTTCCAACTCCGCACTGTCCTCTTGAACTGTCCTACCTGTCCATCCCACCTATCCGCTCCATCTTATCGCCATCACCCCCCACCTTCATCCACATATTGCATTCTCTTCCTTTCCCTTTCCCTTCCCAGCCCCACCCCTTCCCATTTATCTCTCAGCCCCCTTGGCCCACAAACCTCATTCCTGATGAAGAGCTTATGCTCGAAACGTCGATTCTCCTGCTCCTCGGAAGCTGCCTGACCAACTGTGCTTTTCCAGCACCACGCTCTCGACAGCAGTATATTTTTGGCTATACAGACTCGACGGGCCAAAGGGCCTGTTAAGTACTGCATGATTCTGTGATTCACAAACGAGGGGCCAGGTAATGAAGAAAATTGGTAAGCTTTACGTAAATGCCTCTGAATAGGTTAGTATGTTTTCTGACACTGAGCTGCTACATCAGTTTGTTGCTGGTTAGCAGCAGGTGGCAGTGTTGAGCTGCAAAGTCTCAGGTAATAATGTTGGGGGAATGTATTCTGTGGATTTCAGCCCCTGGACATTGTTGTGTCAATGAGGTGTGCAAAAATGAAAGGTCATGTCTCAACAATAATTCTCTCATTTCCAATTTTCACTCCCTCTCTATTCCTAAAACTGGGACCAGCACTGAAAACTGGATCAGGGAGCACTCTAGCATGAATCTCATCTGATATTCATTCAGGCTGTATCAAACACAGAAATCAGGGACGCTGATCCCTACACTGTATTTCCTGATACGTGCTCCTGAAACACAGGGACTGTTCAGCAGCATTCCCTCAAGTACATCCACAAAGTAATTGTGAAAATACTCTACAAGTCACTTACAAACTATTCCCTTTAAGATACTGCACTGTGCAAATAAGTGTAAAAGCTGCTGTGCCTTTCAATACCCAGAAAGAAATAAAATTGAGATTTGTTTCATGGGATGTATGCATCGCTGGCTGGGCCAGCATTTGTTGGCCAACTCCTGTTGATCTTGAGAAGGTAGTGTTCATAGAATTAGAGAATCCCTACTGTGTGGAAGCAGGCCATTTGGCCCATCAAGTCTACACTGACCCTCAGAAGAGCATCTCACCCAGAGCCATCCCTTCCCCCACCTCTCCTATCCCTGTAACCTGGCATTAACCATGACTAATCCACCTAGCCTGCACATCCCTGGATACCATGGGCAATTGAACACTGTCAATCCACCTAACCTGCACATCTTTGGACTATAGGAGGAAACCCACGCAGACACAGGGAGAATGTGCAAGACAACCTTTGGGTATATGTGTACAGATCATTGAAGGTGGCAGAACAGGTGGAGAAAGCAGTTCACAAAAATGCACAGTTTTCTCAACTTTATTGATAGGGGCATAGATTACAGGAGCAAAGAGGAAATGTTTAACTTGTTCAAGACACCTTTTAGAGCTCATCTGGAGTACACATTACAGGAGAAATGTGAACGCTTTGAAGGAGCAATTTACAAGGATAGTACAAGGAATGAGAAACTTCAGTCAGGACGGTAGTTTGAAAAAGTTGGGACTGTCCTCCTTGGAGAAGAGAAAGCTAAGAACAGAGGAAACAGAGGTTGACAAAACCATGAGCAGACTGAACTGAACAGATACTGTTCTCACCCATAAAAGGAAAGAAATGAGAGGGTATCGATTTAAAAAGTGACGTGCAGAAGAAGAAAAGGTGATGTTTCCACAGACTGAGTGTTTAGGGAATAGAATGTACTTCTGGAATTGTGGTGGACACAGCTCTATTTGAGAGGGGCATTGGATGATTATTTGAATAGAAATGGTGTGCAGGGATATGGGGAGAAGGCAGGTCGTTGGCATTAGGTAATAAGATGGGTGGCACGGTGGATCAGGGTTCGATTCCAGCCTCGGGTCTCTGGCTGTGTGGAGTTTGCACATTCTCCCCATGTCTGCGTGGGTCTCCTCTGGGTGCTCCGGTTTCCTCTCAGTCCAAAGATGTGCAGGTCAGGTGAATTGGCCATGCTAAATTGGCCATAGTGTTCAGGAATGTGTAGGATAGGGGTAAATGTAGAATAATGGGGAATGGATTTTGGTGGGATATTCTTCAGAGGGTTAGTGTGGACTTGTTGGGCAGGAGGGCTTGTTTCCACACGGTAGGAATTCAATGATTCTATGACGCACTGGGCAAACATGAGGTTAGTTGCCACAGAATTCCTCATCCTCTAGCTGCTCTTGTGGTCACTGTGTCAACTTTGTCAATGGTAACCCCCAGGAAGTTGGTATTGGGGGGATTCAGTAATGGTAATGTCATTGACCATTCACTGCAACAGTTAGATGCTCTCTTCTTGGTGATGGTCATTGTCTGGCGCATGCATGGCACAAATACTACTGGTCATTTGTCAGCTCAGGACAGGATGTGTCCAGATCTTCCTGCATTTGGACATAGACTGCTTCACCTGTGAGGTGTCCCAGTTGGTACTGAATATTGTGTAATCATCAGCAAACATCCACATTTCTCACCTTATGGTGGAGGAAAAGTTATTGATGAAACAGCTGAAGATGGTTGAGTCTAGGTCACTCCTATGAGGAACTCTTGCAGAGATGTCCTGAGACTGAAATGATTAATAGACTATTTGGAGTCAATCCAGAAAAAGAAAGTGAGGACTGCATTTGCTGGAGAGTTAGAGTTGAAAGATGTGGTACTGGAAAGGCACAGCAGGTCAGGCGGCAGGAGAGTCGACGTTTCAGATATAAGCCCGTCATCAGCAATGTTGGGGGGGGAAGGGGCTGAGAGATAAATAGGAGGGGGAGGGTTCAGGTGGGGCTTGAGGATAGGCAAGAAGGTAGATGCAGGTGGGCGAGAAATTGTGATGGATGGGTGGGTGGGAGGGTAGAGCGGATAGGTGGGAAGGAAAATGGACACGTAGGACAGGTCAAGAGGGCCATGCTGAGTTGGAGGGTTGGATGTGAGATGAGGTGGGGTGAGGCGAGATTTGGAAACTAGTTGATGCCATGTGGTTGAAGGGTCCCAAGGCAGAAGATGAGGCGTTCTTCCGCCAGTTGGTGCGTGGCTTGGATTTGGCAGGGGAGGAGGCCCAGGACTTGCTTGTCCTTGGGACAATGGGAGGGGGAGTTGAAGTGGTCGGCCACAGGGTGCTAGGGTTGTTGGTGAAAGGCTCCGCAAGTTGGCGTCCTGTCTCCCCGATGTAGAGAAGCCCAAGTAATGTTCTGGGGACCTGAGTACATATTCCGCAAATAGTGGAATTTGAATTCAATGATAATCTGTAAATCAGAATCTAATGATGACCATGAAACAACTGTCAAGGGAAAAAGCTATCTGGTTTAGTAATGTCCTTTAGGGAAGATAATCTGCCATCCTTACCTGGGCTGGCCTATATGCAACTCCAAACCCATAGCAATGCAGTTGACTCTTAACTGCTCTCCAGGCAATTAGGGATGGGCAATAAATGCTGACCCAGCCAGTGGTGCCCTCATCCTGTGAATGAATTAAAAAAAAAGAAACCTCGGTCAAACATTGCCTTGGTTGCAAAGGCAGTCCCCCTCATACCTCTGGAGGTCAGCACTTCTGTCACCATTTGGACAAGGCCAAAATGAGGTCAGGAGTGGAGTGACCCTGGCAGATCTCCAAATTAGCATCAGGTTATTCCTGAGTAAATGCTGCTTCTTCCATTCAGGGATTACTCTTCACCCAATCATAAAATCCACCCCATTATGTGTAGGGCAGCACAGTGACTCAGTGGTTAACACTACTGCCCCATAGTGCCAGGGACCAGGATTTGATTCCACCCTTGGGCGACTGTCTGTGTGGACATGATCCCAGTGTCTGTGTGGGTTTCCTTAGGATGCTCTAGTTCCCTTCCACAGCCGAAAGATGTGCAGGTTAGGGTGGATAGGCCATGCTAAATTTCCCATCGTGTCCAGGGATGTGCAGGTGAGGTGGATTAGACATGGGAAACACAGGGTTACAGGGTTAGGGTAGCGGAGTGGATCTGGCTATGATGCCCTTCAATGGGTCGGTAAGGACCAGATGGGCCAAATGGCTTGCTTCCACACTATAGGAATTTTGTAAAATCTAGTTCAAAATCCTCTTCAAAGAGGCCAAGGGGGGAATTGTTGGAAAAGCTGCATGAGGATGAACCCTGCTGGGTTCAGAAAGATTGAAATCCACCATCACCAGCTTAGCCCCAGCTCTGTCTCTCAAACATCACAATACTCCAATGCGCAATAGACTTTCCTAATGATTTCTAATTCCAACTCAAATCGATTTTTATTTCTTCTGACTGTTTCCCTTTTCAGGTCTCCATTCCCTACTTTAATTTGACAAACCTCAATTGAATGTTTTATCCGTATCAATCCCCCTTCAAATTTTCTGAGTATTCACATTCGAAAACACAGCATCAGGAGGAGTGCAGATGCCTCCTCAAGCCTGTTCTGCTGAAGCTTCAACACCATTTCCCCACATTCGGCCCACGTTGATATCCTTAACTCATTAAAATCTTTCAATTGTTGTCACGAGATATTCAACTGAGCTAGCATTCAAAGACATTTTGGCTGGAGTACTCTGGATATTGCTTCCAGAGTGAAAAATGTGGTGCTAGAAAAGCACAGCAGGTCAGGCAGCATCCGAGGAGCAAGAGAGTCAATGTTTCAGGCAAGAGCCCTTCATCAGGAATCAAAACATCGAATCTCCTGCTCCTCGGATGCTGCCTGACCTGCTGTGCTTTTCCAGCACCACACTCTTGACTCTGACTTCCAGCATCTGCAGTCCTCACTTTCTCCTCCATTGCTTCCAGATGTCATCCACAAGTATTGGAAACCCCAGCCTGGGGTCACCTACATATTCCTAATTTGTCTCTTTTTCTCTCTTCCTCTTTGCAACCTTGGCCATGGGTGCCCTGCCTTCTGGTCTTTCTCTTACAATTAAAAAAAGGAACTGCCAGGTGTATCAACGTCCATTTTGGGATTCAAACCAGTGCAAGTACTGAGCTCATCCAGATCCACCTGAATGCTCCATTGAGTTGTATATTTCTTTTCTATTTCCATTTGATTTCCCTATTTTGCACAGTTGCTCAAAGTTGAAATGTAACTACACCTTAGGCTAAGATAACAATCCAAAATTATTTAAACAAAATCCCTCCAAGCTTTTGCCCTTCTCTTTGGAAGATGCTAATTTCTTTTCACAATAAAGGAAAGTCGCAGGCTGCTAACCTCCATCAGATGGGTATCCAACCATGCAGTCAACCTTCACATGTCAACCAAGGAGTTGTGATCTGCCTCAGTAATAGTTGACTTGCGAAGATATTTGGCAAAAGTGAGGACTACAGATGCTGGAAATCAGAGTTTAACTGAGAGTGGTGCTGGAAAAGCTCAGCAGGTCAGGCAGCACCCGAGGATGAGAAGATACTGCAGACTAGCCATACATTCCCCTCACTGTACAGTTACCAGCCTGCATTTTCCAAATGGGACTTATTGGATAGTGACTACAAGCTGGGAGTCTTTGCTGAGCTGGCTCAGGGGCACTCAGAACATTTGCAATCGTCCACCTGAGCTGCAATCAGTTAACTGGGTATGGAGCAGCTTTGAAAAATGAGAACTTTCTACTTTGTGGAGGTCATTTCAAACCAGACTCTTGGGGCCACTGGAGTATTTTTAATCTAAATTGCTCTGAGATTAATCAGAGGCAGTACTGTCCCCCAGCTGCATAGCCTTCAAACATAAACCTGTGGGCTGATGGGAAAGCTTGTTCATTACTCTGTAGATACCACAGAAGAATATAATACGGTCATAGTGAGTCCTTTCCTTGGGCTGGAGTGGAAGCCAACATTGCTGGCATCTGCAAGTGTCTCATATCAAAGGGGCTTCAAAGCTGCATTCCACTGGGAAAAGATATAATCATATGAAATGATTTGTTTTAAGGCAGAGCCTAACCTCAGTGTAGAATGGAGTGTTTTGGCCATCACAGCCTCTGTCTCTGTGTATGTCAAACACACTAATGCCCAGGAGAAAAATTAGCTCAGAACACAGCCGTGCTCTGTGCTTATAGTGAGAGAGGCTTTTTATGAGTGCCTTGCTCTTAAGTTCCCAGTTATCCTCTCTCTCTCTCTCTCTCTCTCTCTCTCTCTCTGTGAATAGACCAACTAAAATCATCTTTGCCTTCAGCTCTGCCCTACATTTACAATAACATCAGAGGTAATTCAGGATCCAACAAGCAGCCAAGAATTCATTTTAACCCATCTTTCTGCCTAAATTATCTGCCAAGGCTGTTTCTGCTCCTTGGGGCCATTATCTAATAAACAGGTTTTCCTTGTATCCAAAAAGACAGATTTATCATTATGCAACATTTTATCATGACATGGTTCACAGCGCTATAAAATGCATTCGTTTGAAATCTGTCGCTGAAAGACCAAAATAGGAGTGTTTTCGGAAACAAGAAGATCCCACAGACACTAAACATGAACAAGCTTTCATTTTAATGTGCTTTGTTAAGGGAAGAAATATTTACCAGCACATTTGGAGAATTCCCTGATCTTCATTAACATTCACCAGGATGGGTAGAGAGAACCAAACATGAAAGTGCTGAAGAAACTCAGCAGGTCTGGCAGCATCTGTTGAGGGAGAAATGGAATTAATGTTTTAACTTCAGTATCAAATCTTCTTACTGGATTCACAATGTTAAATCTGTTTCTCTCTCCACAGATTCTGCTGGAACTGCTGTGGTTCTCCAGCACTTCCTGTTTTTGTTTCAGACTTCCAGAATCTACAGCATTTTGCTTTTGTTTGGGTAGAGATGATCTTTGGTTAATGTTAACAAACATACAGAAAGTATGTCCCCCTGAAACATTGACGTCTGCACTTCCTGATGTTGCCTGGCTTGCTGTGTTCTTCAAGCCTTCTGCTTGTCTACTTTGGATTCCAGCATCTGCAGTTTTTTTTTGTCTCTGCAGAAAGTATGTCCTACAATGCAATACTCGCTCAATGAACTGTCAGCTTTGATTATGTACTCAATCCCTGGAGTAGAATGTAGGACAATGAGAAAAATATGAAAATGGGATGGTTAACTATACCAAGACAAAACAATTACATCAAAGGTCACATGCAAGGGTCTGTGAAGAAAGATGGAATAGCCAGTTCCTGTGAGAGACTTACTCAGAGAACAGGATTATTGAGATATTACTAGATGTCTCAGGAGCAGGTGGAACTTGAATCAAGATCTACTAGCCCAGAGTTACCTCTGTGCCATAAAAGGACGGTGTACAATGGTATAATGAAAAAGTTCATATCTACCAGAGTCAGGTAACAGTTCTTATTAAATAAAGTTATTGCAGGTCACAAACTAGCAGAAATGGCAAGGATATCGCTATCTCCAATATGCAGAATAGATCTCTGAGCTTCACAAGTCTTGGAACTTGGCTCACAAATATCTGCCTGAAATATCAGGGTCCCAAATATTTATCTGTTGTGACGCTAACTCTACATCACATTCTCTGTTTGACTGTCAGGGATAGGATGGCTGTATGTGTATCATTAAGATAGCCATGTCTAGAATTATCTGGGGTGAAGTTCCCAATGCAAAAGTTTGTGACAGCATTTGACATTTTCTATGGGTACGATTTACACTGGTCTGGGTGAAAGTTGTGATGTGTCACTAGATAATACAAACATGATGGTCCCAAGGTCAGTTTGTCAACTGTGCTGATTTAACTGAACGGGGACATTGAAGTCCATCTTGCTGTTCCTCAAACTAAGGAGGTGGCAAAGATGTTCAGATGCTAACTTTTGACCCCTTTCGGATGATCACTGGTGAGATTTGAAGTGACCCAAGGCAAGTTCAAAACATCGGGGAGATTGGGCGCCTCCTAGCAGAGCGCTTTAGGGAACATCTCCGAGACACCCGCACCAATCAACCAAACCGCCCCGTCGCCCAACATTTCAACTCCCCCTCCCACTCTGCTGAGGATATGGAGGTGCTGGGCCTCCTCCACCGCCGCTCCCTCACCACCAGACGCCTGGAAGAAGAATGCCTTATCTTCCGCCTCGGAACACTTCAACCCCAGGGCATCAATGTGGACTTCAACAGCTTCCTCATTTCCCCTTCCCCCACCTCATCCTAGTTTCTAACCTCCAGCTCAACACTGTCCCCTTGTCTTGTCCGGACTTGTCCGACCTGCCCAGCTCCTTTTCCACCTATCCACTCCACCCTCTCCTCCCTGACCTATCAGCTTCATCTCCTCCCCCACTGACCTATTGTACTCTATGCTACTCTCTCCCCACCCCCACCCCCACCCTCCTCTAGCTTATCTCTCCATGCTTCAGGCTCTCTGCCTTTATTCCTGATGAAGGGCTTTTGCCCGAAACGTCGATTTTGCCTGTCCTCGGATTTTGCCTGTCCTCGGATGCTGCCTGAATTGCTGTGCTCTTCCAGCACCACTAATCCAGAAATAAGGCAAGTTCAGTCCAGCACAAAAACACTGGAGTGTACAGCAAAGCAGAGCAACACAATGTAAAGGGCAAACAAACAGTGTATGCTGGAGCTATGGACACATCCATATTCTTTTATCATTGCCTGCTCACCCAAAATTACTGATCCATTCTGGAGTTTATTTCATGCTGCCCTCTTCTACCTAAATCATGGTGGCTCAGTGGCTAACACTGCTGCCTCACAGCACTAGGAGCTCAGGTTTGATTTCAGCCTCGGATGACTGTCTGTGTGGAGTTTGCACATTCTCCATATGTCTGCATGGGTTTCTGCTGGGTGCTCCAGTTTCCTCCCACAGTCCACAGTGAAAAAATTACCCATATGTGCAGGCTAGGTGGATTAGCCATGGAAAATGGAATTCTTAGGGATAGCATTCACATGCATTTGGAAAGGCATGGTCTAATTAGGAACAGTCAGTATGGCTTTGTGCAGAGCAGATCAAGTCATGCCAACTTGATTGAATTTGAGGAGGTGGTCGACAAGGGTAGAGCAGTGGATGTTGTCCATATGGATTTTCGTAAGGTTTTCGACAAGGTCCCTCACAATAGGCTCATCTATAAGGTTAAGATGCATGGGATCTACAGTGACTTAGCCACTTGGATTCAGACTTGGCTTGCTCATAGAATGCAGAGAGTAGTGGTGGAAGGGTGTTTTTTCTGGCTGAAGATCTGTGACTAATGGTATTCCAGACATGGACGTCTGCTGTTTGTCTTCTATATAAATGGCTTGGATGAAAATGTGGGTTAGTAAGTTTACAGACAATACAAAAGATTGATGGAGTTATGTATAATAGTGTAGAAGGTTGTCAAAGCATACAGTGGGACATAGATCAATTGCAAGTACGGTTGGAGAAATGACAGATGGAGTTTAATCCATGTAAGTGTGAGGTACTGAACTTTGGGAGATCAAATATTAAGGGAATGTGTACAGTTAATGGCAGGACCCTGAACAGTATTATGTACAGAGGGATCTTGGGGTTCAAATCCATAGCTCCCTAAAAGTGATCACACAAGTAAATAGGGTGGTAAGGAAGGCATATGGCATGCTTGCCTTTATTGGTGGGGAATTGAGTACAAAAGTCAGGATTGAAGAGTGTGGTGCTGGAAAAGCGCAACCGGTCAGGCAGCATCCGAGAAGCAGGAGAATCAACATTTCTAGCATAAGCCCTTCATTCCTGATGAAGTGGTTATGCCCAAAACGTCGATTCTCGTGCTCCTCAGATGCTGCCTGACCAGCTGTACTTTTCCAGCACCACACTCTTCGACTCTGATCTCCAGCTTCTGCAGTCTTCACAAGACTCAGGACGTCATGTTGCAGCTTTAAAAGATTTTGGTTCGGTCACACTATTGCATTCAATTCTGGTCACTACATTACAGGATGGATGTGGAGGTTTTGGAGAGGGTGCGGAAGAAGTTTACCGGGATGCTGCCTGGATTAGAGGGTATGAGCTATAAGGAGAGGCTAGAAAAACTCAGATTGTTTTCTCTGGAGCAGCGGAGGCTGAGGGGAGACTTGATAAAATCATGAAATACATAGTTATGGTTGACGTTCAGAATCTTTTTCCCAGAGTTAAAGTGTCAAATACCGGGAGGCATGCATCTAAGTCGAGAGGGGGCAAGATGTGAGGGGCAATTTCTTTTTCTACGGACTGGTAGGTATCTGGAATGCATTGCCAAGAGCGGTGGTGGAAACAGAAACGATAGGGGCGTCTAAGGGACTTTTAGATAAGCACATGAGTATGCAAGGAATGGAAGGATATGGACCAAGGACAGGCAGAAGGGATTAATTTAATTTGATTTCATGTTCAGCACTACAATATTTGATGTTGGTTTAATGTCAACTATCCAAATTATCCACTAAATCACACGTCAACCAAACTTAGAAACATTATCAGATATTCCTTTCCTCATAATCCAAGAACTTTATACTTAACAGCACTATGGGGTTGTACGTTCACCACGCAAGAGACAGTGGTTCAAGAAGGCACCGCCTTCTCAGAGCATTTAGGGATGGGAAATAGATGCTGATCTTACCAGCATTACATGAATTAATACACTTTTAAAAATGCACCTTGGAATAATATATTAAAGGCCTGTACAATAATACAGGCAAATTCACTGTCTTGGAAGTGGCAAAACCTAAGTCTACTCATCAAAGAATCACAGCCTGTGAAAGGCCATGTTTCCTACAGCGCTCAGTCGCAGAGTGGCACAGTTGCACCATGGCCCAAATGGCTTCCTTGCATGCAGTGACACATCGGTGATTCTCTGATTTGTAACAAACAGGGCACTCCTGGCTTTGTAGAGACATTTTGTTTCACTCAAGCCCCTAAGGTTGCTGGCACTTTGTGTATAAAAGTCTGTTAGCGGGTAGCAGGAGGGCCAGGCTGCGGTGCCAAGTGATACCTTTCTCTGGGGACTAAGAAATTGGCAGGGGGGCCCTTCACTGGAAAAGTTAAAAAGCACGATGCTATCCCACTGCCATGTGCAACACCCATATTGTCATTGTTGTGAGGCGTTAGAATTACCCATGGACCAATTCTTGCAAGGATCCATGAGGAGGAAGAATAAAGTCCATTGAATGATTACCCTCTTCCCAAAAGCCCGTTTCTTTTTTGCTTTGGCTGGTGTTCAATGCATTTTGCTTTCAAGCCAAAACCACAGATAGAGACATAAGTTATTACTGTTCATTGATAAAAACAGCTTGTTCCAGACCAGGACAGACAAGGCATTTTATGCCAGGCAGTTTATCTTCTCATTATTACACAGTGCCCCGCAAAATGCAGCACACTCTGTCTTTGCATCTTGCTTTGGTTTAATATTGAGCAACGTGGTTGGCTGCCAATCCAGGTTTAAACAGCCCTATTCATGCATCTCACTACGCTATTTGTATCAGTGACAGGGCACACTGTAAAAGAAGAAACAAAACTGCAATCACTTAACACGTAAAGAGTCAAACTGACTTTCTCATTTCCAGTCAAAACACTCAGATCACTGATTCAGTTGGCCAGCCCGAGACTAACTGTTTCATAAGTGCAAACAAACTCAAAACATAACCTTCAGCCAAAAAAAACTGGATAATGTCTTTGACAGCCAACAGCACAGCGATTCATAGCAAATTACTAAGTTTCTTTATCTCTGTCTTTGAGTGTTTTTGACGATAATAGATAGGATTGGATTGACATCATTAATTCAGCAGCATGTACCTAAGAAATAGTCTGAACAAATCACTTCTATCAGTGTGTATCAGCAGTGGAGATAAAGACGTCATTAGTACCTGATTATCTCAATCATTGGCAATGATCTGGTGTCAACAGATCAGATTTGAAATGGCTAGAAAATGACACCTTCACTATTTTGTAATGGTTATGGAAAATCCAACAGCAAAGTCCATACTTAATTGAGGGATCAATTGAAAATAGCAAAAAAAAATGGCACTTCTATAGTGTCCTTCATTCCAGCAAGATATGCCAGAGCTCTCCACAGACAAGAAGGGAATGGAAAGTTAGTTTATGGGCAGGAGAAAGGTGGAAGGAGAGGCAGAGTCCAAAGAAATGATTTCTCAAAGAGAAATGTGAGGAGAGAGAAACTTTTTAAGGAGAGAGCTTAAAGTGTTATTTGAAAGAGTTGTCATTGAGGTATAATGAAGAGATAAAGAATGAGCCAACAGTAGAGGAGTTGAAGATGCATTTACAACTGTAGGAAAGGGCAAGGAAGTGAGGGGGGGGGGTACACACATGGCCAATTTTCAAATGAGGCTGAGGATATTACACTCAACATACTGAGGCCCTGGGAGCCAGTGAAGTTTGGCAAGCACCAGGGATCAGCATCATTCAACAATGTCTTCATTACCAGTAATGTTTGAAATTTACTATCAGCTTGTGAATATATTCTAAACTGTTCTTATTTTGAAATGCAGTGAGGAGTTTTCTGGGGAATATCCAGTTTATTTTTAAATCAAGTTGATAGAGATGGAATCCAATTACCTTTTTAATTCGCAATAGTACAGTAGGGTACTAAATGCAATTTTGTGTTCTACACTGCAAGATGGATGCAAGCCAATAGATAGCATACCATGTAGACTCACTAGGATGCTACCTTACACAAAGTAATATGCACCACTGAGACCCAGTCCATAATAAATTGACTGACTCCCAATGGCATACATTATCTAAAATTGTAAGTTAGAAGCATGATAGGATGCTCTCTGCTTGCCTGGTTAGGTGCAGTTCCAACACCCAAGAAGCTTGACACTATCAGGATGAAGCACCCTAGTTGATTGGCACACTATCCACCACCAACAAGCATTGGCAGCAATATATACAATCCACAAGATTCTTGAAGCAACTCACCGAATCTCCTCAGACAGTACTTTCCAAACCAGTGAACTCTACCACTAGAACAAGCAACAGTAAGTTCTCCCTCAAACCATAGGTCATCCTGACATGGAAAAATAACCTTATCACATTGCTGAATCCAAACACTCAAATTTGCTCATTAGTACTAGAATCCCGACAGAATGGAAACTGGCCATTTTGGCCCAACAAGTCCACACTGACCCTCCAAAGATTAACGAATCCTGACCCATTTCCCTATTGCTCTACATGTACCCTTAACTAATGCACCTAACCTACACATCCCTGAACACTATGGGCAGTTTAGATGCACATCTTTGGAATGCGATTGTGGGAGGAAACTGGAGCACCCAGAGGAAACCCATGGGGGGAATGTGCAAACTCCACACAGAGTCACCTGAGGCTGGAATCAAACCCGGGTCCCTGGCACCGTGAGGCAGCGACGCTAACCACTGAACCATAGGATGCCACCCTAGGATGCCACGTGGTACTTACACTACATATACTGAAGGCAACGTACCATTATCTCCTCAAGAGCAATTTTTATTTATTTATTTATTTGTGGGATGTGGGCATTGCTGACTGGCCAGTATTTATTGTCTATCCCTAGTTGCCCTTGAGAAGGTGGTGTTGAGCTACCTTCTTGAACCACTGCAGTCCACGTGCTGTGGGTTGACCCACAATGCCATTAGCGAGGAAATTCCAGGTTTTGGTCCAGTGACAGTGAAGGAATGGCAATGTTCCCAAGTCAGGATGGTGAGTGGCTTGGAAGGGAACTTGAAGGTGGTGATCCTCCCATGTATCTGTTGCCCTTGTCTGTCTAGTTGGAAGTAGTCGTGCATTTGGGAGGTGCTGTTTGAGGACCTTCAGTGAATTTCTGCAGTGCAATTTGTAGATAATACACACTGCTGTTACTGAGCATCGATGGTGGAGGGAATGGATGCTTGTGGATGTGGTGCCAATCAAGTAGGCTGCTTTGGCCTGGATGGTGTCATGCCTTGCGTGTTGTTGGGGCTGTACTCATCCAGGCAAGTGGGGAATATTCCATCACACTCCTGACGTGTAGATGGTGGACAGGCTTTGGGGAGTCAGGAGATGTGTTACGTGTTGCAGTATTCCTAGCCTCTGACTTGCTCTTGTAACAACTGTGTTTATGTGGTGAGTCCAGTTGAGCTTCAGTTCAATGATAACCCTCAGGATGTTGAAAGTGGGAGATTGAATGGTGATACCACTGTTGAATGGCAAGCGAATTTGAAGTGGCAAATAATGCTTACTTTGCCAGCAATGCCCACATCATGCAAATGCATGAAATAAAGTTGGTTGCATCCATGCACAAGCACAAGAGGTTAAACATTATCTCATCATGACTGGCACTGAAAGTTCTAATCATTCCCAGGTACCATAGTAATCTAAGTCAAATGATGAGTTAAGTGATGGGGATGATGGTTCTAACACACAGTACAGACTGACAGGAATAATAATCATGGACTAAAGAGTTATATAAAAAGATGGGTTGAATAAACATGCCCTTTTAAGTTTAGATGATTGATGGGTGGCTGATTGAAGTGTTTCAATGATAGAATATCTAATTTATCATACAGCAGGCAGCTATTCATGGGAGAATCTAGAATAAAGGAATGAAATCAGGACATAACTTTTCCATATAAAAAGGATAGTGAAAATCTGAAATCCTGTCCCCAAAAAGGCAATTCTTAAAAACAGCCAACAAGCCATAAACAACCTCACGCAATGTTGCACTGTTTACTATCACCTCACAACTCATGATTAGCAAATTGTCTTCAAGATACAGATTGCAATGTGCTGTTCTTCGCTTTTAATTTCTGTCCTCATTTCTATGGACGGACACGACTGAGTCTGTTTCCAATATCTTGTCTCTAGCCATTTCCTTCATGTATACTTTCAGTTCCCTCTGCAGCCATCTATAGTGAATGCAAGGCCTGTGATGCAAGCCTTTTCCCAGCATGTACTGATTAATTGCACCATTGAACGTGCCTGATGGCATGTATTTTGGGATCGTGCAGCAAGGCTTGTGCTCGGCTGTTCCGTCTTTCAACAGGACTCATTCTTCAGCCCCTTTTAAACAGTGCTGGCATAGATCAGCCCATCGCCACTTCTACAAAAGAAGCAGTCTTGCGCAGCTTCACAGATGTCATTCATGGCTCCAGTGGTCAAAGTTCAGACAGATTTGTGAGAATATGTTTCATTTACAATCGCACTGTTGTCTCAAAAACAGTTGACAAATCACAAATTGAAGAACGTAGCTATGTGCTTATATTCAGAGTATTCAGTTCATCTCTGCCCAATATCGAGAATATTATCATTTTGAAGAGGTTAACTAAAAGGCAGTCTCTTCTGGTTGGAGATTGAAGGTATTGTAGTGTTATGGTTATGATATTAACTTATAATCTATTTTATCAAGGAAGCCACTGAATAAGACCAGGACAATACTCACTTCGAAAGATGGTCAAAAACTATGTCAAAGGGATGTGATGAGTTTATTGAAGGCTGGGGTGTTGGCGGGAGGGGTGATAACACATGGAAAGAGGTTCAGAAGGTGAGTTTCATACAAACAAGAGACAACTGTAGGCCACTCAGCCCTCTCAGCTTGTTCTACCATCTAATAAATTCATGGCTCATCGGATTTTATCCTTAACTCTACTGTCCAATATCCCCAATAATCTTTCATCCCCTTGGTCATCAAGAATCTATCTTTAAGCATTTTTTTAAGGCAAAGAATTTGCATCCATTGCCTTTTGAGGAAGGAATTTCAAAGTTTCACAAACCTTAGAGAGAAAAACTTTTCATTTTCTCTGTCTTAAATGGGCACCTCCTTATTTTTAAACTATGGCCCCTAGTTCTAGAAGCTGTTCCCACAAGAGGAAATATCCTATCGACATCGAGCTTATCAAGTCCCCTCAGAGTCTTATATGTTTCAAATTAATTCCCCTTTGACTCTTCTAAACTCCAGAGAATACAAGTCTAGCCTTTCCTCATAAGGCAATCCTCTCTCATTCTGGATATCAGTCCATTAAACTTTCTCTGTACTGCTTCCGATGGATTAGTATGCTTTCAGGTGGCAATGTAGCAGCATTTGAAAGGTCTGCCACTAATGGCAGGCAAAGAGGAGCTGGTGAGATCAAAGAGTAGACTGTTACTAAACTGGAGCAGGCGAGGGTACAAGGTGGGATGCAGGACTGCGATAACAGGCAGATAACAGAGAACATCTCTGTAACATCTCTCCACATTGAAGCTCAGCCTCGTGATGATAGAACAGTTTAAAGTTTCAATCTCCCCAAAATTTGGCATGACAATTCTGTCAGTGGGCATTCTCACCAGCTGGCCAGAGAACAGTGAAAGACCCAAACTACCTCTTCCAGGGAAAGTTTGGTTAATCAAGCAGTGGCAAGGCCACTTGCAGCTCTTTCCCATGATTCAAGACCCCAGGAACAGGAATTCTACCTGGCAAGAATTACAGTCAATCAGAGGCCACCACCTCTTGTGCTCAGCAACACTGTGGAGGCAGCCAGGGCTGGTAGAAGAACACCCTTAGAGTTCCAGAATCATAGACAAGCTGAGACCAATGTGGGTGATGTGAGGATGTTTTGTCCTGTTAGTCACTAGAGTTTGGGGGCATTGGGGGGTAGTGCCAGAAGCAAGGGCAGGAATCTGGTTCCCACTGAGCACTCCCTGTCTGATAGCTAATCACTAAAATAAGGCAGTGAATATCTTTGATCAAGAAAGCTCCCACAACCGTATGAGATGTAAAAGCAAGATTAGGCCATTCAGCCCATCGAGTTGACTCTACCATTCATTAAGATTGTGGCTGATCTGATAATCATCAACTTTCCTGCCTTTTCCCCTAAACTCTTGATTCCATTTACTGATCAAAAATCTGTCCAAATAAGCCTTGAATATGGCTTATTGATCCAGCCTTGACAGCTCTGTATGGTAAAGAATTCTGCAGGTTTGACGACACAAAGAAAAAGGCCTCCTCCTCACGTCCTAAATGGATGACCTTTCATTCTGAGATTATTGCCTCTGGTCCTCGAGTCTCCCACAATGGGAAACAAACTCAAACACCTTGCCTAAAAATCCTGTATGTTTCAATAAACTTTCCTCCCATTTTTCTAAATTCCAATGAGTACAGCCCAACCTACTCAACATCTCTTCATAAGACAATCCTCCATACCCAGATCAACCGCAAGAACTTTCTGTGGACTGCCCTCAATGCCACTATATCTATCTTTAGATAGAGGAACAAAGCTGTTCATGGGGTATTTGGGGCATGGTCTAACAAGTGCCTTGAATAACTTAAGCAAGACTTCCCTTCTTTAATTCCATTCCCTTTGAAATAAATGTGAACATTTGCCTTCCCAATTGCCCATTTAATTTGGGTGGCAGAACTTTGTGATTCAAGGTAAGGACTTCCAAATCCCTCAATGCTATAGCCTTGTGCAGTATTTCTTCATTTAAGGAATATTCAGCTCTTCTATTCTTCCTGCTAAAATGTATAACCTTACATTAAGCTGCTCACACAGGTTAGACTGATCAGGCACACTGTGGTGACACATTCAATTGTTGCTGCTTTAATCGCAGCAGTCCTTAATGTGTCACTCAATTGGCATGGGGCCAAGAAGATCATCCTTGGGTTTTCCTGCCCAGAAACTAATTCTGGTGGACGGGCAAGAAGGTAGCACTTACCTATTTAAGTGTTGTTTCCAACTCCATGCTTGTCCCTTACCAGTCAAGATCCTGCCCAATTTTCTTTAAACAACCATCATTCCAATTGATGGAACAGAATTTGCTTTGGCAAATTGACATTGACCCCCCCCCCCTCCATCTAATCAAGGTCTCATCCACAATTCAACACAATCTTCCTCCTGCCTATTTACAATGAAATTTCTTTGCACCATTCCCATGAAGGAACCAGCCATACCCATAGCCAATACAGCTACAAGTGTATGACTAGCACAAAGGGACATAGATTTAAATTGAGGTATGATAGCTAGAGAACAGATGTCAGACGTAGTTTGTTTACTCAGAGTAGTAGGGGTGTGGAATGCCCTGTCTGCAACAGTAGTAGATTTGCCAACTTTAAGGGCATTCAAATAGACATTGGATAGACATATGGGTGAAAACGAAATAGTGTGGGACAGACGGACTTCGGATTGGTTTCGCAGGTTGGCTCAACATTGAGGGCCAAAGGGCATGTACTGTGCTATAAGTGTTCTATGTTCTAAAACTGACAAAAATGTGGACATTTGCCAGAAACTATTCCGTCCACTAAACATGGATCAAATCCAACCTAGCTAACTGTTGTCCCAACAGTCTATTCTCCATCATCATTTGAGCGATGGAAGTGTTTGACAACAGCACTATCAAACACCACTTACTCAGTAATAACCTGCTCACTGACACTCACTTTAGGTTCTGCCACTTAACTCCTGACCTCACTATAGCCTTATTCCAAACATGGACAAAGGAGCTGAATCCAAGGGGAGGAGTGAGTGCCTGCCCTTTCCATTAGGCAACATTTGTGGCATTGAGAAGCACCTGCAAAACTGAAGTCAATGGGAATGGGAATGGGAATGGATGTCCCTCTACTGGTTGGAATCATACCTAAAACAAAAGGAAGAATTCTTGAATTCCCTTCCACCTAGCACTGTAGCACCACATGATCAGCAGCAATTCACAAAGATGGCTCACTAACATCTTCTCAATTAGAGATGGGAAATAAAATGCTGGCCCAACCAGCGATGGCCACATCATGTTAAAGAATTTTAAAAATTCAAGCAAGATCCTATCAGGCTTCTCAAGGTCTGATGACTGTGTAAATGATCCAATGGTGGCACTCTGAAGAACAGCAGGTTAGCTCCCTCCAGTGTCCATGCCAATGTTTATCCTTCAATCGACATCACAAAGATAAGCTGATTGTTGCAATGCCCTGACAATATTACTTGTAGAGGCTTGCTTTTTGCAGATTGACTGCATTGTTTCCCACATTGTAACAGTGACTGAACCTCAAAGGTACTTGACTGATTATAAAGTGTCTTAGGATATCCAACTTTCATGAAAAAGGTACTATATAAATGCTAGGAACTGTTGCGTATAGCAATTACCCTTTTCAGATCTCCAGTGAATAGTAAACCATGGTTAAGAGTTAAGCATTATACTTAGACATTCTAACGTATCCTTGGAGCATTTAGATTAGATTAGATTAGACTCCCTACAGTATGGAAACAGGCCCTTCAGCCCAACAAGTCCACACCATCCCTCTCAAGAGTAACCCACCCAGACCCATTCCCCTACCCGTTTTATCCCTGACTAATGCACCTAACACTATGGGCAATTTAGCGTGGCCAATTTAACTGACTTGCACATCTTTGGACTGTGGGAGGAAACTGGAGCACCTAGAGGGAGAATATGCAAACTTCACACAGACAGTCTCTCGAGCTGAGAATTAAGCCCGGGTCCCTGATGCTGTAAGGCAGCAGTGCTAACCACTGAGCCACCGTGTCGCCCTCAAAATGTGCAGCTTGAGGTTAATAAGAAACATTGTCTGTGGTGACCAAGATTTTGAGAAGAAGTTTGAACTGTTAAGGTCTTCCACCTAAGTACTGGCTCTTCATTAGGGTTTCATGAAAGGAAACATAATGTTCCTCTTGTTGTTTGAATGTTATGTTCCCTTAGTTAGTAATTCCTGATCAGACCAATTTCATTTCAATCTGACCTGGAGACTCTTTTGGAGTTTGCTAGAACCCAATCCATTCGCTCCTGCCATATTGGCTTGAGTCAGTGGAACTATCCTGGAGTAATGACTCAGATTTTAGTCCCATTGCCAGTTAGAAAGCGGAGCTTCCGAATTCCAGGGGGAGGCGATGGCCATGTGGTATCACTGCTGGAATGCTAATCCAGAGATTCAGGGGAACTGGGTTAGAATCTCACCACATCAGATGTTATGAATAAATTCAATAAAAATCTGGAATTAAGTATCTAATGGTGACTGTGAAACAATCGTCAGGGAAAACCCATCTGGATCATTAATGTCCTTCAGGGAGGGAAACTGCCTTCCTTACCTGATCTATTCCATGACTCCAGACCCACAGCAATGTGGTTGACTCTTAACTGACTCTCAGTTAGGGATCAGTAATAAATGCTGCCTAGCTAGTGATCCCCCTCATGCTGTCAATGAGTTTTTAAATAATTGCCTGAATAATCCAGGAAACGTGTTAATATCCTCTTTCTGAACCAAATCAGAAAGTACAATGCTTCTGTCAATTTGTTAAGCTAAGCTACAGCAGGAAAGGGCTGTCTTTAAGTGTACCTTATTTCTTATTGATTTTTATGTTCCTAATGTACCTCAATTCACCATCAAGCCATGGGCGAGTCCAGATTGAGTGAACTGCAAACCACAGAAAACGTGGCTGAGAATGTGTTGTTACATACGTCACCACCAGGTGGAAGTGATGGGTAAAATAATCAGCATGGTTCAACAGAAGCTCAGAGATCTGGGTACCCAGCATCTCTCTTCAAAGCAGAAATGGGCCATTCAGCCCCTCGAGTGTACTCCTGTATTCAATGGGATCGAAGCTGTTCTGTACCATAGCTGTACTTACTCACCTCAAATTCATATCCTTTCCTCACAAAAGCCTTAATCTTGAAAGCTCCATTTGCTTGTCAGCATTATTGCCCTTTGGCAGAAAATTCCAGCTACGCAGGGGAAAGAAACAGCTTCTTTGAATTCCCTTATGATACACCCAGCTCTAATCTGAAGATTATACTGCCCTGAACTTCATTTCCATTACCAGCAGAGATAGTTTCCCTGGACCCTACCCAATTATCATATTGAACACTCTCACACTTCTATGCTCTAAGGGATGTAAGTAAAGCTTTCATAATTCAGAAATCTGTCACAAAGCTGACTCCTTCATTATAATTTACAAACACCATTGAGGAACATTATTTGAAAGAGGAACAGAGCAATACAAAAGGTGGAAAAGGGAGATTCAGCCCCCCCCTTTGACAGGTTACAACAGACTCATGGAAGAGGTGGGATTTTAACCCAAGTCTTTTAGCTCAGAGATACAGAAACTACCACCTCATCAAAAGAGCCCTCCCAAAGATTTTATATCAATACAATAATAGCAAATTCCAGTTATTGTAGCACCCTTCTGCACCTCAAGTGGCAACTCTTGTGCAAATTTGAAAGAAGCTTGTAACAATGATGACAAGATCTCTCTCTAAATCTTTTATTGGCCATTCCACATTTCCTGAGGAGCAGCTTTACTGAGGTTTCTTTCATGTTCCTCCTTTTTGTGTTCTGCTTCCTCACCCCCTTATCAATTCTATTTAAAGTGAATTATCTCTAACTTCAGCTGACTTTGTCTGTCCGTTTCTAATGATAATTGATCACATGACTTTTTTTATTGGGTGAGCAGCCTATGGAAGGCTAGATTATTAAGAACACTTGTTAAGGAGTCACCTGCAGATATATATTGGACCAATGCAATGTACCTTTCTGATTTAAGAATGGAGTCAGTTAAATTGAACCAGGGTTTTCTGTATAGTAAATATGAAATTCTTGCACCTATTGGAGTACTGTCAAGCTAGAATGAATGTAGCCTAAAGGTTTGAGTTTGAAAGTGAATCAGATTGTGTGGCCTAGCATCAAATGAAAGTTCCCAAATTGCTTAAAAGTCTAACTTGTTCGTTAATATCCTTCAAAGAAGGAATCTTGGCTTTACCTCACCTCTGTGGGCCTCTGATCCCATGTTGAGTATTTGATTTGATGCTTGATGAGCAACTGGGGATTGGGCAGGAAGTACATTGTTATTCACATCCTGTGAAGAGGATGATTGTCAGGAAATGGTTTGACATTTTGGTTCTGTTCATGTCTACTTCTTGCTTTCTCCTGAGGGTTGATTAGGTCAGATAGCTGGACGTCTGGTCTGTCATACAGAGTGATACCGACAGAATGAGTTCAGTTCCTAAACTGACCAATGTTAGAAGAAGAATTCTCAATCTCTCCTGAGGTGTGGTGACCCTCAGGTTAAATCACCACCTGTCAACCTTAAATGAGAGAATAGCCCATAGTCCAGTAGAACGAGGGTGACTTTACTCACTTTCTAAAATGTCAATGACATGATGGGAAAAGCAAAATTGGTTGACTAAGAGAAACTGTATGAAAATTTGCTGGACTATGAGGGAGGGAACAGAAGGATACATGTATTTGCAGAATTAGTGCAAATAGACCTCCAATACATAAGCAAATGGAGTTACAAAATGATCAGAAAGCAAACAAATAAAAACTTATTTTCTGCAGAATTTGTGAAATTAAAATGGTCAGTCTTGAGTAAAGGTTTGCTTCAGTGATTCTAGTTGCAGATGCAAAACGTAGTATCAGCAAAAAAAACTAAGAGCCTTAAAATGCAACATTGAGACCGAAACCACCGAAAATCAGAAAACCATGAATCTACTCAACAGTTGTTCACTAAAACACATTTTTCATTGACTGTGCCTGTGCATAGACTCTGGCTTCAGTGTGAAAAACATACTTGATGGTCATCCTTTATTTGGAATGATTAGTATCTATCCTGCAGCACAAAGAGGTTAATGGTGAGGTAGCAGAAGTCTTGAAGAAATCACTGAATGTGGAGAGGTGCCCTTTGATTGAAACACATGAACTAATAATGTCCAAGGGGATAAAGTTAATGGGTACAGTCACTCAAACTAACAGTTAGAACAACGTTCAACCACTTTTAAACTGCTGACACAGTTTTCTTGTTGAATTTTTATCACATGGCATCCAGGGCTTGCCAGTTTGTGGATTTCAGTAGATTCACTGCTGGACCTTTTTTGAAGTTTAGTCATCCTCCAGCCCTGTTACAAAATGTGGTTTCCTGACTGCATGACCGCCTTTAACACCTCTGCTTGCTCTCTGCCCACTAATGATTTTGGATATCTGACATTTTGCATTCTGCTTCCTATAATTTAGGCCTTGCCATGTGAAATCACCACTTCTTCTTCTGACTGTCATTCCACATAAATATTTGTTAAGTAGTTCAATCATCCCAACAATTGTAACGATGTTACCCCTTTCAAAATCAGGGGAGGCAGCTATATCTAAAGGTGAGCTCTCAGCCTGGTGAAGGTGCAACACTGGATGGTCTGCACGTCAAACAGCAAGTGATTAAGGCATAACCAAAGGATCAGATCTAAGCTGTGTAGAGCTACCATGCCCTGTGATGAAACAACTCACTGGAGGTGGAGGCTCCACAAATATCATCCTACTCAGAGACGGGATCCCAGCACAGCATTATGAAAGATAAGGCTGAAACATTTGCAACAATCTTCAGTTAGACATGTCAAATCAATCTTGGCCTCTTCCACATGCTTCAACATCTCGGGAGATTTGTAGCTGTTGAGATGATGTTTCCCCCTGTAGGGAATTCTGGAACTATGGGACACAGCTTAAAGATCACTGTTTCACATTTACAATGGAAGCAAAAAGGAATTTCTTCTGTGCAGGTTATTAGTCATTGAAGGCTCTTCAACAGAGAACAGTGAAGGCTGGATTATTGAATATATTCAAGGCTGAGTTAGATTTTTGATAAGGAAGTTCAAAGTTATACAGACAGGCAGAAAAATAGGCCTCAGTGAGATCCACCATTTGTTATCAAATGGAGGAGTAGTTTGATGGGCTGAATGGCTTATTTCTTCCCCTATTTGTAGAGACTGCGAGATATATAGCACGGAAACAGACTATTCAGTCCAATCATCTGTGCCAACCTGATATTCTTAATTAATATTGTCCCATTTGCCAGCACTTGCCCCATATCCCTCTAAACTCTTCCTATTCATGTGCCCATTTTAAATGTTGTAATTGCACCAGCCTCCACCACTTCCTCTGGCAGCTCGTTCCATACATGCACTACCCTCTACATGAAAAAGTTTCCCCTTAGATCCCTTTTTAAATCCTTCCCCTTCACCTAATCCTATGTCCTCTCTAGTTTTGGACTTCCCTACCCTGGGAAAAAGATCTTGGCTATTTACCCTATCTATGCCCCTCATGATTTTATAACCCTCTAAGATCACCCATCAGCCACCAACTCTCCAGGGAAAATAGCCCCAGTCTATTCAGCCTCTCCCTATTGCTCAAACTATCTAGCCCTGGCTACAATGTTGTAGATCTTTTCTGAACCCTTTCAAGTTTATCAACACTGTTCCTACAGCAGGGAGACCAGAATTGAATGCAGTATTACAAAAGTGGCCCAATCAATGCAGCTGTACAGGACAATATGACATCCCAACTCCTCTACTAAATGAACTGACCAATAAAGGCAAGCATATCAAACTGAAGATCAGCTAATTCACCATAGAATAGAGATGGAAAATGTAATGTCAGTTCAGATTTTTCAGCACAAGGTGAACACAATTTCAGTTCACAAGCATCACTGATAGCTGGGCTTTAATTATTGAGAGACTTCAAAGTGAGCACATTTGAATCAGTATAAAATGAATAAATCTGGTCACCGGTAGGAATTTGATTTTATTAAACTGGCTAATTTCATTTCTATTGGGATGCCAAGTTACACTTTACTGACAAAAACGCAAAGAAGCCTTGACATCGGATATGTACCAAACCTCTTGGTAGAATGACAACCAATGTTTGGTTGCGTGAGGGTGTTCCAATGATGAATGACTCTTTAAAGAGAAACTTGTTGCCACCAGAAACTCCTTTCAAATGAAGACGTTTTATCAGGAAGGTCCCATTTAAAATTCAAAACAATGATTAGAATTCTCTTTCAGGTGTTCACCATCAATGGTGGGAACATGTAACTAGAATACTTCATCCATAACCGTGCTTTCTACAGCATTGACGTTGCATATTTTCTCATTTCCTGGCCAGATGGCCTCACTGAAGTGCTCATTTGTGCCTTTCCCATTGCATGTCATTAAAAATTAGCCACATGCACAATGAGAAGTAAGAACAGACAAGTTGGAAGGGAAAGGATAATAAGAAAGAATTTGCTCCCTTTTTAATGCCAATCTTCATATCCTCCTCCATCCTGCCTCTCTTAATTGGTGCACGCCCGAGACTTCCACCAGATGTCTCCTTTTATGAGTGATTGCAGCTTAGCATAGTACCATTAGACAGAAATGACTCATCTCAACTGTCTAGACCTCTATGTACCCAGGACTCAAAGGCTAGTGGTAAACATCCTGCACCTTCCTCAGCCCTTCATTCTTAACATGCATTTGATGAGAAATGACCAAGATGTTCAGCAAGTCCACTTAATTCCCAGCTGCACAGAATTCTGCTGACTTGATTCCACCAGGAAGCTGTTCTGTCCTTCCACGAATCATTCAGTAATAGGACAGTAAAATTTGTCATTTTTATTTCAGTGGGAGAGTCACTCCAAGCAATTTTCTGTACCTGCCATTCAGAAAAACATTCAGAAGGCTTGCCTATTTCCGTCTCCTGTGCCATCTCTTGAACATGTGAATGTAAAGCACAGAAAGAGTCCATTAGCTCAAACATTCTACCTTGGTGATTATATTCCATGTGAGCTGCCTCCATTCTTCACCCTATCAGTATAACCTTATATCCCTTTCTCTTTTATTAACTGGAGACATTTCTCCTGATGTATTTTTATACCTAGCCTCAATCATCCCATTCTCTGGATCAAGATGTTTTCTCCTGAAGTTCCAAATTCTCTTTATATTTGTGGCCTCTACTTTTATATCTGGGCTTTATATGCAGCGTATTAATTTGAAATTCCCAAAATATTTATGTGGGCCAATGTGGTGGGGAGTTTGGACAAAATTTTGCACCAATAAGATGATTATGGTTGGGAAGGCTAACATGAGGAAAATATAGGGGAAAACAGGACGAGAATGGCCAACAGAAGTGCAATAAGATTGTCAATGTCTATTGAAACAACAGCAGGTGTTAGTTTAATACTTTTTAATTTAAAAAAATCAAAGCTTGCAATAATGCAACATCGCCTCAGTGTCCACCCAGTCTTCCGTTTCTGGAATATGATTAGATTCCCTATAGTTTGGAAACAGGCCCTTTGGCCTAACCAGTCCACGCTGACCCTCCAAAGAGTAACCCACTCAGACCCATTTCCCATCTAATGCACGTAACACTGTGGGCAATTCACCATGGCCAATTCACCTGACCTGCACATTTTTGGACTGTGGGAGGAAATCAGAGCACACCCATGCAGACAGAGGGAGAATGTGCAAACTCCACACAGACAGTCACCTGAGGTTGGAATTTAACCTGGGACCCTGGTGCTGTGAGGCAGCAGTGCTAACCACTGAGCCACCAGGCTACCCATGGCTCTAACTCCAGTCTTCTGTCCCAGAGATAAGGGTTGCCAACTGAGCCAAGCTTCCTTTTGAAATAAATAAGGATTTACTAAGAAATGTCTGATGCACCATTTTTTAAAAAAATCCAAAATAATTACACTAAATGTGTTCTGAAAATGTCACATCCTTGTACAATCACTGAAGGAGCAATTATCTAGAGGTATGCTGCCAGTTCCTGCTTCAGGGTAAAGACTGCCTCTCTAAACACCATTATTACCTCTCCTCTCTGCGTTCAGGAGCTGAGATGAAAGTGTTAGTCCATGTTTAAGTGAAGCCATGGAAACCATTTCAGGGCTAAAAGTTAGCTTCTGTGCCATCCAAGCAAAATGCGTGATAATCCTTCATTTGGTTGGCCATAAAGCAATTTGGAACATGAAAATCACATCAAAAGCAATTTATTCTTTTCCTTTTAGCACTTAGTAACAACACCGCCACCACAAATGACTGTAGAGACAGCAGATGTGGACAGGATAGTGTTTTGCTTGATGCTATCCATTATCTAAACCATACTGCTAGAATTAGATTCCCCGCAGTGTGGAAACAGGCCCTTTGGCCCAACAAGTCCACACCGACCCTCTGACGAGCAACCCACCCAGACCCATTCCCCCACACCTAACACTACGGGCAATTTAGCATGGCCAATTCACCTAATCTGCATATCTTTGGACTGTGGGAGGAAACCGGAATACCCGGAGGAAACCCCATGTAAACACAGGGAGAACGTACAAACTCCACACAGACAGTTGCCCGAGGCAGGGATTGAACCTGGGTCCCTGGTGCTGTGAGGCAGCAGTGCTAACCACTGAGCCATCGTGCCACCCCAGATACTGGGATATTTTGCCTTCATAGCTCTGAGCTGTGGGTCTCTGCACATACAGTTTTTGTGGTTGCTCCCTTTTTTTTAGTTGCTTACCCCTCTTCCTGGTCTCTAGCATACCCAGTCTGTCCTTATCCTACAAGAATGTTCTTTCCAATAATGCAACCCTCATTATTTTAAATTTATACAGCACAGGTTTCTGAGTACAGCCCTCTCATGGAGTATCCAAGACCGCTCTCTCTCTATCTCCCTCTCTCTTTGCATGTTTTTTCACATCTGAGCTTTGATTTCTTCCAGTAATCTCAGAATAGCATCAGTTATAGCATGTGATACTCGGGAAAGAAGAGTTTGAATGAAATGGAGAAGAGCAGCAATTTCCAAGTATTCCCTCACTCATGGTGAATTTTATTCAGTAGTAAAGAATGCTGCATTGCGAAGGGTTGGAAATGTTCCACTCATTTTCCAGAATGTATGCAGTTTGGTTCCCCAGCTTACAGTCTGTTCACTGACCTCAAATGGCACAGAGATCGAAGCTCCTATTGGATTTGGTTCCCCACACACAGGCATTGGAGAAGGGATCTTTATAGGGGTTTATAAAATCATGAGGGGTCTGGATAAGATGAATAGCCAAGGTCTTTTCCCCAGGGTAGGGGAGTCCAAAACTAGAGGTTTAACATGAGGGAAAAGATTTGAAAGGAACCTGAAGGGTAACATTTTCATGCAGAGGGTGGTATGTGTATGGAATGAGCTGCCAGAGGCAGTGGTGGAGGCTGGTACAATTACAATATTTAAAAAGAATCCGAATGGGTATATGAATAAGATGGATTTAGAAGGATATGGGCCAAGTGCTGGCAAATGGGGCAACATTAATTTCTAATATCAGGTTCAGTTGGACTGAACGGTCTGTTTCTGTGCTGTGCATCTCTGTCTCTATAAATAGGGGCAGGAGTAGGCCATTCAGTCCATCAAACCTAGCAAATGGGACTAGATTAGGTTGGGATATCTGGTCGGGATGGACGAGTTGGACCGAGTGGTCTATTTGTGTGCTGTACATCTCTATGATTCTAGGAGAAAGTGAGGACTGCAGATGCTGGAGATCAGAGCTGAAAATGTGTTGCTGGAAAAGTGCAGCAAGTCAGGCAGCATCCAAGGAGCAGGAGAATCGACGTTTCGCACATAAGCCCTTCATCAGGAATGCAGGAAGAAGGGCCTGAAGAAGGGCTTATGCCCGAAACGTCGATTCTCCTGCTCCTTGGATGCTGTCTGACCTGCTGTGCTTTTCCAGCAACACATTTTCATCTCTATGACTCTGAAAGCCAGCGTTGATCCAATGAGTCCAAGTGAAAAGTTACTGTTTGAAATGATGAATATGGAGAACTCTGAGCCTACTACTGTGCCTCTCCTGGGCTCACGTGCGAGATACAACAAAGTTTAAAAATCACACAACACCAGGTGAGAGTCCAACAGATTTATTTGGAAGTATAAGCTTTCAGAACGCTGCTCCTTCATCAGGTAGCTAGTGGGGCAGGATCATAGAACACAGTATTTGTTGTAAAAGATCAAAGTTTCATACAACTGATGCATTGTATTGAACAAACCTAGATTGCTGTAAAGTCCTTAATCACTTAGAATATGGATGCAGGTTTCGATTTGATTAATATGTAAATCCCAGAGCATTTTTCAAGTCACAGTCTCAAGATAATTTAAGGTACAATAAAGCTTCTGCAACCTGTGGAAGTGCAACCCAGCAGTAATTGAACTGACAGCAATGTTGTATTCAACGGTAACACCCACAACAGTTGATCTTCTAACCTACATGATGCAACGTTCCACTGAACTATCAGGGAGTTTGCAGAGAAGACAATGTCCCTTTTAACGTCAACCTGACTTCACCCACATCCCTTTTTTTTAAACTTCCTTTCCGTTTCAGGGGAAAGAAATAGAAACCAAAGACACAAATGAACGGGTGCACTGTTATATTAAAGGATTTTTCCTCCTCCCTGTCTCTCCACATGGGAAAAGTCAAGAATCATTTTTTTAAAAAAGTTCAGCAAATGGTTATTTAGTGGTTATGAACTGTAACTGCATCTGTGAGGCTGACTCCCAGAGAGCACTCTCCAACTCTGGAAGCTTAGAATGTGCTGTCCAAGGGCCTAATAGTAGCAATTCGTTCATCATCGGCATTACTCCAGCCAACATTAAACTGTTTGAGCCAAGATAATCAAATGGGTATCGATATCACCATAAAACTGCTAATAAAATTTAATTGACACGAAACAAACAGGACTTCACAAACCCTCTACTCACTTTTTTTTCTTATTACTTCCTTTTCAGTGAAACCATGCTGGGAAATGATTTGACTATTTCACAGCTGTGCCTATTCACTACCCAGATTTAGTTTAAGATTTGCATTTTAAAATATTTGATTTTATGGTGTCTTCCAACTTGCTTTTCTTCCTGTTATTACCAGCTAGGTAACTGAGACGTTTTCCATTTAAGAAAAAGTATGCTTCTTACACATAACAGTATAACTCCTGTTAGGGCGACCCAAGGTAGATTTATAGATATGTAGAAGACAGACTGAAGGCAGTCCACTACTCTTTTGAGTGGGAAATTTTAAATTTAGATTATATAAAAATTATGAAAACAATCCTGTCATAGGATGAGAGATTTGCAGACTGAAATATCATTTGTGGAGAACAGTATTCTGTTGAAATCAGGCAAGTTGATACTAAACCATAATAATAATCTTTCTTGCTACCTTGTACTTAAGATTCTACACCTAAGATGGTACCTTTATGTAGCGACATTATATCCTTTCACTGGACTCCTGTATTTTAGTACTTGAGTACATATAACAATAAAATCAAATCAATATCCTTTGTTTTCTTTGTTATTGATGCTTACTTATTCTTGATTGAAATCAGGTCTGGAAACAATCAGGAAAAAAAAAACTAAGTTAGAAGTTGGAGCTGAAGTGTGGAGCAGACATTTTAAAGGACTGAGTAGAGTGTGTGTTAAGCCACAAAAATAAATATCCTCTGTTATGATCCAATCTGATGGTAATCTTGTGCACAATGGCTTCGAGAGTGAAATCTGCCTGATAACCCCTAAATTTAGTTTTTGTAATCTGTTTACTATGCTGTTCAAACACTGAATACATTCACATGAGGCTGTCAATGTACTCTTAATGAAAGAACATAAGTTTATGGCACCAAAAAAGCTTATCTATGACAATTTTGGAAAGGTCCTTATCATGAACAGAAAACTGAAGATTCAGTCTTTTACACAGCAATATCCCTGACAGACACTAAACCCCAGTGAAGCATAAATAATATCTTCAAATGTTTTCACTCAACTGATGAGGTCATAAGGGTTATCTTTTTGGGTGAGTGTCAGCACATTCACCAGATGTGATCTCTTTTATTTCCCCCATTACAGTCTTTTTCCAAGACTCACAGGCTAACTCACTGACCTTTCTCCAACTTTGACTGACTATTTTTGACACAATTAAGCCTCCTTTCCTGCTCTGATGGTCTACAAACTAAAATCTGCCCTTCTACCGGAACTCCACCTGCTTGTGGTCCCTGCAAATCTGTCTCTTATTTCAGTTCCAAAAGTTCCACTTAGTAAACAGCCCAGGAATTATCTCCCCTGGTAGCTTGCCTGTCTTTTTAAGTCACATGCTTTCTTGAAACGATTTCTTTAGCTCACTCTTCATAAGACATCCCCAACCTTTGTTGAAAGGCACCTATTAAGTCTGAATGCCAAACACCCATTACACTCAACTTTGGGATCCAAGTTCCTATATAATGCTAACTTTATTGTAAACTTTTATCACACTGTGCTATAGATCTGAGACAGGAAAATATTCCAAATACATCCACAAAATCAAAGTGGTGTTACCGCTAGACTATTAATCCAGAGGTCGATGCAATGGTCTGGGATCCTGAGTTCAAACCCTACCGCGGCAGATGGTGGAATTCAGATTCTCTTAATCTGGAATAAAGCGTCTAATGATGACTATGAAGTGACTGTCCGAAAAACCCATCTGGTTCATTAATGTTCTTTTGGGGAAAGGAACCCAGTCTGGCCTATATGTGACTCCAAACCCACAGCAATGTGGTTGACTCTAACTGCCCTCTGGGCAATTAGGGGTGGGCAATAAATGCTGCCTAGCCAGTGACACCCACCTCCCATGAGTGAATCTTTAAAAACAAAGAGGCTTTTCACTTCTGTTTCAGGAACGTGGCCACTGGTGCAGCTCTACAATGCACGCAACATTTTCCAGACATGGCCAGCCAAAATTTAAAGGGCCCAACTAATTAATGGCAGGTGAAAGGCTCACCATCCAATTAACCATAGTAGACAGACTCCACAGGCTGCACAGTCAAAATGGGACACTCCAGCGCTGACACATCTGCCCCACCTATTGAGGTGGGATCTGCAGTTTTGTAATGAAGAACAAAACATTCATCAAGACCATCAGGGGTTGCATGTTTCCTCCCAACAATTGATGACTTTAATTTAAAGCATTCTTAATTTTAAACACCAGTTGGACACAGTACAGGCGTATATGTTTCTAGTCCGAGTTTTATTTCAACCTACATATCACACTACTTCAATCCCACTGATTATTTGTTCCTCTCACCCGATTGACCCTTAATTAATTTACAACTATTGTCCGATCCCCAGTTCCATTTGGTCTTTAATGTCCCTGTCAGTTCCTAATGATAACACTCAACTGGAATTAAATGTCCAAAAATTATACACAGACCAAGAAGGCAAAACAACAAAAGATGAATGAAAATTAAGACACACTGACTAATGAGGGATTGAATCCTCCTGAGTGCTTTTTTTGTTTTTAATTCTTTCACAGGTTGTGAAAATGGCTGCCTGTGCTCCATGACTCAGAGGGAACAGTTAGTTTTTTAAAAAGTAATATTTGAAAATTAATACATGGGCATACTGGTCCTCCATTTAAAGTAAATACAATATATCACACCGGTGTCTCATTCCAACAATTTTACTCATTTTATTTTTCCCCTGACTGAACTGCTTATCACTTTTTGCCTTGACAGTGCTAGTGAGCCACCATCTTATATGTATATTTGATGTAGATAAAACATACAGCACTATTAAGGAGTTCCAAGATTTTGACCCAGTGACAATGAAGGAACAACAGTATATTTCCAAGTCAGGGCCATGTGTGGCTTGGAGGGAATCTTGTAGGTGGTGGTATTCCCATCCACCTGCTGCCCTTGTCCTTCTAGATGAGAGAGGTAGTGGGTTTGAAAGGTGCTGTCGGAGGAGCCTTGGCAAGTTGTCTCCCTATTTAGCTTTGTTATTGAGTGGTTTCCAAATACGATATTGTCGGTGGAGAACTTACTGGATAAGAGATTGTGTGCCCAATTCAAAGTGAGAAAAGGCCAAGAAAGAAACCACCTGCATTGTCAGGAAGCAGATATTCCTTGCATAATGTTTCAAGCATGCAAACATTTATGTTGCATATTGTGTGAATATTACTCAGAGTATGAGCTTCACTCTGCATCCCCTCTTTTGTAGTAAAACAACAAATTGTAATTATGGAGCAAAGCATTTTAAGGCACTTTACAGGAGCATGATCTGACATTTTCTTGGAAGAAAGTCTCTTGAGCTTACTGGCTAGTGGAAAAGCGCAGCAGGCCAAGCAGCATCCGAGGAGTAGGAGAATCGATGTTTCGGGCATAAGCCCTTCTTCATCTGCAGTTCTCACTTTCTCCTCCTTACTGGCTAGAACAGGTTAAAAATCACAGTACACCAGGTTATAGTCCAAGAGGTTTATTTGAATGTACTAGCTTTTGGAATGCTGCTCCTTGATCAGGTAGTTAATCACAACACTATGACTTTGTGCGATAAATTATGATCCTGTTCCACTAGCTATCGGATGAAGGAGCAGCACTCTGAAAGCTAGTGCTTCCAAGTAAACCGGTTGGACTATAACCTGGTGTTGTGTGATTTTAAACTTTGTCCACCCCAGTCCAGCACAGGCACCTCTAAATCATGGCTAGACTAGGCATGTGTAAAGCAACATTACAGGTGGCTGTTGAACAGATCCCAACTGAAGCATCTGACTGCAACAGGAGAGAAGGGGAAGAGAGAAATCATGTAATTTGTGCATGTTTGATGTGCAATTCTTTTACATTTTTTTTGTTTGAAGTACTTTTCCTGCTGTGAAAAAGCAAAGTGTCTTTTCAAAAGTCGTTCTAGGAAACTAGAGCGTAGGAGGTTGAGAGGTGACCTATACAGAGGTTTATAAAATCATGAGGGGTATGGATGAGGTTAATAGAAGGTACCTTTGCCCTAGGGTGGGGGATTTCAAGACTAGGGGATACATTTTTAAGGTGAGAGGAGAGAGATTTAAAAAAGACACACAAGAGGCAAATGTTTTACATTTGGTGGTTTGTGTGTGGAATGAACTTCCTGAGGAAGTGGTGGATGCGGGGACAGTTACACCATTTAAAAGATACTTAGATAAGTACATAAATAGGAAAGATTGGACAGTTATGGGCCCAGAGCACGCAGATGGGACTGTTTAGTTTGGGATTATGTTGGACGTGGACTGGTTGGATCAAACAATCTGTTTCCGTGCTGTATGACTCATACTGAGGTGAAAGTGAAATGAGATTGAGGAGGTTTTGGGATGAACAGTCAAAAGGAAGAGTTTTAAGGTAGAGAGTAAGAGAGAATTGACTGTGTTGGGATTTGAGAAAAGGCTAGAGGAGCTGCATGTTCAGAATGTTTTCTAGAATAGAATCTAGCATGAAAGTGAAATGAAGAAGATGGGATATATGCTGCCACATAGTGTTCAAGGAGGTTACAGGTCTTTAAAAGGTGGTGCATTTTCAATAAAACTGTAAACGAAGGTGACTACTGAATTGAAGTTTCAGTGTGGATTCACTTCCTTGGTAGAATTTATTCTACACAATTCTGTAATATTTTAATTGGACAATGTTTTTAGACAAGGCTTCTAGTCAAGACTGAAATGACCACTGTTCAAGAAACTGATAGACTAACGGTCACATAATCATGGTTAGATGGTAAAGTCTTGACAAAGCCATAGAGTTTGTGCCTTTTTCCGTACAATCTTTTATTTTTGCTCTTCGGTATAACTCAATCATTTGTCTCTCCAGAAGGTCTCCAATGCTTCCTTCTCTGTTTCATTGTTCTTCCCTTCCCTTCCTCAACTCTAACAGTTTAACAATGGGAAAACTAAACTGTCAATTCTCTTCTTTCTGACCTATAATATTTTGATTGCACCCGTGGGATTTTGGACCCTTCACTTTGTGCACTTCACAATACTCCAAGAAAGGATGTGATTACCTATATCCTGAGCAAATTAGGTCTTGCAACACAAGTTGAGATAAAAGACGTGCTGAAATGAGGAATTAAGTTGTTTTTGCTTTTAGTATGTGTTGGGTGGAGGAGTGTTGACCAAATTCAAAAACGTCTATTTCTGAGAAGACTCCATTGGCACAACTGCATAAATCAATCTTGATGCTCACAGCTTAATCAGTTGAGGATTGATTTTTGAAACAGTACAGGCACTCATGTTGGTCTAACAGTGTTCCTTGTAGTGGTACCAGATGTTCCAATGTACGAGTCCTCTCCCGTCAGTCTCGCCCCTCCACTCTCTCTTTGAATAAAGGGCTTACTCAAACAGAATACTGAATGCCAGGACTTAAGACCAGGGTATTTGAAGGAAAAGTTTTTATTTCACTGAATTGCTAAATTCTTTTCAACGATTTTTTTTGTTAGTTAGTGTTCCAGCTTGCTGCTTTACCTGGAATGGCAGAGTTGCTATGAATGGCCACACAGTAGGGTTCTCATAAAGACACTATTCATCTTGTAGTCAAAAGCAATACGAGAAATTGAACATTCATTTTTATGAACTGTTCAATTTCAATGTTACACTCAGAAACACTAGTAAACTAGAGATTCTGTTACTTCCCTGTATTGTTTCAGACTCTTGAAATGAGTATTTTGTCAAACTATTAATACCCATATAGCGGTGTAGACGTTTGTCTCAAGTGTTGAGGTAAATCCAGGGATATCAGTACATGATATTGTTACGTAGTAGCAGATATTCAGTTCCATTTCAGAGTCAACACTTAAGTCATAAATTGAGGAGCATCCAGTAGTTCCAAATATTCTGTTCAAAGATTAATGGACAAAATTTTCTAGATTTTATCAGATGGTTAGGTTGGTACATTTTGTTGCCTTGTGTAGAGATACAGTCAAGATTTGTAAAGTTCCAGGTGTAGCTCTGTGTGCAACACAGTACATCCTTTCAGGCCATTTAGTCCATACAGTCCATGCTGATATTTGATGTTTCACATGAGCCTCTTTATCTCATGCCATCAACATATCTTCTCCCTCTTACTCCCCCATGCACTTCCTTGAATGCACTGATTTCAATTAGTTCAAGTCTAGGAATCTGAGGCATATCTTGAAGACTGGCCAAACTAATAGAGGATGCAGTACAACTTTTGTGTTTCCTGGTATCAGTCAAACATTGGAACACCACATACAAAGAGAGAGATTCTGTGGTCTTTCAAATCCTGATATCCTTTAGCTTCCAGCAAGTGTTCCTCCTATTTTTTTGCATCCCATTGGGTTTTGCCTTTTGAATTTTTTTTAACCAGGCAAGAGGATTATTTGATGATACAAATAATGGGTTTAAGTGAGTATTGTAGAGTGTGTGTATAAGGTAATGATTCTGAAGAGGTTAATGTTCCCAGTTATATTGACTCCAATTTATTGATTTCAGTGTGTGTGCAGAGATTAGGAGCTTTACTGTAGGTTCAGGGGAAGCCGATATATCTGTACTAAGTGTCAAAGATTACAGACATTATACCTGACCAAATACTTGTTACGTCTATTCTTAACATTAAATAAACTTTCCTGTTCTCTAAGAACAGTGTCCCTTCTGTGGATACTTTACCATGGTGTATCTTTGACCACTATTTACCAGATATGTCTAAGACAAAGGAGGATTGGTGATGAAGAACTACCTCAACAATTCCTTACCCAGAATTACACACTTGTAAAGGAGCAACAATCACTAGATACCAGGAATCGTCATCCGGGGAAATAACACATGGTTTCAGTCGTGTGGATCTGACCCCAATCACGTGAAGAACCCCAGAAGACCTTGAAGAAAAAACAAGTCAAGCAAGTGAGGTGGACAACTTTCAGAACATTACCACTTCAAGATGATTCAGACAATCCATGAGTAACTGAAACAAGTGACCATCAGTGAAAGACAACTGCAGCCATAGAATCAGAAGAAAGGCAAGCTCAACATACCAAGTGCAAAACTTTATTCAGAAACTGGTAAGAGGCACTGGGACAAGGCTTTGGGCTAGGAAAAAAGAAAAGCCATACCATATTTCATTGAGACTATTAGTCCAGAAACTTGGGGATGCAGGTTCAAATCCTGCCTTGGAAGATGGTGGAATTTGAATCCAGAATTAAGGATCTAATGATGACCATGAAACCGTTGTCGATTATCAGAAAAATCTGGTTCACTAATGCCCTTTTGGGAAGGAAATCAGCCGTCCCTACCTGGTCTGGCCTACATGTGACTGCGGAACTATTGCAATGTGGTTGACTGGGCAATAAATACTGGCCAAGCCACAAATGCCCCCATCCTGTGAGTACATTTTTTTTTAAAAAACTGAGGAAGTACAGAAGTATTAGCAAAGGAGGTTCTATAGGGAACAACTCGAGCTCCTATGTTTTGCCGACATTGAGAGAGATTATTATCATTGCACAACAAGCCCTCTATCTCCTTGCTATATTCTGATTCTGCTTAGAGATGTGTACCAACATCTCTGAACAGGCTGATTGGAATAATAGGCTAAATTTTTTAAAATACTCAATATTTAACCCTTTTTTTGTGAAAAGATTTATAAATGTTAGTCAATTTTTAAAAAATATTGTACAGAAATGGTTGTGTTTTTTTCCTGTAATAAGTTATACATTTTACACAACAGTACCTGAGTTCTCATTCCTGGATGCACAGATGGGAGCAAAAGATCATAAGAAGTGAATATCCACCATTTAATTACTTAAAAAAAAAACACATGAAAGTTGCAGGAGAGTCCATTATGCAGTACAGAGATACAATCTTAAAGAAGAACAGAAGCTTCAAAGCAAAGAATTGTGACAGAATAGCCACAAACATGACATAAAGCTTTATTGAAGAATTTAATGTAGTCATAATGTAGCTTAAAACAATGCAAATAAAGGGAATGTTGCACAGAGCCTAGCAAGCTCTACAGAAATTCAATATAAAAACACATTTTTGAATACTAGAACATGTCAAAGGCTAGGAATTCTGCAGCCAAGGCTCAGCTCTTGTCTTCCCAAAGCTTGTCCCTGTCTACAAGTCTGAAATGTGATGGAATACTCCCCACTTGTCTGGATGAGTGCAGCTCCAATAATACAAAATGTAAGATTGGACTTCATGGAGGTAGCAGATGTTAAATTGTCTCAAAATCAAACACTGTGCAGATGTAGCACTCAATGAGAGAGCTGAAGAATAGGATGGGGTTACACAGGCAAAGACTTTTAATCTGGTACAACAATCTCCTTTTTGGAAAGATAACTGAGCCATTCAAGGGGGAATTAGTGATCCCAACAATCCAGTATTGACAGAAGCTGTTTATGCCAATGAACAACATGACTGACGTAGCAGAAGCTGCAGCCTACAGAGATAAGATAATGCAATGTCGGTTGAATATTTGTCAAAAATGTAAGGAAGCTTCAATATAATGCACGTAAAGTTGAAATGTGAATGTTGTTTGTCATCCACTATTTTCACCTTTTTATAATGTCAATCAGGACTGAAGAAGTTCGACTATCTACCAGAGAATCTCTTTCAAAAACAAACCAGCATCAAATGATTCAGAAACAACTTCAACTCCCCCTCCCACTCTGCCAAGGAGATGCAAGTCCTGGGTCTCCTCCACTACCAAATCCAAGCCACACAACACTTGGAGGAAGATCGCCTCATCGTCTCCCTAGGGACCCTCCAACCACACGGCATCAACATCAACTTCAACGGTTTCCTCAACTCCCCTCCCCCACCTCATCCCAGATCCTCCAACTCTGCACCGTCCTCTTGACCTGTTCTACCTGTTCGTCTTTCTTCCCACCTATCTGCTCCACCCTCCCCACCGACCTATCATCATTCATCTCCCACCTGCATCTACCTATTGCCTTCCCAGACACCTTCCGCATTCCCCCACACCTACCCTCCTATTTATCTCTCAGCCCCATTCCCCCTCCCTCCAGCCCTCACATTCCTGATGAAGGGCTTATACCCAAAACAATGACTCTCCTCCTCTTTGTGGATGCTGCCTGACCTGCTGTGCTTTTCCAGCATCACATTTTTCAACTCTGACTCAGAAACAAACCATTGTTGGCCATTCTTTTTAAGAAGCAACCAGTAGAAGATTAGGGTCCTGGCAGAATCAAGAGAACCTATTGAGATTACCTTGAAAGTTATAAAAGACACTTTATTTTTAATGTAAGAAGCGACAGTAGCTAGCAAGCCAAAAATGGTTGAACAAATGCAACAAGAACAAGAGTAAATGAGAATGTGTTATAATTCATCAGTATTGCATTGAAGGATAGTTCAACCAAAAATCCAGCGAATTGACCAAGAACATATATTTTGAGCACCAGCAGCATTTCTCAATCCTGGACAATTTAAGTGTATCGCGCATCTAGAACATAGAACAGTGCAGCACAGAACAGGCCCTTCAGCCCACGATGTTGTGCCGACCACTGATCCTCATGTAATGACCCTCAAATTTCTGTGACCATATGCATGTCCAGTAGCCTCTTAAATGTCTCCAATGACCTTGCTAAAGTGTATCACGCATTTATCAGTGTATCACGCATTTATCAGTGTATCACGCATTTATCAGTGTATCACGCAGCGAATATATTGGAGACACGAGGCAATGCCAGGTGTGGAGCCAGGGACCAGTCAGTGGTGTTCGGTCAGAAATCCCAAAAGAGTTTGAAGATCGTGTTTCTCATTTTTGAATCTGCAATAATCCAGATTGTCAAATTTAGAAAGCACCCGTGTCATTAGCAAAGCGGATCAGAATCTCGAATTCAGCAAACCCTGTGAGAAGAACTGAATACCATTAACATGAATGAGCAGCACAACTCCCTTTGGTCCATTCAGGCATCTTTCACTGGTCATGTATAGACAACGGTAAGTTCACCAATGACCGAGACAATGCTCAGAGAGCAACTTCCCTTTTAGTAACATGAGTGAGTCTGAAAAGGTTGACTTCACCATTCAAGAAACCATAACATGTAACCAAAGACAACCAGCCTGACCCATTCCCGAAGGAAGTGAGCTGCCTTTGTCTCCTAGGGAGCCACAGCGATGTATAATCCAGGATATAGTCAATAGGAAAAAGGTGCCTGGTCTAAACACCCAGGGTTCAGCAAATAAAGAGGTTAACTTGAAAAAAAAAGGAAATTACATCACTCACCTTAAGAGACCAAGACTTGTAAGTAGAGAGGCAGGACATACCACCAGCACTTCACCGGAGACTCACTGATGATGTTACCTAGTCATGGTGACGAAACATCTGAAAACAAACCTTCCAGCTCAGCAAGCTAACTTACATATTTCTCATCAACCTGAGCTACAAATCTTCTCAAAAATCACTAAAGAGGTAACTCTTCTGACGAGAAAGTGACTGCAGATCCAGCAATCTGCAACACAAAAGAACCTCCTTTGAGGTTAATGGGCCTCAGACAAGCGACTGACAATTCTTTCAAATCCAAAGGGAATGCATTCTGAGAAAAATGTCAGTGTTCCAAAAGGTCCTCATTTGTAAAGCTAGAAGCATGAGAGAGCGGTGGTGCTGGAGATTTATTGTGGAACGAAGAATGGTGGTCGTAAATGGAACAAATATGATTTGGTATAAAGGATTAACTATTGGTAAAAATGTTTTGGGGTAGATGATGTATTGAATAATAGATCAGAAGGGGTCACTGTTCATTTTACAATGTTTCCACCATCCTGCTAATGTCACATGGAGACAGGAAGATCTCCTCTGCTTTTCAGAGGGAGTGGATGTATCTGTACCAGCTCCCTAAGCTCCTGGTAATGATGCCTGACTAAATGTAGTTGTATTTATTGCTACCATGCAATAAACATTTCCCACTGACCCCAGCTACTGCATTGATACATTAAACCAGAGGGTCGGCTGCAATGGTAGTCTTCCCGAAGCTTCAGGGTGGCACTGACTGTACACACACCACCATCAAGGCACCAGCATGCCAGGCCTTCATATTCATCAGCGGCATGGGTTATTACTCTATAAATGACCAATTACTACACAAACATCAGCAAAGAATACCCCTGATACGTACTGGGGCATAACCCCTGACTCCTACATCTTGAAGTATTCTTCTGTGCCAGCCATGTTTGAGGGACCTGATGCTTGGGAAGAATGGTTGTTGGATAAAAAGGATTATCCCTTGAAGAAATGGCTCATGACACCTGACCAGGTGCCTGGGATGGATGCTGAGCAAAGCTACAATGATAGCCATAGCATTATACGGACTATCACTGAGTAGCCAGTAGATCTGCTGAAGATGAGGTTTAGATGTTTTGATAGATTTGAAGGAAGTCAGCATACTGTGACCAGTATGTTCCTGTGGTAGTTGTGCACTGCACTCTCTACAAACCTAGAGCTGTAGAGGGGAAGGACAGCTGCAAGATAATGCTGAGTTCTCATGAGGATGTGGACAGACCACTGCATGGAGAGATGCAGAATCTCTGCGAGAATACCTTGCTGACTGTGAAGCATTAATACTGAAGAGCTTTCAGCAGGAGACCGTGCATCCCTATGAACAGTCTGCAGTCCCCCTACATTTCCACCACACCAACAACCCAGGTAGTCAATCTGATGTGACTACTCACTCTGATTTACCTGCAGCTAACAATCATCATGGAATTTATTGGCCCTCAATTTCTCTGACTAGAAACATATCACAATGGGTGCAACAAATGTCTTATTAACGTGTCTCCTGTAGCTCTTGGTGGAGGCAAACAGACGTGAAGGATTGGAATGAAAATTTGGTCTTGTTTATTCTTCTCTGGGTATTGCAGTGTGGTCCCACTCTTATGTTCAGCTGCCATGGAGAGAGAATGAGCCTGCCAATGTGTTTGCCCCCTACCATGAATAATCTTGACAGTAGTCTCCTAGATGGCATGGACTGTGAGTTCCCAGTCTTGGAGGGAGCCTTCTGTTGGCATGCTACTAGCTCATTCTGTCAATGGTAGAGAAAGGGAGAGCAGGCTGGCCCCGTGACTAATGCCCTGGGATGTGCTTCCAGGTTGCACCCACGTCGCAGTCTGCACTAAGATCTGGTTACATTTTCTCACCCCTCTCTGGAAAGCAGGGAGCTGGATGTGGATCGAGACTTCTCCTGACCCAAGCACTCAGGCTAGGCAGCAGAGTGCAGTTCACTGCACAGCAGCTCCCCCCCACAGCTGTTTCTGGCATCTGCTGGCAACTGCCCTGAAAGGACAGATCCAATCTGTCCAGCGAGGAAGTAGAGCACGTCAATGAAGTGACCACAATACTCCTAAGCCTGAGTGGACAACTCCAAAGTACTTTTCAAAAGACAACCCCTCCGATATTGCCCTCACATCTCCATGCACCGCTCACTGGATGTCCTCTGCTTCCTTACAGAACACTAGAAGCTCATTTTCCAATGAATACAAAATATCTGGTTTACCTCCGGAGCCCGTTTGGTGGCTGGCAGTGTACTCCATCTCCCTATTCAACAGCTGCAACCAGCTATGAAGAGCTTTTACAAGTTGGTGGATCCTTCTGAGAGTCACAAAACCCTACCAAGGTGTCCACGGATGTGGTACTGCACCCCTTGAGCTTTCCTCAGGGGTTATAATGGCTCCACCTTTTGAGCAGAGCACCATCCAATGTCCTTTTCTCTTCTCCCAGCTTCCAAATGAACAAATAAAGTTTCACTGCTTCTGACTTGGAATAATATCTATCGCCATGTTTCAATCCTCCCTCATTTTTCCATTTTCCTGTGTTCACTTTTGGACAAATTACATTTCAATACCCAAATCTCTCTCTGTATCTCTCTCTCTATCTGTATCTCTCTGTCTGTCTCTCTCTGTGTCTCTCTGTCTCTGTATCTCTCTCTCTGTTTCTCTGTATCTCGCTCTCTGTATCTTGCTCGCTCTCTGTATCTCTCTGTATCTCATTCTCTCTCTGTATCTCATTCTCTCTCTGTATCTCTCTCTCTCTATCTGTATCTCTCTCTCTGTAACTCTCTCTCTCTCTCTCTCTGTATCTCTCTCTCTCTCTCTGTATCTCTCTCGCTCTCTCTGTATCTCTCTCGCTCTGTATCTCTCTGTCTGTCTGTCTGTCTCTCTCACTCTCTCACTCTCTCACTCTCTCACTCTCTCACTCTCTCACTCTCTCACTCTCTCTGTGTCTCTGTGTCTCTGTGTCTCTGTGTCTCTGTGTCTCTGTGTCTCTGTGTCTCTGTGTCTCTGTCTCTGTCTCTCTATCTCTCTCTCTGTATCTCTCACTGTATCTCTCT